>NW_026652278.1:153624709-153765378 GCF_009828535.3 Hylobates moloch
GGGGAGGGGAGGGGATCCTTGCTGAAGTTGCAAGGAATTTTCCCATAGCCCTATATTTAATGTCAAAATTTTAAAACAGCCTAGATATTGAGAGTGATTTAATAAATTATACTGTACTTACATGATGCTGTATGACCCTGAGGTACTAGAGAATTTTTTATATATATATAAGATATATATATAGAGAGAGTACTAAATATATTCTCTAGAAAAAGGTTTACAATATACTTTTTGAAAAAATATACTGCTGCTGAGGCTGGAGGATCTCTTGAGCCCCGGAGTTCAAGACCAGCCTAGACAACTTAGCGAGACTGTCTGTATAATAAAAAATTAGCCAGAATGGTTGTCCGTGCGTGTAGTACCAGCTACTTGGGAGGCTGAAGAGGGAGGATTGCTTGAGCCCAAGAGCTTGAGGCTTCAGTGAGCCATGATAGTACCACTGCACCCTAGCCTGGGCGACAGAGTGACACTCTCTCTAAAAAAGACAAAAAGAATATCTCAATATACCTACTTTAGAATATGATTACAATCATCCTTCGATATCTGCAGAGGATTGGCTCCAGGACTCCCTTGGCTAACAAAATTCAGACAGATTCTCAAATCCCTTACAGTTTGCCTCAGTATGGGTGGGTTCTGCCTCAGCTGATGGAAAATATTCCATTAGTGATTGGTTGAATCCTGGGATGCAGACTTTGATTTCCAGATGGTGTAGAAAAAAGAAAAGAGAAGAATCCCAGGATGCAGAACTTGGCAGATACTGAGGGCTGACTGTATTTTTGGGTGATAGTATTATGATTTCCTATTCTGTGTGTTTAGATATTTTTATACTATGATGTTTGTGTAAAAATAATATAGATATTAATTCCATATATTCCATATATTTACATATATTCTTATTTTTTCCTGTACTTGCTTTTTTTTTTTTTTAATTATAAGAAATGTAAAAGCCAGGCAGAGTGGCTCATGCCTGTAATCCCAGAGCATTGGGAGGCTGAGGCAGGAGGTTCACTTGAGACCAGGACTTCGAGACCAGCCTGGGCAGTATACTGAGACCCCTGAATCTAGGAAAAATGAAAAAAAAATTAGCCTGATGTGGTGGTGTGCACCTGCAGTCCCTCAGGTGGCTGAGGCAGGAGGATCACTTGAGCCCAGGAGGTAGAGACTGCAGTGAGTCATGATTGCACCACTGCACTCCAGCCTGGGTGACAGAGCGAGGTCCTGTCTATAAAACCAAGTACATAAACCCGATTTTATAAAAAGAAATTTCAATCATATGCGCAAGTAAAAAGAATAGCAAAGGTCTCTTGAATCACTCATTTTCAACAGTCATGTACATGTGGCCAATCTTGTTTTATCTGTACATGCTGGTCCTGACCTCCTATACTTAGACTCTTTTAAAGCTAATCATATCATTTGAAGACATCATTTGATCCAAAGATACTTCAGCATATATCTCTAAAGGAGAAAGAGTCTTTTTAAAAATAATGGTAATGTAGCCTGTAGTCCCAGCTGCTTTGAGGGCTGAAATGGGAAGATCACTTGAGCCTGGGAAGTCCAGGCTGCAGGAACGGTGTTTGCACCACCACATCCAGCCTCGTTGGCAAAAGTGAGATCCTGTCTCAAAAAAATGAAATAAAATAAAATAACAGTAATAGGCCAGATGTGGTGGCTCATGCCTGTAATCCCAGCACTTTGGGAGGTTGAGGTGGGAGTGTCAGAGGTGTTTGAACCAGAGCAACTCCATCTTGAGTAGGGGCTAAGTAAAATAAGGCTGAAATCTACGGGGCTGCATTCCCAGACACTTACTCATTCTAAGTCACAGGATGAGATAGGAGGTCGGCACAAGATACAGGTCATAAAGACCTTCCTGATAAAACAGGTTGCAGTAAAGAAGCCGGCCAAAACCCACCAAAACCAAGATGGCGATGAGAGTGACCTCTGGTCGTCCTCACTGCTACACTCCCATTAGTGCCATGACAGTTTACAAATTCCATAGCAACATCAGGAAGTTACCCTATATGGTCTAAAAAGGGGAGACATGAATAATCCACCACTTGTTTAGCATATCATCAAGAAATAACCATAAAAATGGGCAACCAGCAGCCCTCAGGGTGCTCTGTCTATGGAGTAGCCATTCTTTTATTCCTTTACTTTCTTAATGAACTTGCTTTTACTTTACTCTATGGACTCGCCCTGAATTCTTTCTTGCACGAGATCCAAGAACCCTCTCTTGGGATCTGGATCGAGACCCACTCCAGTAACGGGAGGATCACTTGAGGCAGGAGTTCAAGACCAGCCTGGACAATATACTGAGACCCCATCTCAAATAAAAAAAATAAATAAATAACAGTAATATCATAATCACCCTTTAAAAATTAAATGTAATTTAAGTATCATCAAATAACTTTTCTCCTTTCAAATTCCGCAGGCTGTCTCAAAATTTGTGTGTTTTAGAGTTAGTCTGTTTAATTCGGGCTCCAAACAAGATCTACAGATCAATATATTCTTTTCTTAATACTAGTAAGCAATGCCAGGAGCTAACTGTGATTAAATATATATGCACGCACGTCCTCATATTACAGGTGAGAAAAATAAAATTCAAGGAGATTATAAATTACTTGCTCAAGGTTGAGGCGCTAATAAACGGCACAGCATGACTGAAATCATTTAGAATTGGGAAAGATATTAGTAATCTATTGATGAGATATAGGCTTGGGTCTCCTCTACAGATAAATGGTAGTGTAAGTCCCCGGGGTGTGTCTGACAGCACACAGGGAGTATGTCAAGAGACAACCAGAACACAGCACTCTACAATCCTCTGATGGTCTTCATCTCTATTTATTTGTTCTTTTCCCAGAAAATATTAAATATTTAAAATATACTCTATTAAAACTCTAGCCGGGCGCGGTGGCTCAAGCCTGTAATCCCAGCACTTTGGGAGGCCGAGGCGGGTGGATCACGAGGTCAGGAGATCGAGACCATCCTGGCTAACACGGTGAAACCCCGTCTCTACTAAAAAAATACAAAAAAATTAGCCGGGCGTGTTGGTGGGCGCCTGTGGTCCCAGCTACTCGGGAGACTGAGGCAGGAGAATGGCGTGAATCCAGGAGGTGGAGGTTGCGGTGAGCCGAGATCGTGCCACCGCACTCCAGCCTGGGGGACAGAGAAAGACTCTGTCTCAAAAAAAAAAAAAAAAAACAAAACTCTATTATAGTTTAGAGGATTGAAAATATTGTTTCACTTTTTTGTTTGTTTGTTTGTTTTTGAGATAGAGTCTCACTCTGTCGTCCAGGCTGGAGTGCAGTGGCGTGATCTCGGCTCACTGCAACCTCCGCCTCCAGGGTTTCTCCTGTCTCAGCCTCCCGAGTAGCTGGGATTATGGGCGTGCACCACCACGCCCAGCTAATTTTCTGTATTTTTAGTAGAGACCGGATTTCGCCGTGTTGCCCAGCCTGGTCTCGAACTCCTGAGCTCAGGCGATCTGCCCCCCCTCAGCCTCCCAGAGTGCTGGGATTACAGGCGTTAGCCACCATGCCTGGCCACTCAGTTTCATTTTTAAGACAGAACTCTCACTCATTTTGGCATTAAAACCCCTTTGGAGGAAAAATTGCTGTATTTTGATTATTTCCTTTATAATCATAGGGTGGGGCCAAAACCAAATGGAATCAGCTAATGGGTGGGAGGGACAGAATTGAGAAAGGATCACTTACCCTCAGAAATGTAAATTAATCCAAATAATCTATTCTTTTACTTTGACTTCATGCTCTGGGCTGATTGATTACCTTTAGGAATTATAATGAGTGTTTATCTCTTGTCTCCCATTAGAGCCACTCTGGCCTTTGCCCCTGACACTCCACTGAAATGCTCCCATGCATTTTTATCAGTCCCTTTACAGTTGTCCTGATCCCCTAGAAGCGGGACCCTGCTGCGGGCCCCTGACAGCTGCCCCTCGGTCTTTTTGGTCTCTTGGACAGATGACTCTTTCTCTGCCTGCCCCTTAGGACTCATGGCTTCTTGAGGATCTGTCCATGGCCAGTTGTCAATCTGTCTTCTGCCTTCACAGGACACACATGAAGCCAAACACAGCCCCCAAATTAGCATCCCAGGTGACAGCACTGGATTCTGAGGGGTGGGGGATAAGGGAGGACAGCCAGGGTCAGCTAACTAGGTGAGGGTTCCCAGGTGTCCCCAAGGAGGGTGTGTCAGAGCTCAGGGACACAGTGTGGGGCACGACAGCAGGACTTGATAGTGGATTTATTTGTAGGGAGCAAAAGAAATGAGGGAAATCAGAGATGTATTCTTGATTTTCTGCTTCAAATACTAGGTGAACAAAGGTTCCATTGATTGAGGTGGAGAAGACTGGGAGAGGGCCAGGTTTCTGGCTTCAGAGTTGAAGAGAAATCAAGATTCCTGTTTTGTTTTGTTTTTGAAACAGTCTCACTCTGTTGCCCAGGCTGGAATGCAGTAGCGCCATCTTGGCTCACTGCAACCTCTGCCTCCTGGGTTCAAGCAATTCTCCCTGCCTCAGCCTCCCGAATAGCTGGGATTACAGGTGCCCGCCGCCACGCCCAGCTAATCTTTTGTATTTTTCATAGAGATAGGGTTTCACCATGTTGCCCAGGCTTGTAAAGAATATCTTTCAGCAGGTAGCCCAGTTGCAGGCTCTGGGTTGAAATCTCCTTTAGTCTTTCTCAACTTCTCTGTTCCTTTTCACTCATCTAAATAAGGCAGGCTCTGGTTATCTGCATGAGCAAATGCAAACCTGCCCTATTCAGTTATTACAAAAAAGACTCCAAAGTTCTTGGATCAAGGCCAAGGACACTTAAGTGCTTACAGGGAGGAAGCCTCCCCCACCCTCTCTTGCCCCTACCCCTCCCACTTCCAGGTGGAAGCTGGTCTTAGGCTGGGTGGAGTCCTCACAGCTGCACTTTCCATGTGTGTTTAGTTAGTGTCTAGCGTGTGGCCTCTTGCCCGGATAAAGGACCGCCGCAGAGCTCCCCCTGCTCCAGGTAAGTTGGGAAGTGACACTCTGTGGGTGCCGGAGGCTGGAGTGTAGTGAAACCCGTGGCCTCTTGAACACCTGCTCTGTGCCTAGAGGGAGCTTGCACCTCACAAGGGAACCCGAACTCCGCATCAGGTTATTTTATGTTTTTATTTTTACTTATTTTTTTGAGACGCAATCACGCTCTGTGACCCAGGCTGGAGTGCACTGGGGTGATCTCGGCTAACTACAACCTCTGCCTCCTGGGTTCAAGCAATTCTGAGGCCTGTGCCTTCCGAGTAGCTGGGATTACAGGCACTCTCCACCAGCCAGGCTAATTTGTGTGTGTTTTTTTTTTTTTTTTTTTTTTTTTTTTTTTTTTTTTTTTTTGAGACAGAGTCTTGCTCTGTCGCCCAGGCTGGAGTGCAGTGGCTATCTTGACTCATTGCAACCTCTGCCTCCCGGGTTCAAGTGATTCTCGTGCCTCAGCCTCCCCAGTAGCTGGGACTACAGGCATGTGCCACCATGCCCAGCTAATTTTTTGTATTTTTAGTAGAAACAGCGTTTCACCATGTTGGCCAGTATGGTCTCAATCTTCTGACCTCGTGATCCGCCCGCCTTGGCCTCCCAAAGTGCTGGGATTATAGGCGTGAGCCACCTCGCCTGGCCCATTTTTAGTATTTTTTTAATTTTTAGTCTCACCATGTTGGCCAGGCTGGTCTCAAACCCCTGATCTCAAGTGTTCCGCCTGCCTCGGCCTCCCAAAGTGCTGGGATTGCAGGCATTAACTACCGCGCCTGCGGCATAAGGTTATTTTAAAATGCATGCCATTTATTTCTTACGGTTCCTGATTTATTTACTAGTTTTGTCCTAAGTCACCGAAATGCTTACTAAAAAAAGGTAAGCCCAGAGCCCACCCTGCCCTAAGGAGTCAGAAAATGAGGTGACTGATATCTATCTGGGAGCATTCCCAGAAATGCCGGTCTGATGGCGAGTGTAGAATTACCTTCCAGGATGTAGCAGTGAGGGATGGTTTGTGTATAGAGTTGGGGGTGGGGTGGGGGGTTAGAGCCCTGATCCGAGGCCCTGAGGTCCCCATCAGGCTGTTTATGGACTTGATCTTCCTTTATTTAACCACTATGCTTGCTTACAAAGGACAGACTAAGGCCAGGATGGGTTAAGTAGCTCCCCCAAGTTAATAAGGGAACGCCAGGAATCAAACTCAACCATTTAAAAAAAATTTTTTTTTTTTTTTGTAGAAATGGGGTCTCATGCTGCCCAGAGCTGGTCTTGAATTCCTTGGGCTTAAGCGATCCTCCTAGCTCTGCCTCCCAAAGCACTAATATTACAAACATGAGCCACTGTGCCTGGTAAGATGACTACTTTTTTGTTGTTGTTGTTGTTGTTGCGTTGGAGTTTCACTCTTATTGCCCAGGCTGGAGTGCAGTGGAACGATACCGGCTCACCACAACCTCCATGTCCCAGGTTCAAGCAATTCTCCTGCATCAGCCTCCCGAGTAGCTGGGATTACAGGCATGCACCACCATGCCAGGCTAGTTTTGTATTTTTAGTAGAGACGGGGTTTCTCCATGTTGGTCAGGCTGGTCTCGAACTCCCGACCTCAGGTGATCCACCCACCTCGGCCTACCAAAGTGCGGGGGTTACAGGCGTGAGTCACCGTGCCTGGCGATAACTACATTTTACAAAGGAGAGATGTTTGATACTGAACCTTGACGCTGGAAGATGAGGCCAGAGGGGAAGCCTGAGATCTGAACAAAGAGGAGGAGCTAAGGAAAGAAAATAGTGGCAGGACCTGAGCTTTGCAGGACTCTGGATCAGCTGTCCAGAGATGCCTCAGGGCAAGAGAATGCACTCTGCTCCAGAAATTTATGCTTGATCAAGAAGTGTGCGGGGCGTGGTGGTTCACGCTTGTAATCTCAGCAATTTGGGAGGCCGATGCAGGTGGATCACATGAGCCCAGGAGTTCAACACAAGCCTGGGCAACATAGTGAGACCCTGTCTCTCGCTCCTTTTTTTTTTTTTTTTTTTTTTTTTCAGTCTCACTGTATTGCTCAGGATGGAATGAAGTGGTGCTATCTCAGCTCACTACAACCTCTGCCTCCTGGGTTCAAGCGACATTCCCACCTCAGCCTCTGGAGTAGCTGGGACTACAGGCATCAGTTATCTACACCCATCAACACCCAGCTAATTTTTGTATTTTTAGTAGAGACAGGGTTCCTTGGCCAGGCTGGGAGACCCCATCTCTTTAAAATATATATATTTTCAGCTTGGTGAGGTGGCTCACACCTGTAATCCCAACACTTTGAGAGGCCAGGAGTTCAAGATCAGCCTGGGCAATACAGCAAGGTCCCATCTCTATTAAAAATAAATAAGTTGGCCGGGCGCGGTGGCTCACGCTTGTAATCCCAGCACTTTGGGAGGCCGAGGCAGGCGGATCACGAGGTCAGGAGATCGAGACCACGGTGAAACCCCGTCTCTACTAAAAATACAAAAAATTAGCCGGGCGTGGTGGCGGGCGCCTGTAGTCCCAGCTACTCGGAGAGGCTGAGGCAGGAGAATGGCGTGAACCCGGGAGGCGGAGCTTGCAGTGAGCCGAGATTGCGTCACTGCACTCCAGCCTGGGCGACAGAGCGAGACTCCGTCTCAAAAAAAAAAAATAAAAATAAATAAATAAATAAATAAATAAATAAGTTAATAAAATTTTTTTTTTTTTTTTTTAAAGAAGTGATTCCTGAGACCCTCCAGTAAGGGTGAAATCAGCAGACTTGAGCTGAGGGATCCCTGCATATTCCAAAGAAAGGTCTGTCTTCAGGACTGTCCCTTCACTAGATCCTGGGGGTAATTTCTGATGCCGTGGACTATGCTGTCTGATAAAAGTGTATTTTTATTACTGAGGCCTTGGACCACAGGGATTGATAATAGAGTGTTTCTGAAACCTTTCTGGGTATGCTCACATAATAGACAATCTATGTACCATGTCCTTTTTCTTTTTCTTTCTCTCTCTGTCTCTCTCTCTCTTTTTTTTTTTTTTTTTTTTGAGACAGAGTCTCGCTCTGTCACCCAGGCTGGTGTGCAATGGTGCGATCTCGACTCACCGCAACCTCCGCCTCCCTGGTTCAAGCCATTCTCTTGCCTCAGCCTCCCAAGTAGCTGGGATTATAGACGCCCACCACCATGCCCGGCTAATTTTTTTGTATTTTTAGTAGAGACTGGGTTTCACCATTTGGGACAGGCTGGTCTCAAACTCCTGACCTCAGGTCATCTGCCCGCCTTGGCCTCCCAAAGTGCTGGGATTATAGGCGTGAGCCACCACACCCGGCCAATCCATTTTCTAAAATACAAAATTCTGAATGTGGTGGCCTCTTGGTCCAAGGGGAAGAGATGACAGCTGTGAACAGAGTGAAAAATAGGTGGAAGGAGTAGGAAGATGCCTGCTTTTTTTTATCCTAGGATATATTGTGTGCATCAATATATTTGGTGCTATTTTGCTTTAAAATCTGCTTGATACTGCCTTGTATAGAATGTATGTTACACACATGTAATATAGTTTATTCTGCCAATACTGACTAGACATTTTCCAATGCTTCCTGTTTTTTGAAGTTCAAACTAGTACTGAAAATAACATTTTCAGCCTGGTGCAGTGGCTCACACCTGTAATCCTTGCATTTTGGGAGGGTGAGACAGGAGGATTGCTTGAATTCGGGAGTTTGAGATCAGACTGAGTGACATGGCGAGACCTCTAGAAAAAATAATAAGAAATTAGACTTCAGTGAGCCATGATCACGCACTGAGTGACCAAAAGAGACCCTGTCTCAACAACAACAACAAAAATCTTTGTATATATGTTTGAATATTTGTTCAAGTCATATGCATTTTTATAGGATTAGCATTGTCAAATTACAATGGCAAAGGAAAAACTTTTTAAGTATTTTTTTGTTTTTTGTTTGTTTGTGTACTTTTGAAATAGCATCTGGCTCTGTCACCTAGGCTGGAGTGCAGTGGCGCGATCTCAGCTCACTGCAACTGCCGCCTCCTGGGTTCAAGCGATTCTCGTGTCTCAGCCTCCCAAGTAGCTGAGATTACAGGCATGTGCCACCATGCCAGGCTAATTTTTTTGTATTTTAGTAGCGACAAGGTTTTGCCATATTGGCCAGGCTGGTCTCGAACTCCTGAACTCAAGTGATCCTCCCGCCTCAGCCTCCCAAAGTACTGGGATTACAGGCGTGAGCCACCAGTCTCAGCCTTTGTTTCTACTTCACAGTCTACAGTGTTGGAATGTCTACATAACTGTTGCTCCTATGCTCCTTTGGAGAGCATGTTCCCATACATTGGGAATATGTTCAGTTTTTGTCTGTTTATTTTCATATCTTGTAGGTATTTTGCATTTAGACATAATGACATTTTAATAGTAAATACTGAAAGTATTTTTGCAAATTTTGTTTATATTCAATGTGTTATCTCGTTGGGTTTCATTTCACAAATAGATAGGTCTTCTGTGGCCTATTCAACTGTAGAGAAGCAAGGATGTAAGAGCAAGGTAAATTTGGTAGATGTGATTTTGAGCCATCAGAAAGACTTTTTGCTTTTTTCTAATTAGAGACAAGGTCTCACTCTGTCACCCAGGCTGGAGTGCAGTGCCACAATGACAGCTCACTGGAGCTCACTGGAGCCTTGAGCTCCATGGCTCAAGGATTCCTCCTGCCTCAGCCTCCCAAGTAGCTGGGACTACAGGTGCGCACCATCACGCCAAACTCATTTATTTTTATTTTTTATTTTATTTTATTTTTTTGTAGAGAAGGGCTCACTCTACATTGCCCAGGCTGGAAATACCTTATCAAGACAAAAGTTTAAAGGGAGATTGTCATTATTTACCTGATTCCAAGAATTTGGGCTGTAAAGCAAATTTCTCCAAGTTACAGAGATAGGTAACCAAGGCCGTATTTTAATTTGGGTGGTCTCTATGCCTCAGGGCCTAAGCTGTTCCCACAACCCCAGTTAGGATGACTGGTAAGTAGATGGGATGTGGGGATTGTGTTTCCAAGTATGTGGAATAGCTAGGACACAATAATAAACGCACAGAAATAAAAGACTGGGGCTAGGGGAGGATAATTTGTGTTTGGCTAGAATGTGGTGGAGGTTAGGACCACCTGAAATAAATTCAGGTTTGTTTCATCTTGTTTTGTTCTTAAGAAAGAAATATCTTCTCACCCACAGCAACCAATGATTTGAGGCAACAGCTGTTTTCCCAACAGCTGCTTAGCTTGGCATCATTTTCTCTGAGCAGCCAAAGGCTGGAAGAGCAGTTGTATGGCTGAGCTGTGACTGCCAGCAGGCTGTGTGTGGGAATCCTTTTGGCAGTTGGAATTAAAGGGTCCGAAGATTCAAAGGACTTCAAGGGCTGCCACCAATGTGAGAAACCAGTGGGACTGTAGTGAGGTCATCAGCTGTCTCCAGGAAGGACAGTGAGATCTGAGAGCATATCTGCTTCTCACTGAAGAGTACCCACAGAGTTCAACCTCTTGAAGAAAGCCCACCTTGGTCCAGACCTTCACTGACAGCCCAATGGCAGTGGCAGCAGCTCTGACCGGACTCCAAGCAGAAGCTAAGTGCTCCATCTGTCTGGATTACCTGAGTGACCCCGTCACCATCGAATGTGGGCACAACTTCTGTCGTTCCTGCATCCAACAGTCCTGGCTGGATCTACAGGAATTGTTCCCTTGCCCTGTCTGTCGTCACCGGTGTCAAGAGGGGCACTTCAGGAGCAACACCCAGCTGGGAAGGATGATTGAAATTGCCAAGCTACTCCAGAGCACCAAGAGCAATAAAAGGATGCAGGAAGAGACGACCTTGTGCGAGAAACACAACCAGCCCCTGAGCGTTTTCTGCAAGGAGGACCTGATGGTGTTGTGTCCCCTGTGCACTCAGCCCCCTGACCACCAGGGCCACCATGTGAGGCCCATAGAGAAAGCTGCCATTCATTATAGGAAAAGATTCTGCAGTTACATCCAGACCCTGAAAAAGCAATTGGCAGACCTCCAAAAATTAACAAGCACTCAAAGCAAAAAACCCTTAGAACTGAGAGAGATGGTGGAAAACCAAAGGCAGGAATTATCCTCTGAATTTGAGCACCTCAACCAGTTCTTAGATCGTGAGCAACAGGCAGTTCTCTCCAGATTAGCCGAAGAAGAGAAGGACAATCAACAGAAACTCAGTGCAAACATAACAGCATTTTCAAACTACAGTGCCACACTCAAAAGCCAGTTAAGAAAGGTAGTAGAGCTCAGTGAGCTGTCTGAACTGGAATTGCTGTCACAAATTAAAATTTTCTACGAATCTGAAAATGAGAGTAGCCCATCGATCTTTTCAATTCATTTAAAGAGAGACGGCTGCAGTTTTCCTCCCCAATATTCTGCTCTGCAGAGAATTATAAAGAAATTTAAAGTAGAAATAATTCTAGACCCTGAAACAGCACACCCTAACCTGATTGTATCTGAGGATAAAAAATGTGTGAGATTTACAAAGAGAAAACAAAAGGTTCCTGGTTTCCCAAAAAGATTTACGGTCAAGCCAGTTGTTCTGGGTTTTCCATATTTTCATTCTGGCAGGCACTTCTGGGAGATTGAAGTGGGGGATAAGTCAGAATGGGCTATTGGCGTTTGCAAAGACTCCCTTCCCACAAAGGCGAGGAGACCCTCATCAGCCCAGCAGGAATGTTGGAGAATTGAGCTGCAAGCTGATGGCTATCATGCACCAGGGGCTTTTCCAACCCCTCTGTTGTTAGAGGTGAAAGCCAGGGCCATTGGCATTTTCCTGGACTATGAGATGGGTGAGATCTCATTCTATAACATGGCTGAGAAATCTCACATCTGTACTTTCACTGACACTTTTACTGGGCCTCTTCGGCCTTATTTCTATGTAGGCCCAGATTCACAGCCTCTCAGAATCTGTACAGGGACAGTTTGTGAATGAAAACCCGCCCGTTAGGCTGAACTATTTTACTAGTTGTTGTCTTTTTTTTTTTTTTTTTTTAAATGGAAGATGCAGAGGCTATTGTATTAACGTATGTATGAATATAATCCCTCTAGTTTTCTTCTTTTACAGTTTCCAAGAAGAAAACTTTATGTTGCTCTAACAATGATCTATAAAACAGTGCTAAGAATGGCTCCCTCCCAGGAAGGTCGTGGGGGTTACCGGTCATGTGCATGGACCTGGCACATTGCTGAGTATAGGGATGATTATTTCTGTTTTTCAGAAAGTGCAGATGGTGCTTGCAAGGGATGAACCGGAACAAACTTACAAATTTTGTCTCCTCTGTATAAAGGTTGGATTGTGCTATTCCTGACACATACTAAGTAGTGAGCTGCTTGTAACCCTTAGTTAAACCACAGGGCACAATTTAAAGGGATGGAGTGGGCACCACAGGGAGAGGGTAAGCATTTTTAGCCTTTAACATGTGGGGCTTTGACAGTTTTTTCTGTTATCCCCAGAAGCCGCCTACTGGTGGCACTCACTACATTAGGTTTCTGCTCCCAAAATTTTCATTTCTTCCTGTATTCTTTGCTATTGTGCATAGTACTTTGGAATACAGTGACTTATTATGACACTGGAGAGAACTGGAACATCTTGTTACTAATGGACATTACCGTTAGATACCATGTCAGAGACTAAAAGATGAATCACTGGGCAGGACGGTATACCTATATTTACTCAGAATGTTTTCTTATAAAGACAGCTAACATTTATTGAGCCCTAACTATGTCCCAGGAGTTGCAGTATTTTCAAAACAACTCTGAGATGTAGGCAGTGGGCCGTTAAAAAAAAAAGAGTTTTGAATTAAGAAAACAGTTTCAAGACAAAGTATCCTAGTTAAGATGACTCAGCCAGTGGTAAAGAGATGTCCAGGGGTGCCTTCAATCACTGACAAACCAGCCCCTTAAATGGTTTGTCAATGGAATGCTTTATTACACAGGAAGTAATAAGGTATTATTTTTCCCTCTGACTATGAAAAAGGAGATGTCCACAGGTCCACGTATAGACTCTTAGGATGCTACACTAACTTAACCAGAAGAATCTGGGTTTATATCTAGGTTCTACTAATGTCTGGTAGTGGGCTTTAACTCGGGCGTAAAATGGACATAATACCTTATTTTGCATGAAAGTTATGAAGGTGAAGTTATATATGTGTGTGTATGCGCCAAAGTTAATTTATATATGTGTGTGTGTGTGTGTGTATATATATATATATATATTTTTTTTTTTTTTTTAAATAGAGACAGGGACTCACTATATTGCCCAGGTTGTTCTTGAACTCCTGAGCTCAAGTGGTTCCACCAGCCTCAGCTTCCCAAAATGATGGGATTACAGATGTAAGCCACTGCGCCCAGCCCTTATCTACTTTATTTTATTTATTTTTCAATTTTTTCGGAGATGAGGTCTCACCCTGTTGCCCAGGCTAGAGTGCAGTGGCACAATCATAGATTACCATAACCTTGAACTCCTGGGCTCCAGGGATCTTCTCACCTCAGGCTCTAAATAGCTCAGATTGTGGGCTCACGCCGTCGCACTTAGCCAATTTTTTTTTTTTTTTGAGATAGGGTCTCGCTCTGTTACTCAGGCTGGAGCGCAGTGACAGGATCATGTTCACCGCAGCCTGAACCTCCCAGGCTCAAGCAATCCTACCACCTCAGCCTCCAGAGTAGCTGGGGCCCCAAGGCATGCGTGCCACCATGCCCGGTTAACTTTTTTTTTTTTTTGAGACGGAGTTTTGCTCCTGTTACCCAGGCTGGAGTGCAGTGACGCAATCTCAGCTCACTGCAACATCTGCCTCCCGGGTTCAAGCGATTCTCCTGCCTCAGCCTACCAAGTAGCTGAGATTACAGGCACCTGCCACCCAGTTAACTTTAAATTTCTTAATTTTTTGTAGAGACAGGGTCTCACTTTGTTGCTCAGCCTGGGCTCAGACTCCTAGGCTCAAGTGAACCTCCCTCCTCCACCTCCCAAAGCGCTGAGATTACAGCATGAGCCACCACGCCCAACCCATCCAGGCAATTTTTATTTATTATTTTATTTTATTTTTTAGTAGAGACTGGGTCTCACTACATTGACCAAGCTTATTTTGAACTCCTGGCCTCAAGCGACCCTCCTGCCTTGGCCTCCCAAACAGAGTGCTAGGAATATAGGCATAAGCCACTACGCCCAGCCCGAAAAAGATATTTCTGACTCAGCAAGGGAAATGTGAGTATGGCAGGGTGTTAGGTGATAACAGGGAGATGTTAATTCTGCTAGGTGTGACAGCATTGTGACTGAGGAAATGCTCTTATCCGCAGTAAAGTATTTAGGGGTGAAATTGTATTTCTATGATTTTTATTAAAGAGCTCCAGCCAAAAAAAAAGATAGGAATAAACGAAGCAAATGTGACAAAATGTCGAGAATTGTCAAGTCTAGGTGATGGACGTTTTACTTTATGTACTATTCTTTGTACTTTAAATAAAAAGAACAAGCAAAAATGTTTCCCTTTATCCATATGTTCTGAGTTAAGGTTTCTGTATGACTCTGCCATTTCTACCTGAAGTTTGATTGGGCACCCTTACAGTTGAATGAACATATTTATCCCCACTCTTCTGTCTAAAACTCAGTGAAATTGTGTATTTTGACTAGTTTTAAATTTCTTAAGATTTGAGAAACTAGAAAATAGGCTATAAATATTAATAACTGTCCATTTCCTTAGAATTGGACCCACTGCAAACTGGATCGCCTTTAAATATTTGTTATCAAATGGGATCTGTATTGGCTATATATGTGTGTGTGTATATATATATACACACATATACATATACACTTTTTTCTTTTTTTTTTTTTTTTTTTTTGAGAGTCTCATTCTGTCGCCCAGGCTGGAGTGTAGTGGCGCAATCTTGGCTCACAGTAACCTCTGCCTCCCGGGTTCAAGCGATTCTCCTGCCTCAGCCTCCTGACTAGCTGGGACTACAGGCACGCGCCACCACGCCCGGCTCATTTTTGTATTTTTAGTAGAGACAGGGTTTCACCATATTGGCCAGGCTGGTCTCAAAGTCCTGACCTTGTGATCCACCCACCTCGGCCTCCCAGTGCTGAGATTACAGGTGTGAGCCACCGTGCCCAGCCTGAAACAACATCTTTTATGTATTAGATTCTCATATACACTTTGGTCTATTTCTAAATTTACTGTTTTGTTTCATTGATGTAATTATTCATCGGCAGTAGCACACTGTTTTAATTATTATTATAATACACTTAATACCTTGTAGAATTAATCCTCTCATACATAGATTGAGAGAGAATTGCCATGTTTATGACATCAAGACTTTCTATCCAAGGACACAGCCTACCATTTCGAGTCTTCTTTTTATTCTTCAGTGGTGTTTTAAAGTTTTCTTCAAAAAGATCTGGGTACTTCATCTTTTTTGTTATTATTGTAAATGGGGTCTTTTCTTCAATTGTGTCTTCTAACTGGTAGTTGCTTGTTTAATGCAACTGGTTTTTTTTTTTTTTGAAACAGAATCTCGCTCTGTCGCCAGGCTGGAGTGCAGTGGCGCGATCTTGGCTCACTGCAAGCTCCACCTCCCAGGTTCACACCATTCTCCTGCCTCAGCCTCCTGAGTAGCTGGGACTACAGGCACCCGCCACCACGCCCAGCTAATTTTTTGTTTTTTAGTACAGACGGGGTTTCACCGTGTTAGCCAGGATGGTCTGGATCTCCTGACCTCATGATCCACCCGCTTCGGCCTCCCAAAGTGCTGGGATTACAGGTGTGAGCCACCGTGCCCAGCCAATGCAACTGATTTTTACCTATTAATTCGCACCTAGAACCTTACTGAATACTCTTATTTATATATTTTTGTGATAGTTTTTCTTTTCCTTTCTTTTTTTTTTTTTTTTTTTTTTTGACACAGAGTCGCACTCTGTTGCCCAGGCTGGAGTGCAGTGGTGCAATCTCGGTTCACTGCAACCTCTGTCTCCCAGGTTCAGGCAATTCTCCTGCCTCAGCCTCCCAAGTAGCTGAGACTACAGGTGCCTGCCAACACACCCAGCTAATTTTTGTATTTCTCATAGAGATGGGGTTTCACCATGTTGGCCAGGCTTGTCTTGAAATGGTGACCTCAATGATGGACCCCCCTCGGTCTCCTAAAATGCTGGGATTATAGGTGTGAGACACCACCTGGCCTGTGATAGTTTTTCTACTTAGGTTCTTTGGAGTTAGCTGGTAGTCAATATTTATTTGATAAGAAAATGCAATTTATATAACTCCATATACTTTTTCTTATCTAAATGTTTTGTTGGATCTTCCAGAACAATAAGAAACAGCAATAATATGAGTGAATATTTTTATGAACATGTCTGGTGTTTCCTACTAACTTTATCCATTTATTTTATTTTAACATTATTTTTTAAAAGATAAAGAGATGGGGCCTCACTAAGGTGCCCAGGCTGGTCTCAAATTCCTGGGCTCAAGCAATCCTCATACCTCGTCCTCCCAAAGTGCTGGGATTATAGGCATGAGCCACCATGACTGGCCATATGTTTTCTTTCTTTTTTTTTTTTTTGTTTCACCATGTTAGCCAGGATGGTCTCGATCTTCTGACCTCATGATCTGCCCGCCTCGGCCTCCCAAAGTGCTGGGATTACAGGGGTGAGCCATCTGTTTTCTAATAGGTTATTTTTATCTTATTCATTTAAATTACAAATGTGGGCTGGGCGCGGTGGCTCACGCCTGTAATCTCAGCACTCAAACAGGAGTTTGAGACCAGCCTGGCCAACCTGGTGAAACCCCCGTCTCTACTAAAAATACAAAAATTAGCTGGGCGTGGTGGTAGGCACCTGTAATCCCAGCCACTAGGGAGGCTAAGGCAGGAGAATCGCTTGAACCTGGGAGGCAGAGATTACAGTAAGCAGAGTTTGCGCCACTGTACTCCAGCCTGGGCGACAGAGTGAGACTCCGTCTCAAAAAAAAAATTTTTTTTTTTTCAATAGAGAGAGGGTCTTCGTATGTTTCCCAGGCTGGTCTCCAACTCCTAGGCTCAAGCGATTCTCCAGTGGTGGCCTCCCAAAGTGCTGGGATTACAGACGTAAGCCACCATGCCCCGCCCCAATTTGAAATTTCTATCTGAACATCTAGTTCCTCTATAATAATAGAAATGTCTTAAATATTTATTAATATGGGACTGGATTAATAGGAGCAGAGCTCTAAAAGGTTAACAAATATTCCTGAATATATTTTTATATGCAATCATCAATGGTACCTTTCCAATTGTATTTTAAACTGGTTCTTTTTGGTATGTAAGAAAATCGTCGATCTTTATGTTTTATAGTTTGCCATCCTTGCTTTCTAATGGTTTTTCTTAAATTCTCTAGATATCTAATGGTTAATTCTTAAATTTTCTAGATATTAATATATAACCATCCCATGCACAAATTAATCCTGCTCCTTTATCCAACTGTATTGATGGGCACTTTTGGACAATAGTAAATAGCAGTGATTATAAAAACTAGCAGTTTTATCTCTTTTATTTCTGATATTTTGTTATTTTTTAGTGTATCCTAGAGATAAACTTTCAAACAAGACCTTAAAAAATAATCTCTCAGTTCAGGACATCATAAACATAAAGTGAAAACAGAGCCCAGGTTACAGCTGGATTACAGGAACAGGCTTTGAGCGTGTGTGAGCATAGTTTTTCTACTACAATTCCAGTAGTGAAGTCACTGAAGTTAGTGACATTAATTCATCAACAGATATTGAGTGCCTACTTTGTGCCAGATACTGTTCTATGTATGAGGGACACAGTAGTAAGCAAAAGATAGAGCTTACATTCTATCAGGAGACAGAGACAAAGTAAACAAGTAAGTTACATGCAGTATTTTCCCCTTATCTGCAGGGGAAACATTACAAGACCTCAGGTGATGCCTGGAGCCACAGATAGTACTAAACCCTACAAACACTATATTTTTTCCTATCCACACATAACTACAATAAAGTTAAATTTATAAATTAGGCACAGAGAGTAACAACATTAATAACAAAATAGAACAATTATAACAATATACTATAACAAAAGTTATGTGTGGTGTTGTGGTGCACATCTATAATCCCAGCTACCCAGGAGGCTGACTAAAGTGGGAGGATTTTTTTTTTTGGGACGGATTCTCACTCTGTCACCCAGGCTGGAGTACAGTTGTGTGATCTTGGCTCACTGCAATCTCCACCTCCCAGGTTCAAGTGATTCTCCTGCCTCAGCCTCCTGAATAACTGGGATTACAGACACATGCCACCACGCCTGGCTAATTTTTGTATTTTTAGTAGAGACAGGGTTTCATCGTGTTGGCCAGGCTGGTCTCCCAACTCGTGACCTCAAGTGATCCACCCACCTCGGCCTCCCAAAGTGCTGGGATTACCGGCGTGAGCCACCACACCTGGCCAAAAGTGACATTTGAACAAAGACTTGAAAAAGATACATGGGAGTTGATCATTCCAGGCAGAGGGAACAGCAATCACAAAGGTCCTCAGTAAGAATGTGCTTGGCAATCCAAAAGCCACAGTGTGACTGACACAGGGTATACAAAGGAACAGTAGGAGAGAGGAGGTGGGGTGGGAAGTGGAGATTTTCTTTGTCCCTGAAGGCCACTGTCTGGGCTTTGGCTTTTACTGAATGAAAAAGGGAACCATCAGAGTAGTGTTTTAGGAGGATATTGTTGGCTGCTGTGTTAAACATACATTTTTTGTGTGTGTGTGCATGGCGCTGGGGGATCAGGGTGGAGAGGTGGTGAGAAGCAGAAAGATCACTTAAAAGACTCTTATAGGCCAGGTGCGGTGGGTCATGCCTGTAATCCCAGCACTTTGGGAGGCCAAGGAGGGTGGATCATGAGGTCAGGAGTTCCAGACCAGCCTAGTCAGCATGGTGAAACCTCGTCTCTACTGAAAATAAAAAAAGCACGCCTGTAATCCCAGCTACTCAGGAGGCTGAGGAAGGAGAATTGCTTGAACCTGGGCAGTGGAGGTTGTAGTGAGCCGAGATTGCACCACTGCACTCCAGCCTGTGTGACAGGAGTGAGACTCCATCTCAAGAAAAAAAAAAAAAAAGAGGAAGAAAAAGAAAAAGAAAAACACTATTATAATAGGGCCGGGCACAGTGACTCATGCCTGTAATTGCAGCACTTTGGGAGGCCAAGGCGGGCGGATCACCTGAGGTCCGGAGTTCAAGACCAGCCTGGCTAACATGGTGAAACCCCCTTCCTACTAAAAATATAAAAACATTAACTGGGGGTGGTGGTATGTGCCTGTAATCCCAGCTACTCAGGAGGCTGAGGCAGGAGAATCACTTGAACCTGGGAGGCGGAGGTTGCAGTGAGCCCAGATCACGCCACTGCACTCCAACCTGGGCAACAGAGCGAGACTCCATCTCAAAAAAAAAAAAAAAAAAACCAAAAAACCGAAAGACTATTATAATAGTCCAGGTGAAGATTATAGTGGCTGGGGAAGTAGCATTGGGGGTGCCAAGTATTGGTTGGACTCTGGGTATGTTTTAAAGGAAAAGCCAGCAGGATTTGCTGATGAATTGTCTGTAGGGTTTGAAAGAGGAGCTGCCATTACAGAGGTGGAAGGGACTGTGGCAGATGGCTCAGCTGGGGACATGTTCTGTTTGAGGTGTTCTTTTATATACCGAAGTAGTGATCTTGAAGAGGCAGTTGGATACATGAGTCTGTAGTTCAGGGAGGAAGGCCTGGCTGAAGATTCACATTTGGAAATCATCAGCTCATAAATTCTATCAAAGTAATGAGATTATGTGAGACTACCAAGAAAGTGAACGCTGATGGAGAAGCCAAGAGGCCCAGGGGTTGAGCCCTGGAGAATACCAAGAAAAAGGAACTTGCAAAGCAGATACAAGAAGCTAGTGAAGTAGAAGAAAACCAGAAGAATGTAGTGTCCTGGAAGCCAAGCTGAAATAGAGTCAAGGAGGAAGTGATCAACTGTGGGGAAAAGAAAGAGCTCAGATTATTACTGTGTCTATGTAGAAAAAGAAGACATAAGAAACTCCATTTTGATCTGTACTAAGAAAAATTGTTTCTGCTTTGAGATGCTGTTAACCTGTAACTTTAGCCCCAACCCTGTGCTCACAGAAACATGTGCTGTATTGAATCAAAGTTTAATGGATTTAGGGCTGTGCAGGATGTGCCTTGTTAACAATATGTTTGCAGGTGGTATGCTTGGTAAAAGTCATCGCCATTCTCCATTCTCGATTAACCAGGGACACAATGCACTGCGGAAAGCCAAAGGGACCTCTGCCCAAGAAAGCCTGGGTATTGTCCAAGGCTTCCCCCCACTGAGACAGCCTGAGATATGGCCTCATGGGAAAGGAAAGGCCTTACCGTCCCCCAGCCTGACACCCATAAAGGGTCTGTGCTGAGGAGGAGTAGTGAAAGAGGGAGGCCTCTTTGCAGTTGAGATAAGAGGAAGGATTCTGTCTCCTGCTCCTCCCTGGGAATGGAATGTCTAGGTTTAAAGCCGACCATTCCCATTCGTTCTATTCTGAGATAGGAGAAAACCACCCTGTGGCTGGAGGCGAGATATGCTGGCAGCAATACTGCTCTGTTACTGTTTGCTACACTGAAATGTTTGTGTAAAGAGAAACATAAATCTAGCCTATGTGCACATCCAGACACAGTACCTTTCCTTGAACTTATTCATGATACAGATTCCTTTGCTCACATGCTTCCCTGCTGACCTTCTCCACACCTGTTGCCCTGCTACACTCCCCTCGTCAAGATAGTAACAATAATGATCAATAAATACTGAGGGAACTCAGAGACCGGCGCCGGTGCAGGTCCTCGCATGCTGGGTGTGCGGGTCCCCTGGGCCCACTGTTCTTTCTTTATACTTTATCTCTGTGTCTTATTTCTTTTCTCAGTCTCTCGTCCCACCTGATGAGAAATACCCACAGGTGTGGAGGGACAGGCCCCCTTCAATCAACTGAGCCACGTGTTGCTGATAAGTTAAAAGAGGAGACCTATGCATTCATCTCCAATTTAAGCAATGTGGAAGGAAGTTATTGGTGACCTTGCCAAGAACAGTTTCAGTAGAGTAGTAGAGTGAAAAGTGAGACTGGATAGAGAGGAGGGGAGAAGAATTAGAGATAGGCTTCTCTGGTTTATGAATGAAACAATTTTTCTTAGGAAACCTAGGGAATGTATTGAAATCTTAAATTTGTGATTGTCACATATTCAAAGTTTGCTTCTTCCAGAACTCAAGAGCTTACCAGATGTGAGTTTTGTATTCAAGATTTATTTATTTATTTATTTATTGAGACAGGGTCTCGCTCTGTCGCCTAGGCTGGAGTGTAGCAGCACCATCTCGGCTCACTGCAACCTCGGCCTCCCGGGTTCAAGCAATTCTCCTGCCTCAGCCTCCTGAGTAGCTTACGGGCGCCTGCCGCCACGCCCAGCTGATTTTTTTTTTGTATTTTTAATAGAGATGGGGTTTCACCATGTCAGGCTGGTCTCGAACCCCTGACCTTGTGATGCACCCACCTCAGCCTCCCAAAGTGCTGGGATTACAGGCATGAGCCACCGCGCCCGGCTGTATTCAAGATTTATAAAAGCATCTCAGTTCAGACTGAGATCACTAAAATATCTGAAACGGACAGACTTGTTAAAGGGCATGCCTTTCTAGCCTTTTCTGCAAAAAAACACAAAAAGGAGAATATAAAATTCATTTCATTTGCTGTTGACTTTCTGAATGGTTACAGCATAAAAGTTAAATTTTTTTCCATGAGCCTTATACCATAAATCTCAGCCATATGAACACAAGGTCTAATTTAGAGAAGAACAACTGAATTTATCAAACCCAATAGTTGGTTTATTTGTCTATGGTGTTAACTCCTCCTTCCACTCCCCACCACCAACCACCATTAAAATGTAGATACCATGAAAACAGGCATCCTTTCTGTCCTATTGATCCCTGAATTCACAGCACCTAGAATACTTTTTGGCACACAGTCAGCTCTCAAATGTTAAGTGTTAAATAAAATTAAACTAAATGCATGTGTATGGAGACACTTTTGGTTGTCACGAGATGCTAAGAGCATCCTAGTAACCAGGATGCTGTTAAACACCTACAGTGCACAGGAGAGACACCCCTCCCCCAACAAAGAATTGTTCAACCCAAAATGTCAGTAGGACTGGGGTTGAAAAACCTTGTCTTAGAGAAATTTGGGGAAAAATAAAAAAAGAGAAAGGATTAACTTGACTCAAATAAGACTTTTGTTTGAATCCCTGAAGAAAGAAAAGAAGAGGGCCTATGGCAGAAGCCTGGATATACTAAAATTCACTCAAGCCACTGGCAGCCCTCCCATGACAAGAAGATATTCAACCCAGGCCAGGTGCAGTGGCTCATGCCTGCAATCGCAGCACTTTGGGAGGCAGAGGCAGGCAGATCACGAGGTCAGGAGTTTGAGACCAGCCTGGCCAACACAGTGAAACGCTGTCTCTACTAAAAATACAAAAATTAGCCAGGTGTGGTGGCAGGCACCTGTAATCCCAGCTACTTGGGAGGCTGAGGCATGAGAATCGCTTGAACCTGGCAGGCAGAGGTTGTAGTGAGCCTAGAGCGTGCCATTGCACAGCCTGGGGGATAGAACAAGACTCTGTCTCCAAAAAAAGAAAAAAAAAAAAGAAGAAGAAGAAGATATCCAGCGTGGCTCTGGTTATTCATTAGTGTAAAATTTTCACCAGTGCTGGGGAAGGAAGAATCCAGGCTGCAGTGTTTAAACAGTAAATGACAAAAGAACCCAAAACAACAAACTAGGATGTATTTCTAACAAACGTGGGGACTATCTTAATATATAAAGGAAGATTTTATATATATATAACTATATATGTAACTATATATATAAACTATATATATAAGCTACATATATATAATATATATAAATATATATAATATATATAAATATATATAATATATATATAAATATATATAATATATATATATAAATATATATATATATATATAAATATATATATAATATATATAAATATATAAATATATATATATAAATATATATATATATCTTATTATTATTTTGAGACATACCTCCTGTCATCCAGGCGAAATCACGGCGGACTTGGCTCATTCAACTCCCTCCTAGGTTTGAATGATTCTCTGATTCACCTCCAATAGTGCATGTCCTGCCACCATCCCAGTAATTTTTTTTTTGATTGAGCTCATCTATCACCAGGTTACAGGCCTCCGCCTCCCAGGTTCAAGTTATTCTCCTGCCTCAGCCTCCCGAGTAGCTGGGATTACAGGTGCACGTCACCGTACCTGGCTAATTTTTGTATTTTTAGTAGAGACAGGGTTTCTCCATGTTGGTCAGGCTGGTCTCGAACTCCTGACCTCGTGATCTGCCCGCCTTGGCCTCCCAAAGTGCTGGGATTACAGGTGTGAGCCACCAGGCCCAGCCTTAATTTTGTATTTTTAGTAGAAACGGGGTTTCTCCATGTTGGTCAGGCTGGTCTCGAACTCCTGACCTCAAGTGATCTGCCTGCCTCCACCTCCCAAAGTGCTGGGATTACAGGCGTGAGCCACCACGCCCAGCCAGAAGATTCTATTTGTTAAGAAAAAGAATATCCTAGGACAATAATAAGCAAAGGACTTGAATATACATGTCATAAATGATTTATAAAAGACCAAATAATTTGGAAAAAATGTTTAACACTTCATTGGTATCCAAAGAAATACAATTTGAAACAATGACATACTCATCAGATGGGTCAAGACTTCAATAAGGTAACACCCACTATTGGTAAGGGTATGGAGACCAGGTGAGCTGGCTCACACCTATAATCCCAGCATTTTGGGAGGCCAAAGCAGGTGGATCACCTCAGGTGAGGAGTTCGAGATCACCCTGGCCAACAAAGTGAATCCCCGTCTGTACTAGAAATACAATTTTTTTTTTTTTTTTGAGATGGAGTCTCCCTGTGCTCTGTTGCCAGGCTGGAGTGCAGTGGCACCATCTCGGCTCACTGCAGTATCTGCCTCCCACGCTCAAGCAATTCTCCTGCCTCAGCCTCCTGAGTAGCTGGGACTACAGGCACGCACCACCACACCCAGCTAATGTTGCTAATATTTTTGTATTTTTTTGTAAAGATGGGGTTTCACCATGCTGGCCAGGATGGCCTCGATCTACTGACCTCGTGATCTGCCCGCCTTGGCCTGCCAAAGCGCTAAGATTACAGGCATGAGCCACCACGCCTGGCCGAAATACAAAATTTTTAGTGTTTTTTTTTTTTTTTTTGAGATGGAGTCTTGCTCTGTGGCCCAGGCTAGAGTACAGTGGCGCGATCTCGCCTCACTGCAACCTCCACCTGCTGGGTTCAAGCAATTCTCCTGCCTCAGCCTTCAGAGTAGCTGGGATTACAGGCACCCTGCACTGCACCCGGCTGATATTTGTGTTTTTTTTTTTTTTTTTTTTTTTTTGAGACAGAGTCTCGCTCTGTCGCCCAGGCTGGAGTGCAGTGGCGCAATCTCGGCTCACTGCAAGCTCCGCCTCCCGGGTTCACGCCATTCTCCTGCCTCAGCCTCTCCGAGTAGCTGGGACTACAGGCGCCCGCCACCACGCCCAGCTAGTTTTTTTGTATTTTTAGTAGAGACAGGGTTTCACCGTGGTCTCGATCTCCTGACCTCGTGATCCGCCCGCCTCAGCCTCCCAAAGTGCTGGGATTACAAGCGTGAGCCACCGCGCCTGGCCTGATATTTGTATTTTTAGTAGAGATGGGGTTTCACCATCTTGGCCAGGCTGGTCTCCAACTCCTGACCTCATGATCCACCCACTTTGGCTCCCAAAGTGCTGGGATTAACAGGCGTAAGCCACCACACCCAGCCCAATTTTTTTTTTTTTTTTTGAGACGGAGTCTCGCTCTGTCGCCCAGGCTGGAGTGCAGTGGCGCAGTCTCGGCTCACTGCAAGCTCCGCCTCCTGGGTTCACGCCATTCTCCTGCCGCAGCCTCTCCGAGTAGCTGGGACTACAGGCGCCCGCCACCACGCCCGGCTAATTTTTTTGTATTTTTAGTAGAGACGGGGTTTCACCGTGGTCTCGATCTCCTGACCTTGTGATCCGCCCGCCTCGGCCTCCCAAAGTGCTGGGATTACAAGCGTGAGCCACCGCGCCCGGCTCCAGCCCAAATTTTTAATATTTTTGTACTAAAAAATAGTGACACGTGTCTGTAGTCCTAGCTACTTGGGAGGCTGAGGCAGGAGAATCACTTGAACCCGGTAGGAGGAGGTTGCAGTGAGCCCAGATCACACCACTGCACTCCAGCCTGGGAGACAGAGTGAGACTAAAAACAAAAAACAAAACAAAAAAAGGTGTACATTGGTATAATCCCTTGGTAGTGAGATTTCAAATAACTGTTTTGCTTTATATTTTTCCATATTGCCATTTTTTAAAAAATGAGCTTTTAACTTTATAATAAGTCATGATACTATTGTCATTTGGAATACATATACATACATATATACCTATATCTATCTATATACCTACACACATATATACTTATAATAAAAGGTTTACTATACCTGCCCTAGTTCAGGGCCATATCTTTCTGCCACACATATTTCCTCCATAGTGAACTACGATCTGATCCTGCCGAAACTAAAACTGACATTGTCACTTCCTTGCTTGAAATGCTTCAGAGGATCCCATTATCAACAAGATAAAGTGTGGTCTTCCAGCATAGTACCAAGGTCCTCCAAGCTCTGACCTTGTCTACCTCTCCACCCAGGTCCTGCCTCACACTTTTGGTTCCAGCTATACACAGTGCTTGTGATATTTTGTAGCTATTTGCCTTCCTACTTTACTCATTGTTTTGTCTGGCATTCTTAAAACCCTCTACCCTCCTGCCCCCAGGGTACCCCCGACGTGGAGCTCCTACAGCACGTTGGGCCTACTGTCATTACTGCACTTAGCACAGAGTCTGGAAATCTATTCCTCAGTCTCTTTAGAATATAAGCTGCCAACCAGAGTCTTTAATTTTTGTATCCTCAGTGCTAGCACAATTACCAGCCTGGTGAATAGAATGTTTAACATTTAAATTGTTTTGTTCATTTTTCTGTTTTGTTACCTCTTTTTTTTTTTGAGATCGAGTCTAGCTCTGTCGCCCAGGCTGGAATGCAGTGGTGCAATTTCAGCTCACTGCAACCTCTGCCTCCTGTGTTCAAGCGATTCTCCTGCCTCGGCCTCCTGAGTAGGTGGGATTACAGATGCATGCCACCATGCCCGGCTTATTTTGTATTTGTAGTAAAGATGGGGTTTTACCATGGTGGCCAGGCTGGTCTTGAGCTCCTAACCTCAGGTGATCCACCTGCCTCAGCCTCCCGAAGTGCTGGGATTACAGGCGTGAGCCACTGCACCGGGTGTTTTGCTACTTCTGATACTTAGTTTCATTTTCATTTATTGTTTGAAATGTTCATTATTGCATTCAGAAAAATGTTGATGATTACACAACAAACATGTTGATGATTACATGAGAACATGGGCACCCTAACTTTTTAAGTACACTGTTCCTTATAAACCAAAGTTCATCCCATAAATCTCAGATACTGACTATAGATCCAAATTAAATTTTAAAAATAAATAAGAGTTAATCATCTACCACTGGTGTTCCCTTTTGAAAAGAAAAACAACTGAAGGCAAAGTTTATAGGCTCTTCCAGAACAGAGAAACAGATTTCTAGAGAAGGCAATGGCTTTGAGATACACTTATTAAAAAGAAAGGAAGGCCGGGCACAGTGGCTCATGCCTGTAATCCCAACACTTTGGGAGGCCAAGGAGGGCGGATCACAAGGTCAGGAGTTTGAGACCAGCCTGGCCAGCATGGTGAAACCCCGTCTGTACTAAAAATACAAAAATTAGCCAGGCATGGTGGCATGTGCCTGTAATCCCAGATACTCAGGAGGCTGAGGTAAGAGAATTTCTTAATCCCGGGAGGCGGAGGTTGCAGTGAGCCGAGATCATGCTACTGCGCTCCAGCCTGGGCAACAGAGCGAGACTCCGTCTAAAAAAAAAGAAAGAAAGAAAGGAAGGCGCCATTGCACTCCAGCCTGGGCAACAGGGTGAGACTCTGTCTCAAAAACAACAACAAAAAAAAAACCCCCCAAAACAAAAAAAAAAAAACGGAAGGGAGAAAGGAAATTTTAAAAATACAATTTGGCTTTAGTTTGTGAATGTTGTGTGCAGGTGACACGCAATCTTTTTTTTTTTTTGAGAGACAGTGTCTCACTGTTGCCCAGGCTGGTCTCAAACTCCTGGCCTCGAGTGATCCTCCTGCCTCAGCCTCCCAAAGTACTAAGATTACAGGCATGAACAACTGCTCCCAGCCATACACAATCATCTTTATCTTAGTAGAAAACTTTTAGAATGCCCCAGCAATGGCTGTATCTAAAAGAAACAGGTATTTGCCCTCCATAAATCAAATAGATGTGGCCAAATCAATATATCCCTTGCCTATATAGTTATATCGAACACATCCCTATATAATCAATAGCTGAATTGAATATTCAGCTAATGATCAAAAAAGATTAACACAATCACAAATATCCCCTCCCCTCATATTCAGCCTTCAACCAAAAGTCTTTCTAAGGCAGCATATAACAGTGCTAACAGCAAATTGACAAATTAAAGGGGCATACTAGGAAAAATGGAGAAATAATGCCATTTGCTTGAAAAATACTTCATTTTTACCTTCAGAATCAGATATGTTTAATATCTGCATATAATTTAATATGCATTTTATCCATTACAATTTTTAAGTATAATCCAAGGCTTTAAAAGGTATCTTTTTTTTACAGTAATTTAAAATTACAGAAGATACCTTTCCTATAATTGAAGTTATTGATCAATTGAAGGTATAGCCAGACTGAAATATACAGCAACTTCTTGAAGAATGGCAAAAATAAAGTGAAAGTTCTAAATTCTTTGAATTTTTCAGCTATTGCTAATGGAAGGTGCAGCCAATATAACAGGCAACACAGGTTTGTCTAACACACGTTGGTCTAACACTGGTCCAAGTAATCAATCATCATATCTTATTTCTTTTCTTTTCCTTTTTTCTTTTTTGAGACGGAGTCTCGCTCTCTTGCCCAGGCTGGAGTGCAGTGGCGCGATCTCGGCTCACTGCAAGCTCCACCTCCCGGGTCCACACCATTCTCCTGCCTCAGCCTCCCGGGCGGCTGGGACTACAGGCGCCCGCCACCAAGCTTGGCTAATTTTTTTTGTATTTTTAGTAGAGACGGGGTTTCCCCGTGTTAGCCAGGATGGTCTTGATTTCCTGACCTCATGATCCGCTGCGCCGGGCCCTTATTTCTTAAGAATAGAAAACTGTAGGAGTTTGCATAGTAGATCACCTGGTGAGACCTCAGTCTTATGGTGAGAAAATTCTCTATAAAAGCTATATGGTCCATGATGTCATCCAACACCACATAAGCATATAACATACATGATAAGGCTCTCCAGGAAAAAACATTCACAAGAAATAATTACTTCTTTCATCAGCTTAAAAGTGGGAAGAACTTATTTGATTAAAACCCTGTTTAAAATCGATTGTCTTGTTAGACTTCCCCTATCCATAATGAAATCATTACAGGGTTCTAACGTCAGGTAGAAAACTGTTGACTACGGAGTTGTTTAGCCTCTGATCCTAGGATAAACCACGCAGTTAAATAATTTCCAAAAGTACAAAACAGACATTCCCCTCAGGTTATCCAGGCTTCTACAGGTACTTTTCAAGTGACCCACAAGCTCTATATTTTAAACAGCCACAGAAGTCAGAACCAAATTCGGGTTTCCAACAAACACTGTAAAATGCTATTCAGCAAAAGCTGCAGTTCCCCGTGGCAGCTTGTCAGGTGGTCAGTCAGTCTGAATTACTCTGGGTTCCTCTGCAATTGCTGTCATGACCGCGAGCCTCTCACGTTCTACTTGGCTGACAGCCCAGGTCTGAGGAAGTGAGAGCCAACAATCGCTTACTCAGCAGCGCATTGTGTCGCTTCAGGTATTCAATGGTGTCTCCTTGCTTTTCAACAATTTCTTCTAGGCTTGAAATGGTCCTGCAAGTAATCAAGATATAAATGGGTTACACATATTCACCAATACTCATTTGTGTCTTTGCAAACGAGTACCTACTAGTTTTTAGTAAAGCATATTATATTTGTCACCATTTCTTAGATGTCAGAAGCCAGGGTAATATTGCCAAATAAGATTATTTTCATAAATCGTTTTAGTAACTTCGACTCTCGAAATAAATTTAAAATGTTATAAACTTTCACACCTCTATGTTTTAAAAAAGGCCATCATTGCTTTATTTAAGAAGGATCCTAATTTGTTAGATAATTGAGTATAAGATAATTGAGTATAAGTGATCAACTTAAATGGCATTTAAAGACAAATAAAGGCAAAATTCATTCAATAATCAAATGACAATTAAAATAGACAACTTTGACCATGGGAAACAATTTTTTAAATGTATGGCATTTGTTTATTTTTGCATTTCTCCTTTTTTCTCCCATACCACAAAAATGTATCTTTTTGCACTTGACACAAATAAAAATACTATATAAGTATATAAAACAAACAAACAAAAATCTAACTCCTTCCTACACTACTGCCCCAACTCACTTTGGTCTCACTGCTCAGAAGTAATAGCTATAAAGTGTTTTTAATTTCCTTCCACTAATTTAAGATATTAGTACTAGGAATAGTGATGATGATAACAAGAATGACAATAATATGCCAGATGAATTTTAATGTTGACTAAAAATTGCCTATTCAAGAAATAAAATATTTTTGGATGTGTTTTACTCAGATATTCTATATATGCTAAAAGGGAACTATTTCAAGGGATGGTAAGTGAGAAATTCAGCATGAAAAATATCATATGGGAATGGTCCCACGTGAACAAAAAAGATTTATTCTTAGAAATAAAGTTATAAATAATGTGGTTACAGGAATGGGCTATGTAACCACATTACTATTATTATTATTTTTTGAGACAGAGTCTAGCTCTGTCGCCCAGGCTGGAGTGCAGTGGCACAATCTCCTCTCACTGCAACCTGCACCTCCCAGGTTTAAGCGATTCTCCTGCCTCAGCCTCCTGAGTAGCTGAGATTACAGGCGCCTGCCACCATGCCCAGCTAATTTTTGTATTTTTAGTAGAGATAGGGTTTCACCATGTTGGCCAGGCTGTTCTTGAACTCCTGACCTCAGGTGATCTACCCACCTCGGCCTCCGAAAGTGCTGGGATTACAGGCGTGAGCCACCCCACCTGGCCCACACTTTCTTTATATATACTGACTATATTCCTATGTCTGTTGCTATCCATTTCAGATGATGTTAAGGAATAACTTGTGTCTCAGATTATATAGATCCAAAAGCGGGATGAGAAGAACCACAGACATGGCCAGAAGTGGTGTAATCATGCCTGTAATCCCAGCACTTTGGGAGGCCAAGGTGGGTGGATCACTTGAGGTCAGGAGTTTGAGACCAGCGTGGCCAACATGGTGAAACCTTGTCGCTATTAAAAATACAAAAATTAGCTGGGTGTGGTGGCACATGCGTGTAGTCCCAGCTACTCTAGAGGCTGAGGCAGGAGAATCGCTTGAACCCAGGAAGTCAAGGCTGCAGTGAGCCAAAATCACAGCAGTGCACTCCAGCCTGGGCGACAGAGCTCTCGTCCTGTCTCAAAAAAAAAAAGAAAAAAAGAGCGGGCTGTGGTGGCTCACACCTGTAACTCCAGTACCTTGGGAGGCCCAGGCAGGCGGATCACTTGAGGTCAGGAGTTCAAGACCAGCCTGGCCAACATGGTGAAACCCTGTCTTTATTAAAAATACAAAAATTAGCTGGACGTGGTGGCGGGTATCTGTAATCCCAATTACTCAGGAGGCTGAGGCTGGAGAATCACTTGAATCTGGGAGGCAGAGGTTGCAGTGAGCCAGGATCATGCCATTGCACTCCAGCCTGGGTGACAGAGTGAGACTCCTATCAAAAAAAAAAAAAAGAAAAAGAGGCTGGGCGTGGTGGCTCACACCTGTAATCCCAGCACTTTGGGAGGCCGAAACGGGCAGATCACGATGTCAGGAGATTGAGACCATTCTGGCTAACATGGTGAAACCCCGTCTCTAATAAAAATACAGAAAAATATTAGCTGGGCGTGGTGGCAGGCACCTGTAGTCCCAGCTACTCGGGAGGCTGAGGCAGGAGAATGGCGTGAACCCGGGAGGCGGAGCTTGCAGTACGCTGAGATTGTGCCACTGCACTCCAGCCTGGGCAATAGAGCCAGACTCTGTCTCAAAAAAAAAAAAAAAAAAGAAAGAAGAATCACAAAATGATGCAGATAAAGAAGAAAAGAGGTCTGAAGCCTGAGCTTTGGGCACACCAATCTTTAGGAGTCTTGAAGGGGAAGGGGAGCAGGATAAAGAGACTGAAAAAGTAAGAGCAGGTTGATGGCAAGGAAACCAGGAGAGTGTCATGCCCCAGAGCCCAGGGAAAGAAGCATTTCAAGGAAAAGACAGTGATTAACTGTGCCCACTGCCATTGAGAGGGCAAACACAAGGACCAAGAGTCAGTTCACTCTGGATTGGGCAAAGTAGAGGCCATCGGAGGGACTGCAGGGGAAGATGGGAGTGGGGCGACCAGTAAGGAGACTCTTGCACATCCAGGTGAGAGATGTTAGTGGCAGTGGAGGTAGAGAACAGTGGCTGGATTATTATCTTATTTTTATTTTATTATTGTTATTATTTTTTGAGACAGAGTCTCACTCTGTTGCCCAGGCTGGAGTGCAGTGATGCAATCTTGGCTCACCTCAACCTCCGCCTCCCGGGTTCAGGTGATTCTTCTGCCTCAGCCTCCCAAGTAGCTGAGATTATAGGTGTGAGCCACTGCACCCGGCCAGATTATTATTTTAGAGACAGACCCAACAGGACTTGCTGATGGGTTATCTGGGTGGAGGTGGGGTGAAGGAAACAGGAGTCAAGGATGATGCCAGCTTTGTGGCCTGAGCAACCTTTTGAATAGCAATGCCACTTCCCAAGATGGGAGAAGGCTGGATTTGAGTTGGGAGAGGGCTCTGTGTTGGACACATTAAGTTTGCAGACATCCAACTGGAGATGCTGATGGCTAATGAGAAAGTCAGATACACAAATCTGGACCACAGGGGAAATACACAGCTGGAGATACATGTTTGGGAGTCAGCAGCATATTTATGGGATCTATTTTTTTATTGTTGTTTATATCTACTTAATACTCATACAGAGTTAAAAAAAAGGGATCACAATGAAAAATAATCCCCCCCCCTCGCTCCTCACGACCCACCACCTCTGAGTTTCAGGCCCAAAGGTAGCCACTTTCAACTCTTTGTAACTGTTTCTTCTGTATTTCTCTCTATATTTCTAAATAATGAGATTATACAATTTCTTGATTTTTCAATTTTTGCTATTATCTGCAGACTTCCTATATAAGAAATTAGAATTTAGCTCTCTCACTTTCCCCAAATCCATATACATATACATTTATGTCTTCTTTCTTGTAGCCTCTCAATCCAGTAAGCAATATTACAATTTTGGGTTAAATCAATATTCAGAAACTGCAATATCACTATCTAGATATTAGCCACGGTTAAACATGTAACAGTTGGCTAAATATTAGTTACAGTTAAGCCATGTAAATCAGCCTTCTGATTTACCTAGAATTAATAATCACCTCATTTTTTTGTTTATATAGTTTTGTTTTTTGAGTCAGGGTCTCACTCTGTCGCCCAGGCTGCAGTGCAGTGGCACAATCTCAGCTCTCTGCAGCCTCAAGCTCCTGGGCTCAATCAATCCTCCCACCTCAGCCTCTTGAGTAGCTGGGACCACAGGTGTCTGCCATCACACTTGGCTAATTTTTTGTACTTTTTGCAGAGACAGGGTTTTGGCATGTTGCCCAGGCTGGTCTTGAACTCCAGGGCTTCGGTGATTCACCAGCCTCGACCTCCCAAAGTGCTGAGGTTACAGGCATGAGCCACCACACGGGCCTGTATAGTTTTTTACATCTACTTTAGCCCCAAGATCTCCAACAGATATGAATGATATTTTAATTACCATGGAAGTCACTTAGGGAGAGACTGGATAGAAACAAGGGCAGGCAGACCAGGTTGGCTGTTCAGGAGGCTAAAATGGGAGAATTGTCTGAGCCCAGGAGTTTGAGGCCAGCCTGGGCAATACAGAGAGACTCCATGCCTTAAAAAGAAAAAAACAGGCCAGGCGAGGTGGCTCACGCCTATAACCCCAGCACTTTGGGAGGCTGAGGTGGGCGGATCACCTGAGGTCAGGAGTTCGAGACCAGCCTGACCAACATGGAGAAACCCCACCTCTACTAAAAATACAAAATTAGCCAGGCATGGTGGTGCATGCCTGTAATCCCAGCTACTGGGAGGCTGAGGCAGGAGAACCGCTTGAAACTGGGAGGTGGAGGTTGCGGTAAGCCAAGATCATGCCATTGCACTCGAGCCTGGGCAACAAGAGCAAAACTCCATCTCAAAAAGGCACGGGGCTCACCTTGTAACCACACTTTGGGAGGCTGAGGCGGGAGGCGAGGTCAGGAGATCGAGATCGCGTGAAACTCTCTCGAAAAGAAAAAGGAAAAAAAAGAAAAGAAAAAAACAAAGACACCTATTAAAAAAGGTGCTTCAAGGAGGGAGTAACCAGTTAATGACGTCAAAAGCTCTTGAGAGGTTAAATAGGTTGGCTAAGTGGTTAATCTTACTTTTGCATCAAATATATGGCCTATTTAATACATTTACACATCCTGATTTAGACTTGATTTCACCACAGCTGAAAGGAAATAAACAAATGTAAAAGTACAAATACACAATCATAAATTCCAAGCATCAGAATGGTTTCTAGCTTTCTAGGGGAAAAAACTCAATTATTTTATTCTCACCTAAATCTTACCTGAATCCAGTCTCTGAGGTAATATTGCTGGGGTAAGCATAGATTTTTTCTTCTTCAAGTATATCAGGCTCTGGTTTAGCTTTATTAAATCTCCGGATTTTCACTAAAATAATAAGTCATTATTAGATCGAATTCTGAAAGACAAGTCTAGTTTCATTTTTTCAAATTATGCTAATTTGCTGTTCTTATTAACGTCCTCGAGTATTTCAAAGTCTACTATGTGCCAGGCCTGTTCTAAGCCCTGGGAACATAGGGATTACATTAGTATTGAAAATAGCAATAACAGCTGACATTTATTGTGCACTTAGAACACATGAGGCACAGTTTAAATGTTTTACATGGAGGCCCTCATTCAGTTCTCATAACCACCTGCATGAAGTGGATGCTCCTATTATCCCACAGTGAAGCCCAGAGAAGTTGAGCAACCAGCCAGCCATCTAATTCAGAAATCATGACTTCCTCTGGTCCAGGGGAAAATACAGATAATAAGCCTACATTCTAAGACAGTATGGAAAGTACCTTCATTAGAAGCTTGTGCAAGAGGCTTGCACAAGGAGTTGGAGTTGTCAAGCTGCTTTTTGGCCTGGAAAGCAGTGCCTAACTCAACAGGAGGTATCAGAGACGGGAAAGAGGATAGAGTTTGAGCTTATCCTTCAGAGAAACACAGGAATTAATCACACAGACTAGGAGAATAAAGAAGGGCGCTTCAGGTGCAGGAGGAGTCTGAACAAATGCTATGGTCTTGAGAAGCTACATGTATGTATGTGTGAGGGTGTATGGACAAGGGGTGAGGTTGGGAAGGTGGGCAGAGAATGCATCAGGAGTGGCTGGTGTGCCATGCAAGGCATTTACACTTTTTTTTTTTGAGACGGAGTCTTGCTCTGTCGCCCAGGCTGGAGTGCAGTGGCACAACCTTGGCTCACTGCAACCTCCGTCTCTGCCTCCTAGGTTCAAACAATTCTCCCACCTCAGCCTCCCGACTGGGATTACAGGCGTGCACCACCATACCCAGCTAATTTTTTTTGTATTTTCAGTAGAGACGGTGTTTCACCATGTTGGCCAGGCTGGTCTCAAACTCCTGGCCTCAAGTGATCCGCCTGCCGCGGCGTCCCAAAGTGCTGAGATGATAGGCGTGAGTCACCAGGCCCGGCCTAAGACATTTAGATTTTATCCTCAGAGCAACTGGCAGTCATTGAAAGGATCTCACCATCATCCCTGAAGAGCAGGCTAGGTAGAGGCCATTCAAGGAGAACCTTTCAGGCTGGGCATGGTGGCTCATGTCTGTAATCCCAGCACTTTGGGAGGCTGTGGCAGGTTGATGACCTGATGTTTGGAGTTTGAGACCAGCCTGGCGAACACGGTCAGATGCCATCTTTACTAAAAATACAAAAATTAGCTGGGCGTGGTGATAGGCGCCTATAATCCCAGCCACTCAGGAGGCTGAGGCAGGAGAATCACTTAAACCCAGGAGGCAGAGGCTGCAGTGAACTGAGATCGTGCCATTGCATTCCCGCCTGGGTGAAGAGAGTGAAACTCCGACTCAAAAAAAAAATAAAGAAAACGCCTTTTATGCCACATGAAAACTTTAGATTTTTTTTCCTTCAGCTATTAGAAAACTCTAGGCAGGGAAGCTGTTAACAATCAGAGTTAAGTATAAACAAGATCATGTTGGTAGGAATAAGAAATACGAATCAGTGGACAGAGAGAAAGAGACTTGTTATGTGTCTCCTGGATGTAGCCATGCAAGAGATGATGAGTACCTAACCAAGGCAGTGGCAGGGACCAAAGAAAAGAGACAGAGCTGAAAGACAGGTAGCCTGAATAAGACTGATGACTGACTGATCACCAATCCTATCCAGTTCTTGGGGAGTGAGGTAGAAGGAAGAAAGTAGATGACTCCTACGTTTCTAGGATTCTGATTTATCAAGTGAATGCAGGCTGGTATTGTTAACTGAGCTAGAAGAGGACAGTTAGGATAGAGGGAAATTTTGAAGAAAATTATGTTCTGTTCAATTCTGATCTTGTTGGTGCCTGTGGGACATGTGGATGAAAACTTAATTAAGCAGATGAATATATACAATTTGGGGCCGGGTGCGGTGGGTCATGCCTGTAATCCCAGCACTGTGGGAGGCCAAGGTGGGTGGATCACCTGAGGTCAGGAGTTAGAGACTATCCTGGCCAACATGACGAAACCCCATCTCTATTAAAGTGCTAGCTTCCTAAAGTGCTAGGATTACAGACATGAGCCACTGTGCATGGCCTATTTCTTAATTTTTAATTTTAAATGGCAAGCTGACATTTCAGCTGCCTTCAGAGAAGCAAAAGTTTGTGGATGTTTTTGTTGTTGTTTTAGGAGACAGGGTCTTACTCTGTCACCCAGGCTGGAGTGTAGGCACGTGATCTTGGCTCACTGCAACCTCTGTCTCCCAGGCTCTAGTGATCCTTCCACGTTAGCCTCCCGAGGGGCTGGGACCACAGTTGTGCACCACCATACCTGGCTATTTTTTTTTTATTTTTGGAGAGATGGAGTTTCATCATGTTGCCCAGGCTGGTCTTCAACTCCAGAGCTCAAGTGATCCCCCTGCCTCAGCCTCCCAAAGAGCTGGGATTACAAGCTTGAGCCACCGTTCCCAGCCCAAAAAGTTTGTGTCTTGTTTGAATGGAAAAGTTTCACTTGCGTTGACAAAAATTTATTAATGACACAATCTTAAAAGAATGGGGTCTCACTGGTGGTGGCTGTACCTTCCTGTTTGTTTGAAATTAAAGAAGTCTGCATGTGGTCACCACTCAGATACACAGAGAACTTCCTTGTCGCTAACATAATGGGCTATACTTTAAACTGGGAGGAAAGGAAGCAGTTCGAGGTTCCTATAAGAACAGGCTCGTTGTAATTCTCACCTGTGTAAACGAGGAGACATATCAGGGAACAGATGAGTTCCAGTGCCAAGATGGCCAGAATGAGGTCAAGATACAATCTGCCAGGCTCTGGGAAGGAGTGCTGCATGCATAGTATGAGGAGAAGCACTGTGTTGCCTGAGGAGGAGAAACATAAAACACAGCATGTGATGAGAAAGACATATATGGTCTTTGTCCAATAGATAGTTGGTCTTTGTCCGGTTCCTTACACAGAGCTCCTAAAACACTTGTAATTTCCTGAGTGATCACAGCCTTCAGAAATGAAGACCCAGGCCAGGTGCAGTGGCTCACACCTGTAATTTCAGCATTTTGGGAAGTCAAGGCAAAAGGATTGCTTGAGCCCAGGTGGTCGAGACCAGCTTAGGCAACATAGCAAGACCCCATCTCTACAAAAAAATATAAAAAATTAACCAGGCATGGTGGCACACATCTGTAGTTCCAGCCACCTGGGAGGCTAAGGAGCCTAGTTCCAGCTACCTGGTCAGAAGAACGAGACCATCCTGGCTAACACGGTGAAACCCCGTCTCTACTAAACATATGAAAAAAATTAGCCGGGCGTGGTGGCGGGCGCCTGTAGTCTCAGCTACTCGGGAGGCTGAGGCAGGAGAATGGCGTGAACCCGGGAGGCGGAACTTGCAGTGAGCCGAGATAGCGCCACTGTACTCCAGCCTGGGTGACAGAGCGAGACTCCACTTCAAAAAAAAAAAAAAAAGTACAGAAGTACGGGAAGCATGGTCTTTCAACTCACATCTGAAATGGGGAGAGTCTTGTGGGATTGAGCCCTTTAATTTGTGAGATCTAAGACTAGAGCCCTTTAATTTTTGGGATCTAAGACTATCTGAGGATAGATGGTGCTATAATTGGATTAAGTTGAAGGACACCCAGATGGTTTCTGCTGAAGAACTGAATTAAACTGTTGTAGGGAAAACTCCACACATCTAGTTTAGTAAGAAGTGTTCTGTGTAGGAACGTAGAAAAGCAGTTTTGTCAGACAACATGTTAGAGCTCAGCACTGACACCCACAAGGGCATACCTGCACACAAAACTATTTATTCTTAGCAGCAAAGGAAGTTAAAAGATAGAAACAAAATACTGCTAAATTTAGGGGAAAATGGAAAAAAAAAATCTACACATCTAAGAGTTAATAATGGCCCATAATACAACTATATAAAAACCTGGACTTTCTTAAAAACTTAGGAATGATTTTTTGCTTTATAGAATTATTGACAATTACTTCCTTTAGGTACCCAATGCAAGTAAAAAGTGATGCCATTTTTAGAAGTTTGCATTTAAGACACAAAAAAGAAAAAAAAAAGTTTCCATTAGACCAGTTCTTCAGGACCCACACGGTGGGAATCCTAGGAGCCCATTCTGGTCACCTGGCACAGCAACAGCAGAACTAAAGGATGATTAAGAGTATGCCCATGATCCGGACTACCTCGATGAAAATCCAGGACAAGTTACCTAATATCTCTGCTCTTCGATGTCCCCATCTAAAAAATAGAGATAACAGTACCTTTCTCACAATGCTGTTCTTTTTCTTTTTTTCTTTTTTTTTTGAGATGGAGTCTTGCTCTGCTGCCCAGGCTGGAGTGCAAAGGCGCAATCTCAGCTCGCTGCAACCTCTGCCTCCCGGGTTCAAGTGATTATCCTGCCTCAGCCTCCTGAGCAGCTGGGATTACTGGTGTGCACCATCATGTCCAGCTAATTTTTGTATTTTTAGTAGAAACAGGGTTTCACCATGTTAGCCAGACTGATCTTGAACTCCTGACCGCAAGTGATCCGCGAGCCTCGGCCTCCCAAAGTGCTGGGATTACAGGCGTGAGCCACTGCGCCCAGACAATACAGTTTTACAACATTTAGGAAAGAAATACACGCTAGGAAAAAAAACTGCAGAGAAATGAAAGAGTTTTCAAAGGATTTTCAGGGTACTGGGCAAGTCCTATGTACCAGCAAGTTTGCAGTCTGGTGGGAAAGCCATAGTGAAATAAAGCATTCCTTATAATGGTATGTGCTGTGGACATTATACAAGTACCCTCCTTGAAGAAGACCACCCCATACAATATCTTAGTTCAGATGAAAGTCACTTCATCTCTGGGTTACCACACCAGCCTCCTTATCAGTTTTGTGCTAACCAAATACACTCTCCAGTTACACAGTAACAGCCTAATGACTTTTTTTTTTGTTTTTGAAGCAGTCTTACTCTGTTGCCCAGGCTGGTGAGATCTCAGCTCACTGCAACCTCTGCCTCCCAAGTTCAAGCAATTCTTGGCCTCCCTAGTAGCTGGAATTACAGGTGCCCGCCACGCCACCATGCCCAGCTAATTTTTGTATTTGTTTTGTTTTGTTTTGTTTTTTTGAGTCAGAGTTTTGCTCTTGTTGCCCAGGCGGGAGTGCAATGACGCGATCTCGGCTGACTGTAACCTCCGCCTCCCAGGTTCAAGCGATTCTTCTGTCTCAGCCTCCTGAGTAGCTGGGATTACAGATGCCCGCCACCACACCTCGCTAATTTTTTGTATTTTTAGTAGAGAGGGGGTTTCACCATGTTGGCCAGGCTGGTCTCGAACTCCTGACCTCAGGTGATCCGCCCGCCTCGGCCTCCCAAAGTGCTGGGATTACAGGCGTGAGCCACAGCACCTGGCCTAATTTTTGTGTTTTTAATAGAGACAGGTTTTCACCATGTTGGCCAAGCTGGTCCGGAACTCCTGGCCTCAAGTGACCCACCTGCCTTAGCCTCCCAAAGTGCTGGGATTACAGGTGTGAGCCACCGTGCCCAGCCTAGTTTGGTGTTTTATAAATGATTTGATAACCATAGAGATAGTCTAAATGTTTTTTGTATTACATCACTCACCATTTTAAAGATTCTAGGCTAGCGGTGGCTCCTGAGGTCGAAAGTTCAAGACCAGCCTGACCAACATGGAGAAACCCCATCTCTACTAAAAATACAAAATTAGACGGGTGTGGCGGCACATGCCTGTAATTCCAGCTACTTGGGAGGCTGAGGCAGAAGAATCTCTTAAACCCGGGAGGCGGTGGCTGCAGGGAGCTGAGATCGTGCCATTGCACTCCAGCCTGGGTGACAGAGCGAAACTCTGTCTCAAAAAAAAAAAAAAGAAAAAAGAACATTCTAGGCCAGGTGCAGTGGCTCACGCCTGTAATCCCAACATTTTGGGAGGTCAAGGCAGGTGGATCACTCGAGGTTGGGAGTTCAAGACCAGCCTGACCAACATGGTGAAACCCCGTCTCTACTAAAAATACAAAATTAGCTGGGCATGGTAATGCACACCTGTAATCCCAGCTACTCGAGAGGCTGAGGCAGTAGTATCGTTTGAACCCAGGAGGTGGAGGTTGCAGTGAGCCAAGATCGCACCATTGCATTCCAGCCTGGGCAACAAGAGTGAAACTCAGTCTCAAAAAAAAAAAAAAAGATTCTAAGGTTAACGCTTGCTATTCATTAAGAATATTTGGAAGAAATAAGTTCCTGTGGGCTGGGTGGTCCTGTAATGATCACAAGCTGAGAGCTACCATGCCTGGGCTCTGCTGCCTCCTAGAAACGAAACCCATGATCTCACCCAGACCTGGACTCCTCCACCACATAACGGGGGAAATAATGCTTATCACACAGGGTTCTGCTAGGAAGAAATGAACTAACAATGCCTAAGTAGACATGTAGTAAATGCCATATATCATTATTATTATTAAAACAAGAATTCTGATTTTCAGTTCCAGGCACATGCTATGCAGCCCCTCCTCCAAACAAAACTCACAGGGGACTTGAAGTCAGATGCTATGCTACAGGAGACACCCAGCCGCTCTGGCTCACCCCAGGGCACCAGGCACAGATATCAGTGAGGACTCCAGCAGGCATTTCTACAAGTCAACAAGACAGTCTCTGGCCCTCCCAAAGAATGTGGGCCATGAGAACTAAAGGTGAGCAGGAAGGACACAATCACTATGCCCTCGGGTCCTACAATTCCTGCCAGGAATTCCTTCCAGAATTTACCTTCAAGAGCAGTTCCCTTGAACTGTACTTTTGTATGTCCTCAGCCTCTGGCTTTACACTTTTAGGCCCCAGAGAGACTGACTGGACCCATATGATGGGTTGAAAATTACTATTTTCAGTGAAGGACCAAGTTTTCATTTCAATGTGAAAAAAGCCCCAAATATGCAACTTGGCTATGTAACTAATAATAATTGATTAAAAAAACATTTTTTTTTTTAAAGATGGAGTCTTACTCTGTCGCTCAGGCTGGAGTGCAGTGGCGCCATCTTCGCTCACTGCAACCTCCACCTCCCAGGTTCAAGCAATTCTCCTGCCTCAGCCTCCTGAGCAGCCGGGATTATAGGCACCCACCACCACCCCAGTCATGCCCAGCTAATTTTTTTTTTTTTTTTTTGTATTTTTAGTACAGACGGGGTTTTACCATGTTGGCCAGGCCTGTCTTGGACTCCTGACATCAGGTGATCCGCCTGCCTCGACCTCCCAAAGTGCTGGTATTACAGGCGTGAGCCACCGCACCTGGCCCAAATACATTTTGAACTCAAATATTATTAGGCTGGGCGCAGTGGCTCATGTCTGTAATGCCAGCACTATGGGAGGCCGAGGTGAGCAGATCACCTGAGGTCAGGAGTTCGAGACCAGCCTGGCCAACATGGTGAAGCCTCGTCTCTACTAAAAATATAAAAATTAGCCGTGCGTGGTGGTGCGTGCCTGTAGTCTAGCCTGGAGAGGCTGAGGCAGGAGAATCAGTTGAACCTGGGAGGCAGAGGTTGCAGTTAGCTGAGTTCATACCACTGCACTCCAGCCTGGACAACAGAGCAAGACTCTCAAAAAAAATACATATATATATGTATTTGGATCTAAGGAAGGAGAACAGATTAATCAGGTAAATATTTTCACTTGGTAGGAAGGCAAAGCCCTTTCTCCCATCTCCACCCAAAGGTAAATAATTTTTTTTCTTCTCTGGAAAATAACAAAATATATCAGGCAGAAGTTAGTATTATCAGTACTGTTATCTGTAAGTCCTACATCTCCATAGATTTATCTTGTCTTTTTTTTTTTTTTTTTTTTGCAAATAAGAAAAAATATTTTTCTATGCAAAAAGAAATAGAAATAAGGTTAAGTACCTGCTCCATTCCGTTTGATTTTCTGGGTTTTCACATGAGCCACATAAACGTGATATCACCTGTGATTCTAAAGGTCCAAGTGTTTAGAAATAGATTATGATTACGGCTCACATGTTTAACAAAAATTTGAAAGGCAGATTTTGGAAAGGTAAAGATCAAATAATCTCCTTGTGAGCTTCAAAAATACTATTTCCAGACCATCACTTGAGAAACTGAGTATTATTTTGGTCACAGATCATATAAGATCTTTTGTAGTTTAAAAATAAGTTTTTTCTTTTTTTTAATCTTTGTGTTACCCTGACATCTTCTGGCCAAAAGAGAGTGCTGCACATAAACAGTTGAACGTTCTCAAGCTCATTCTCACAAGAGGCAGGGAGAAACAAATCCTCCCCCTTCAAGAGCAGTCAATATCACCCAACTCTGTAAACTGCTTCATGCTGATACAGCATAGCCCTTCAGCTTCCACTGAGAATTTCCCTGAGTAGATGAACTTGCAGCATGCCCTTTAAGAAAATGCACTAACAGAAGAAAAATAAAAGTTAAATTCTGTAGAGCTTTTTTTTGTTTTGTTTTGGAGAAAAAAAATCTCTAATTTGATTCAATTTTTTTTTCTTTTTTTACAGAGAGGGGTGTCACTCTTTCACCTAGGCTGGAGTGCGGTGCATAATCATAGCTCACTGCAGCCTCAAACTCCTGGGCTCAAGTGGATCCTCCCACCTCAGCCTCCCAAGTAGCTAGGACTACAGGCACAGGCCACCACACATGACTAATTTATTTATTTTATTTTATTTTACTTATTTATTTATTTATTTTGAGATAGAGATTTATTTATTTATTTATTTATTTAGAGATGGAGTCTCACTCTGTCACCCAGGTTGGAGTGGCACGATCTCAGCTTACTGCAACCTCCATCTCCCGGGTTCAAGCGATTCTCAGCCTCCTGAGTAGCTGGAATTACAGGCACCTGCCAACACACCCAGCTAATTTTTGTATTTTTAATAGAGATGGGGTTTCACCATGTTGACCAGGCTGGTCTCAAACTCCTGACCTCAAGTGATCCTCCCGCCTCAGCCTCCCAAAGTGCTGAGGTGCTGGCATTACAGGCATGAGCCACCGTGCCCGGCCTTAATTTTTTTTTTAGACGGAATTTCGCTCGTCACCCAGGCTGCAGTGCAATGGTATGACTGCAGCTCACTGCAACCTCTGCCTCCCGGATTCAAGCAATTCTCCTGCCTCAGCCTCCCAAGTAGCTGGGATTATAGTTGCCCGCCACCACGTTCAGCCAATTTTTGTATTTTTAGTAGAGACAGGGTTTCACCATGTTGGCCAGGCTGGTCTTGAACTCCTGACCTCAGGGAATCCACCCACCTCGGCCTCCCAAAGTGCTGGGATTATAGGCATGAGCCACCACGCCCAGGAATTTTTTTTTTTTTAAACTTAACTTGGCGCTCATTTGTTACAGCCCTAAATTTCTCATTTTTGGTAGAGATGGGGGAACTCACTATGTTGCCCAGGCTGGTCTTGAACTCCTGGCCTCAAGCAATCCTCCTACCTTGGCCTCCCAAAGCTCTGCGATTATAGGCATGAGCCACTATGCCCAGCCTGGATTCAAAAAAATTTTTTTTTTCTTTTTCCCTCTTTTTCTTGTTCTCGCCGCCTCCTCCAAGTAGGAAGACTACATATGGATTCAATTTTTTTTCTTTTGAGACAGTGTTCCGCTCTTGTTGCCCAGGCTGGAGCGCAGCGGCATGACTTCGGCTCACTGTAACCTCTGCCTCCCGGGTTCAAGAGATTCTCCTGCCTCAGCCTCCCGACTAGCTGGGACTATGGGCGCGTGCCACCACACCCAGCTAATTTTCGTTTGTATTTTTAGTAGAGACGAGGTTTCACCATGTTGGCCAGGCTGGTCTTGAACACCTGACGTCAGGTGATCCTTCCGCTTCGGCCTCCCAAAGTGCTGGGATTACAGGCATGAGCCATCGAGCCTGGCCTGGATTCAAAAATTTTTAAGATTTATTCTGGACTCAAATCGAAAACAGCATCTTTTTAAAAGGTAGAAACTAAGTTATTTACTACAACTTTTTCTTTTTTTTTTTTTTTTGAGATGGGGTCTCACTCTGTCACCCGGGCTGGAGTCTGGAGTGCAGTGGCATGATCTTGGCTCAAGCAATTCTCCCACCTCAGCTTCCAGAGCAGCTGGGACCACAGGGGCACACCACCACACTTGGCTAATTTTTGTGTTTTTAGTAGAGAGGGGGTTTCGCCATGTTGCCCAGGCTGGTCTCAAACTCCTGACCTCAAGGGATCTGCCCACCTCAGCCTCCCAAAGTGCTGGGATTACAGGCATGAGCCACTGTGCCCGGCCATTTACTATAACTTAATGCCAAATTTACCTTAAGAAGTTCAATTTAATTTCATTAAATCTTTAAAATGTCTGCAACAATAAAGAAAAGCAAGTACTCATGCACTCCAAGTCCCATGTGGACCTTCTGATCTTGCCTTCATAAATTAGGACCTGTGTGTTTTTCAAGTTTTCTGTTTGATATAATGCATCTCATTGCATAACAGTCCTCTTTCCTAGGAACTAACCATTACTGTCTCCTACTGCAAGAAAAGTACTCAGCTTCATTTTTAAAAAGTTCCCACCAGGACTGGCTCACACCTGTAATCCTAGTGCTTTGGGAGCCTGAGGCAGGAGGGTTGTTTGAGGCCAGGAGTTCCAGTGACCAACCTGGGCAACACAGTGAGAACCTGCTTCTACATAAATTTTTTAAAAAAATTAGCCGGGTGTGGTGGCACACACCTGTAGTCTCAGCTACTCAGGAGGCTGAGGTGGGAGGATTGCTTAAGCCCAGGAATTCCAGGCTACAGTGAGCCATGAAGGCGCCACTGCCTTTCACTCTTGGGTGACAGAGCAAGGCCCTGCCTCAGAGAAAATAAAACAAAATTTAAAAGTTCCCTCTCCCTGTTCTCAGAAATATCAAATAGCAGCAGCATTTCTATCTTTATGAGATGAGTAAACCACCTGGTAACAAAAGAGGGTATAATTCCACACTTCACACATGCTATGAGGGTACCATGTGCATAACAAATAACAGATTTCAAATGAAAATTAAGGCTATATATTTCACAAGAAAAGCTTTTTTTTTTTTTTTTTTGAGATGGAGTCTCGCTGTGTTGCCAGGCTGGAGTGCAGTGGCACAATCTCGGCTCACTGCAACCTCTGACTCCCTGGTTCAAGCAATTCTCCTGCCTCAGCATCCTGAGTAGCTGGGATTACAGGCACGTGCCACCACGCCCAGCTAATTTTTGTATTTTTAGTAGAGATGGGGTTACACCATGTTGGCCAGGATGGTCTCGATCTCCTGACCTCGTGATCTGCCCGCCTCAGCATCCCAAAGTGCTGGGATTACAGGCGTGAGCCACCGCGCCCGGCCAAGAAAAGCTTTAAGACATTAAGGTGATCCAAATTTTAGTGGTCAGAACACACATCACCCTTACAAAAATGAGAGAATATATTTGATTCTAAAATCAAACTTCATATATTCTTTCTGCTGTCATTTTTGTCCCTCAAGCACCCAAGCAGCTGAGAGAAAACTGGACATACCAGAGGACTGTATCATCAACGCAAGTCTCTTGAGATGCCTTGTCGATCGGTAGATCAAGTTATAACCTCGGTTTCTGATTTTGCTGTGGTGATACTGGATGTAGCATTCAAGGAGTAAATGGAGAATCCACAAAATAACTTTCCCAAGGATTATAACCGTCTGAACTTTCAGTGGGTTTGTGTAATTTCCTGGGCACTTGTCCTCATTTGGATCAGGGTAAGAACAAAGCACACCTGTTAAAAATGCTAAAATAACAAACACAAGCTGGGGGAAAGGAGAGCAGAAAGAGTAATATTCAATATTTGCAATTAGGAAGCAGTAACTACCATCCCAGCATACATTCTCTCTTTTTTTTTTTTTTTTGAGAGACAGTCTCGCTCTGTCGCCCAGGCTGGAGTGCAGTGGCACAATCTCGGCTCACTGCAAGCTTCGCCTCCTGGGTTCACGCCATTCTCCTGCCTCAGCCTCCCGAGTAGCTGGGACTACAGGTGCCCACCACCACGCCCAGCTAATTTTTTGTATTTTTAGTAGAGACGGGGTTTCACCATGTTAGCCAGGATGATCTCGATCTCCTGACCTCATGATCCACCCGCCTCAGCCTCCCAAAGTTCTGGGATTACAGGCGTGAGCCACCGCACCCAGCTTCCCAGCATACATTCTTATACATACAGCTTCCCCTATCCTATTTTTATAAATGAGTTTTTAAATGTATTTTCGTTTTGTTTTGTTTAAATGTATTTTTGTTTTCTGTGTGAGATACGGTCTTGCCCTGTTGCCCAGGCTGGAGTGCAGTAGTGCCATCTCTGCTCACTGCAGCCTCAACCTCCTGGGCTCAAGCGATCCTCCTACCTCAGTCTCTGGAGTAGCTGGAACTACAGTCCTGTGCCACCACGCCTGGCCAATTTTAAAAAGTTTTTATAGAGACAGGTTCTTGCTGTGGTACCCAGGCTGGTACAGAGTATGTTATACAAAAAGCAAAAGGAAAGAAGAAAAAGAGGTCACCATCTGGAAACCACAAGGCCACCCCTGTACATGGTGGTACCAAGAAGAAAGTGCTTCAGCTGGGATCTGGGGATCAGGAAGCCATGGTGGAGCCATACCACAGCTACTAGTTCTCTCAGGGAAAGGGGATACCACCTCTCTACCCAGTGATTCAGTTCTTAACTCAAGTCTCCCACAGTGCACTTCGCTGGAGAGGAATCCCAGCTGCAGGGGAACCCAGGAAATGTGCTGGGGGATACGGTCCCTGCAGACAGGCAAACCTATCAGTAGGAGGCTGAGCAGAGGCTGAGCAAGTCAATCAACTCCATTCACAGTCCTCATAAATACTCAAGAAGTGGTAAGAATGAACCCTCTTGATTTTTCACATTGCAACAGAGAACAACCATAACCCCTAGTGCTTCCAACTGCAATCGTCGAAAGGGAGGAACTGATTAAACAGACTGGCAGCAGAGTCACCACCAGTGAGGCCTGCGATAAGACCTTTCGCACATGTGTTTTTATAAACTCCAGATATTTGTAATTTTGTCATCATACAAAAATTGTACATGTTATTCCACTGCAACTTGGTTTGTCTGCTAAACATTATTCCCTAGGTATAAGTAAATTGATAAATTCCCGTGTCAACATATGTAGACTTTTCTGCATCTTTTTTGTAACTGAAAAAGTAATACAAGCACATGGTTAAAAAATCAAGTAGTGTTCAAAAGTAAACAGTAAATTGTATTAGTGTCTCTTCCACCAAGACCCTCAGTCCTCATTTCAGAGGCAACTAGGTCTGTGAATGCTTCTAGAAATATTCTATTATATACAGGAAAACAGGTCCACACTAGCCCTCTCAACTCCCTTTTAAAAACTGCAGATAGGAACATTCTGCACACAAGGTTGAAAACTTGATTTTTTTCACTCGACAATGTAATCATGAAGGCTATTCTATGTTAATATACTGTATACCTATCTACCCCATTCTTAACAGTTGCATAGCATTTCCTTATATGAATGGGACACACAGTGTCTTCTGGATGCCAAGTAGCCAAGTAGTTTGTAGTCTCTTGATATGATTGACAACATGGCTATTATCAGCAATATCTTTACATGTGTGCAAATATATCCACGATGAATTATTTGAAGATATAAGTAAAAGTGTATGTGCTTTTTTTTTTTTTTTTGCCCATGACACAGCCCTCAGGATGTCCTAAGAACATGTGCCCTACATTTTAAATGTTGATAGATACAGCACAACTGCCCACTGAAACACTTACATAATTTTTACAAACATCACCTCTGGATAGGTCCCCTTCTTGCAGCCAACTTACATGAATAAACCACAGAAGATTCACTATGATGACTGTAGGAAGAGGATGGAATCGGGGTCTAAAGTGAGCTTGTAATGAGTGATGTGGGAGAAGCTGGGCATCCAGAAGTGGGTCATCTTCAATACTCTGGGTGATATCCAAGGAACCCTGGGGTGCAGAAAAATAAGCAAGCCATAATCACCACTTTCTAGATTATGTTTCTAAGACAAATCTACTAAACTATAAAGCTTCTTAACCATATACAAATTAAAGGCAAGAGAACACATTCCCTACCTGAATCCAATTTTTTAAATTTAATTAATTTTTTTAAAATTGTAGTGACACAGTCTCGCTATGTTGCCCAGGCTGGTCTTGTTTGTTTGTGTTTTGTTTTTTGTTTTTGAGACAGAGTCTCACTCTGTTGCCCAGGCTGGAGTGCAGTGGCGCAATCTTGGCTCACTGCAACCTCTGCCTCCCAGGTTCGAGCAATTCTCCTGCCTCAGCCTCCTGAGTAGCTGGGACTACAGGTGTGCACCACCACACCCAGCTAATTGTTTTTGTTTTTTTTTTTTTGAGATAGTTTCGCTCTTGTTGCCCAGGCTGGAGTGCAGTGGCACAACTTTGGCTTGCCGAAACCTCCACCTCCCGGGTTCAAGCGATTCTCCTGCCTCAGCCTCCTGGGTAGCTGGGATTACAGGCATGTGCCACCACGCCCGGCTAATTTTTAATTTTTAGTAGAGACGGGGTTTCTCTATGTTGGTCAGGCTGGTCGCGAACTCCCGACCTCAGGTGATCTGCCTGCCTTGGCCTCCCCAAGTGCTGGGATTACAGGCATCAGCCACCACGCCCGGCACACATCCAGCTAATTTTTGTATTTTTAGTAGAGGCAGGGTTTCACCATGTTGGCCATGCTGGTCTCAAACTCCTGACCTCAGGTGATCCACCCACCTCGGCCTCCCAAAGTGGTGGGATTACAGGCATCAGTCACAGCGCCCGGCCCCAGGCTAGTCTTGAACTCTTGGCCGCAAGCTGTAATTCCAGCTACTTGGGAGGCTGAGGCAGAAGAAGAGAATCGCTTGGACCCGGGAGGCGGAGGTTGCAGTGAGCCGAGATCGTGCCATTGCACTCCAGCCTGGGCGACAGAGCGAGACTTCGTCTCAAAAATATGGATATATATTGCATTGTATATACTTTTAATTTGCTAAGAGTGTAGATCTTAAGTGTTCTCATCACATGTTAAAAAAAAGAAAAAAAGAATATGGTTCATGGGAAGCAATATGGTTAATAAGTCAGCAAATGAAAAGCACAGAAGACAATGCCAAAAAATTTAGGTCAGCTAATTGCACTACAATGAGACGGAAATGAAGGATTCATGAATAGGATATGGCTACACAGAATGAGAGCTCTTTATTTTGGAAGAAGTAGGGAGTAGGACAAATGATGTAAGGGATGGCTGTTGAGTGCTAAGATTACAAAGATAAGGACAGTAATCTGGGGTGTAACCTAGCTCTGGAGTGGGCTCCTCAATTTCCAGTAGCAGGTATTCAACACTGCTCTGCAACTGTTTTTGTTGTTGTTGTTTTGTTTGTTTGTTTTTGAGATGGAGTCTTGCTCTGTCACCCAGGCTGGAGTGCAGTGGCTCGATCTCGGCTCTTTGCAACTTCTGCCTCCTGGGTTCAAGCGATGCTCCTGTCTCAGCCTCCTGAGTAGCTAGGATTAAAGGCACGCGCCATCATGCCCAGCTAATTTTTGTATTTTTAGTAGAGATGGGGTTTTGCCACGTTAGCCAAACTGGTCTCGAACTCCCGACCTCAGGTGATCCGCCTGCCTCGGCCTCCCAAAGTGCTGGGATTACAGGCATGAGCCACTGCGCCTGGCCAACTCTTTTATTCAATGCCTAGATTGCTTCCTGTTTGGTTTACCATAACTCATGGTACGATTCGGATTACTCCTGTTCTCTTCAAGACCCCTCTGCCTCTAGCTCATTCTCAGTCAGCAGATGTTGGAGCCTTGAGATCTGCTCTTCCTTTAGCTAATGTCTGTGCATTCTTTCATGCTCAGAAGGTGCAATTCCCACCACATGGCCTTTCTGGATATCCCTAATCTGGATGGTGCCACCCTCCATGTTTTTCAAAGCATTTTGTGCTTGCCTCTTCTATCAAACTATCCTGTGATGGTCTCTTACTTGTCTCTTCCCCACTAGACGTCATTGGACCCATTAACTTTACACCTCTTGTCTTTGTAATCCCAGCACTCAACACTATCTCATGATTGTCACTCAGCAAACATTTGCTAGATGAATGAATGAGTGCCCCAAACCTGTTTCTGCAGTATTTTCTAACTCAATTATGGGCATCATCAAAGACCTGAGCTAATCAGAAGAGATTATCGGGACATACGGGGGATCAACTGTGACGAAAGGCAGTAAGAGCTGTGGTTAAGGGCAGGCTCCTAAGGGCAAACTGCCTGGATTCAAGCACAAGTCCTATTGCTTTCTAGCTGAGAGCAAGTTACTTCACCTCTCATGCCTCAGTTTCCACATCTAAAAAGGAGACTAATAATAGCACCTACTTCGTAGCTCTGTCAGGAATACTAAATGAGTCACTACACATGCAAGTCCTCATAACACTGCCTGACACACAGAGAACACTCAATAAGTATTAGCCAATAAGTATTAGCCACTATTATTTCTTTATTAACTCTTCTCGTTTTAATATTTTTTAAATTTTAAAATAAAAATCAACAGGGTCTCACTATGTTGGCCAGGTTGGTTTTGAACTCTTAGCCTCAAGCAATCTTCCCAAGTGGACTTCCAATGTGCTAGGATTACGGGTGTGAGCCACCACGCTTGGCCTTTTTATTAACTCTTACTTTTGACTTGCACCCTGCTATGGTCTAAATGTTGGTGTCCCCCAATAGTTCCCTGCTTTCCTTTGGGAAGTAATTAAGCCATGAGGGTTCCCCCCTCATAAATGAGATCAGTGCCCTTATAAAAGAGGCTTGAATGAGCTCCCTTCCACCTTCCACCACATGAGGATGCAGCAAGAAGGCTCCATCTTTGAAGCAGAGAGCAACCCCTCCCCAGGGCTCTTGGTACCTTGATCTTGGGTTTCCTGAATCCGTGGCTGCCTTAATCTTGGACTTCTGTCCTCTAGAACTGTGGGCAATACATTTCTATTTGTAAATTACTCCATTTGTATTTTATTATAGCAACCCAACCAAAGACACTACCCCTATAATCATTACCATTCTATCCACTCAGTGCTGGGGCATGATAAAAAGAGAAAAAATCATTACCATTCTAACTCCTAAACCTGTTATTTCCTCTCTATTCTCGCTATCTTAGTCCAGGCCCTCCCATTTCTTATGGCTTTTTACTAGAAGCTTCCAGTCTCCTGGTTTTGGCAATCTCTTTCACTGCTGTCAGAATTCTTCCAAGACAAACATTCATGTTTCTCTCCTCAAAAACTTTGGGTAGCTCCCTGTGATGGTCAATATCAGGTGTCAAATGGACGGTAAAGTATTGTCTGTGAGGAGCAGAACATTTGAGTCAGTGGATTGGGAGAGGAAGACCCACCCTCAATATGGGTGAGCACCATCCAGTCAGTTGCCAATGCAGCCAGAACAAAGCACAGAATAGGGGTATATGCAGCTTGCTGAGTTTTCTGGCTCTCTCTTTCCTGCGTCAGATGCTTGCTTCCTTTCTTCCTGCCTTTGGACATCAGACTCCAGATTCTTCGGCCTTTGGACTCTGAAACCTGCACCAGCAGCTTCCCTGGGGCTCTCAGGCCTTCGGCTACTGACTGAAGGCTGTGCTGTTGGCTGCCCTGGTTTTGAGGCTTTTGGACTTGGACTGAGCCACTACCGCCTTCCCTTTCTCCAGCTTGCAGGTGGCCTATCACGGGACTTCACTGTGTAATCTTGTGAGCTAATTCTCCCTAATAAACTCCCTTTTTATATATACATATATCCTATTGGTTCTGTCCCTCTGGATAATCCTAATACAATCCCCAAATCCTCAGGACAAAGTCCAAATTCTTAGTCTATTGCTTTACAATCTGTCCCCAAGTTACTTCTCAGGATTTTTTTTCTCTCTCTCTTTTTTTTTTCTTTTTTTTTGAGACAGAGTCTTGCTCTGCCCCCCAGGCTGGAGTGCAACGGCATGATCTCAGCTCACTGCAACCTCCGCCTCCTGGGTTCAAACAATTCTCCTCCCTCAGCCTCCCATGTAGCTGGAATTACAAGAGCCCGACACCTTGTCCAGATGGTTTTTGTATTTTTAATAGAGACGGGGTTTCATCATGTTGGTCATGCTGGTCTCAAACTCCTGACCTCAAGTGATCCACCCTCCTCGGCCCCCCAAAGTGCTGGGATTACAGGTTTTAGCCACTGTGCCCAACCTTTTTTTTTTTTTTAACTCACTCTGTCACCTAGGCTGGAGAACGGTGGCACGATCTCGGCTCACTGCAGCCTCTGTGCCTCCCTCTCCAGGCTCAAGAGATCCTCCTACCTCAGCCTCACGAGTAGCTGGGACCACAGGCACACTCCATTATGCTCGGCTAATTTTTGTATTTTTAGTAGAGACGGGATTTCACCATGTTGCCCAGGCTGGTCTTGAACTCCTGAACTCAAGCAATCCACCCACCTTGGCCTCCCAAAGTGCTGGGATTAGAGGCATGAGCCACCTCGCCTGGCCAAGGATTTGCCTCTCACCATTTCCCTCCCTCTTGGTGCTGTCTGCTTATGATACCCATCTTTCATGAAACACTTTCCATGTCTACACCAGCTCTACTTATTCTTCCCCACCTGTCAAAATGCTTGTGCCAGCAAAACCACCTTCTCTGTGATGGCTTTTTAGCATTCCCAGCCCCAGCACTGTTCCTACTGTACTCTTAATCTGACACTGTAGTTTTCATCTATACAAGTTTGAGCTGGGTCTACTATGTCTCTTCCATGTCTCTGTTTAACTTCTAAATATATAGAAGACTTTTTTTTTTTTGAGACGGAGTCTCGCTCTTTCACCCAGGCTGGAGTGCAGTGGCGCCATCTCGGCTCACTGCAGGCTCCTCCCCCCGGGTTCACGCCATTCTCCTGCCTCAGCCGCCCACGTAGCTGGGACTACAGGCGCCGGCCACCACGCCAGGCTAATTTTTTGTATTTTTAGTAGAGACGGGGTTTCATCGTGTTAGCCAGGATGGTCTTGATCTCCTGACCTCGTGATCCGCCTGCCTTGGCCTCCCAAAGTGCTAGGATTACAGGCGTGAGCCACCGCGCCCGGCTATAGAAGACATTTATAATAATGTTTAATGTCCGCATGCTATTTCTAGCGTATGTCATGTCTGAATCAGTTTCAGTGGACTCAGTACAGCTCACACTTTCCTGCCTCTTGGCGTGCCTTGTCATTTTTTACTGGATGCCAGATATTGCAAATTTTACTTCTGTGGATGCTGGACATTTTTTGTATTCCTTTCTTTTTTTTTTTTTCTGGAGACGGCATCTTGCTCTGTCGCCCAGGCTGGAGTGCAGTGGTGCGATCTCGGCTCATTGCAAGCTCTGCCTCCCAGGTTCAAGCCATTCTCCTGCCTCAGCCTCCCGAGTTGCTGGGACTACAGGCACCCGCCACCACACCCGGCTACTTTTTTGTATTTTTAGTAGAGACGGGGTTTCACCGTGTTAGCCAGGATGATCTCGATCTCCTCACCTCGTGATCCGCTCGCCTCGGCCTCCCAAAGTGCTGGGATTGCAGGCGTTGAGCCACCACAACCGGCCATTTTCTGTATTCCTATATTCGTGAACTTTGTTCTGGAGTGCAGTGAAGTTACTTGGAAACAGTCTTGCTGTTAAGAAATTAGGTGGGCTTCATCTAAGGCTAATTATACTCCACTACTGAGGCAAGACCTTTCTGAGTACTCTACCTACACGCTCTGTGAATTATGAGGGTTATATCTGGCTCGCGGGCGAAATAGGCAGTATTCTTGGCCCTGTATGGAGAAACTGTTCCTTGCAATCCTTTTAGGTGGTTCTTTATGAGGCCTCCAAGAGCTTCCTCATGCCCTGATTAGCACTCTACTGGATGCCTGGTGGGGGCAGGGCCGGGGGGCTCCCCCTGCAGATCTTCAGAGTTCTCTCTCTTTGTAGCTCTCTCCTCTCTGGGTGCTCTGTCTTGTGAACTCTAGTTACCTCGATCTCCTAGACCCTCAACTCCATCTCCTCAACTCAGAAGTCCACTGGGCTCTGCCTGGCTTCCCCTTCCTTGTCACAGCCTGCACACTCTTTCAAGGCAGTAAGCCAGCGCAGTGATAGGGTTCACAGCATGTTTCCCATATCTGAGATTGCTACCCTTCGTTGTCTGATGTCCGGTATCTCACAAAGTGTTGTATCATATGTTATATCTAGTTTCTTGCTTGTTTCAGGCAGAATGGTAAATCTATTCCCAGTTACTCCATGTTGGCTGGGAATGGAAGTCCCTACTGAACTCTCTCACATCTGTATTATAACCTACCATACTAAGCACATGGCATTGAAATTGTCAGAATAAAATGTGCTTTACAAGGGCAGAGACTCTTTTATATTATGTCCTTTGTGTTTTTAACACTTGATACATAGTAGGTGCTAAGGTGTTCAATATGCGTGTTGAGAGAATGAAAGACTGCTCAACTTCTTGTATGCTTCAGACCTGGGAAATTTTTATTTATTTATTTATTTATTTATTTATTTACTTTTGAGACAGAATTTCGCTTTTGTTGCCCAGGCTGGAGTGCAATGGTGTGATCTTGGCTCACTGCTACCTCTGCCTCCCAGGTTCAAGCAATTCTCCTGCCTCAGCCTCCCGACAGGCTGGGATTACAGGCACGTGCCACTACGCCTGGGTAATTTTTGTATTTTTAGTAGATACCGGGTTTCGCCATGTTGGCCAGGCTGGTCTCAAACTCCTGACCTCAGGTGATCCGCCCACCTCAGCCTCCCAAAGTGCTGGGATTACAGGTGTGAGCCACCGCACCTGGCCAGACCTGGGACATTTAAACAAAGCTAGTATTGAAACCTTCACTATAAGACAATAATCTACTTTATCTCCTACTATGTCACTTTCATGCACCTTCTTCTCTCATCTAAATGAGCTTTCTATAGAGCCCTACAAATATCCTCTCCTACCTTTTTCAGAATTCTATGCATCTTTCAAGGTCCTAACCAAGTTTATGTTCTCTATAAAACTGGCCTTGTTAAGTGTTTTCCTTCTGCTTTAAACTCCTATAAAACTTATTGCCCTAAGCCGGGCGCGGTGGCTCAAGCCTGTAATCCCAGCACTTTGGGAGGCTGAGGCGGGCGGATCACGAGGTCAGGAGATCGAGACCATCCTGGCTAACACGGTGAAACCCCGTCTCTACTAAAAACACAAAAAATTAGCCGGGTGTGTTGGCGGCCGCCTGTATTCCCAGCTACTCGGGAGGCTGAGGCAGGAGAATGGCGTGAACCCAGGAGGTGGAGGTTGCGGTGAGCCGAGATCGTGCCACTGCACTCCAGCCTGGGGGACAGAGAAAGACTCCGTCTCAAAAAAAAAAAAAAAAAAAAAAAAACTTATTGCCCATAATATTCACTCGGAATATTTCTTACGCTGCCTTCTATTGTTTTCCTTTTCATGGGTGTATCTTTTGTTTTTCCTAACTACACTGAAGGAATTGGGGACTATAAAATATGGTTATTCTCTATGTCACTTAGGAGTATTTACTTTCCAATGAGTCCTATAGGAAATATGCAGCATAACCATACAAACAGCACCCAGTCATTCTATTAACTCACCGTCTGCAAGTGAAGGGTGAGGGGAAGAGGACTCCTGAATCCAAATGATTTTTTCATTTCCATTATTAACTACATTACCACCTGTAGAAGATGTCTGTTGTTTTTGCCCACATGGTATCTCTTCCCTCTTCTGTGACAATAACTCTATTTCCTTTGAGGACACGCTGTTTTTTTTTTTGTTTTTTTTTGTTTTTTTTTTTTTGAGACGGAGTCTCGCTCTGTCACCCAGGCTGGAGTGCAGTGGCGCGATCTCTGCTCACTGCAAGCTCCGCCTCCCGGGTTCACGCCATTCTCCTGCCTCAGCCTCTCCGAGTAGCTGGGATTACAGGCGCCCACCACCACGCCCGGCTAATTTTTTTATATTTTTAGTAGAGACGGGGTTTCACTGTGGTCTCGATCTCCTGACCTCGTGATCCGCCCGCCTCGGCCTCCCAAAGTGCTGGGATTACAAGCGTGAGCCACCGCGCCCAGCCGAGGACACACTGTTTACTTCTGCATTAAGTCTTAGTGGAAACATCCTTCAACATCCTTCCTCCTCCTCTGGTCTAGGAGTGGTCATGGAACAAAAAAACAGTTGGGTGAACCCAACTTTTTCCATGAGCAGTAAAAGAAAGATCATGAGGCCGGGCACGGTGGCTCACGCCTGTAATCCCAGCACTTTGGGAGGCCAAGGCAGGCAGATCACCTGAGACCAGCCTGACCAAAATGGAGAAACCCCGTCTCTACTAAAAATACAAAATTAGCCACGTGTGGTGGTGCATGCCTGTAATCTCAGCTACTTGGGAGGCTGAGGCAGGAGAATCACTTGAACCCAGGAGGCGGAGGCTGCAGTGAGCTGAGATCGCACCATTGCTCTCTAACCTGGGCAACATGGGTGAAACTCCATCACAGAAAAAAGAAGATCATGGTTTAGGCAGATTCATTCCAGGGTAGACCCTGAAAAGACTCCTGTCACTTCTATGCCTTGAGATGTCCTTGTTTGGGTCCTTTCAGAGGCCTTGGCATATACTCACCCTATAGCCTTTCAAATAAATCCTTTTCTTAAATTAGCCAGAGTTGGTTTCACTGCCTGCAAACAACGAATCCTTACTAACACAAAGTCTTTGACTCAATTCATTTAAGTGTCTGTAACTAAGGCATGGTCCAAAATTTTTAGCTTTTTCCTGAAGGCTAGAAATCATGTCTACAAAATACCAAAAGCAGGCAACTTACTCAGATCTAAAGTGACTCCAATATGTGGTTGGTAGCAAAACATTAATCTCTAATTAATTTTTATTTATTTTTATTTTTGAGACGGAGTCTCGCTCTGTCGCTCTGTTGCCCCGGCTGGAGTGCAGTGATGCGATCTTGGCTCACTGCAACCTCTGCCTTCTGGGTTCAAGCGATTCTCCTGCCTCCCCAGTATCTGGGATTACAGGCCCCCACCACCCCACCTGGCTAATTTTTGTATTTTTAGTGGAGACGGGGTTTTGCCATGTTGGCCAGGCTGGTCTCAAACTCCTGACCTCAGGTGATCTGCCTGCCGTGGCCTCCCAAAGTGCTGGAATTACAGGCATGAGCCTCTCAGACCATCCTCAGTCTCCAGTGTTTGAGGAAGCAGATTTCTAGTACTATATGCATCCTAAAGCTAAAAGCTACAGATCCAAGAACCCTAGAGCAGCTTAGCATCAACCAAGAAGCACTTACTGCATGTGTTTTTCTAAGAGTCTCTCATTTTCCTCTTACATATTCGTTTTTTTCCATACATTGTCAGCTCATGAAGCTCAGCCTTAAAAACTCAGAAACAATGAATTTTGCTTTAAATATATATGAGTCTCAAATCTACTTACAGGTCTTACAGTTAATTTTCCATTTTCTCAACTGGAAAAAATAGAACATTTTAGTTTCATTAGAAATTGTTTGGTCTTTATTTCATCAAGATTATTTAACTATGGTCACTGCACAAGAATCTAAGCTACCATAATGCTGGAACTGTTTCATGTTTCTCTTCCTTTTCCTGATGCAGTTCATTCAGTGATAGGATCACAGTAATATTCCCACTAATTTATTAACCCAAATTAGTGCTTTAATGGAACTGTCAACTTTGCATTTCTCAAGAGCAAAAAATTTTATTATTTTCCAATGGAAAATCCAGTTAATTCTCAGCATACATGCATGTTTCCCCTAAAAACACCTTACGATACTGAAGCAAAGAAATAAGATTTTTGTAATTATGCTACCATTCTGTACTATACACGCTGTAAACTAGACCACTGGTATTTTTTGGTAATCTGGTTTGAATCTATCAAAGATTTAAAAACCTTTGCATTCCTACCATGCTAGATTCAAAACAGCACATGACACTTTTTCTCTCGTGTGGGTTTGCAGGCGATGATAGCGACAGGTCTGCGGGACGCTGGCGCCCGGCCCAAGCGTCGCTGTCACTCCAAGTCCGCAGCCTCTAGAGCCAAGGCAAGGGACCTCACTAGGAAGGGAGATTTCGCCCCCTGTGCCCCTGGGACGTCCGAGCGGAACCCATCGGCCCAGCTCCCGGAGACTCGCGGGGAGGAAGGGCTGTCAGGCCAGGCGTGCATCACGTGAAGCTGCCAGTTCCGGGATCAAAGACATATTCCGCACGTGAGCTGGGCGCCAGCCTGGGACCCCCGGGGGCCGTGCGCCCACCGCCCAAGAGCCCACCCCAGCCTCCACTGGGAAAACTAGCCCGGAGCCAACGTGTCGCGGATCCCACGGCCGCCTGGCGCCCTCCCATAGCCGCGCGCCCAGGCCTCCCCGGCACAGGCGGCGCCCCCTTCGGCCGCGGCCGCAGTCGCCAAGGGCGGCTTCCCTCTCTGAGTCTCCGCCCCGTGCGCCCCGGCACAAGAAAAAGGGGATTCCGGGGCCAACCGCCCGCCGCCTCCATGCACTCACGTCCTCCATCCTGCCCCCCGCCGCCATTTCCCGACGCCGGAGGCCGAAGCCCCGGCCAGCCCGACCTCTCCACCTGGACCTGGTAAGCCTCTGGCCGCGAAACTCGCCACCTTCTGGGACCTGCCAGGCCCCTCCCCAGACACACCCCCTCCTGCGTCCGCCCCGCCTCCGGCTGGCCCGATCCCCGCCCCCTTAGCTCCGATTGGCTGAGATGGTGGGGGGGCGTGCCGGCCCAGAAGACCTGGACTGTGGGCGGTGGCTACCGCCTGAACCACCTCGGTTCCTGAGGCTTCTGGCCGCAGCCGCTCGGTGCGCTCTTACCCAGAGATTTGAGCATTAAAGGATGCCTTCCTAGTCCAAGAATTTAACTATTTTCGGGCTCCACTTGCATATTTTAAGAACATTAACTTTTTTCGGTCTTGCCTAGTTGTTTGCAGACACAGCTCTACGCCTAGGTAGAACCAGCGGTAAAATCCTACTCCACCAGCAGAGGGACAGGAGCAGAATAAAGATTCCAATTTCCATGACATATTTACAGATTTCTCCAGTGGGAAACAAAGCAGTTCGGAATGCTTACGGCGTTTGTTTATTAAGACAGAGTCTCGCTCTGTCGCCCATGCTGGAGTGCCCTAGCACGACCGCGGCTCACTGCAGCCTCGAACTCTTGGCCTCTTGGCCAGTTCTCCCACCTCAGCCTCTCAAAGTACTGAGATTACAGGCGTGAGCCACTGGGCCCTTGTTTCTTTTAAAAATTGAATTTCAAAAAGAGAAAACTTCAATGACATTTTCTAAAAAGTTCATGATTGTAAAAATGTAAGCAAACAAGGAAAGAAATTTTCTGTTACCAGCTCCCGGAGAGAACTTTGATATTAATTAGAATGTATACACTCATACATTTTTTTGGTGGGGCGGCAGAGACGGAGTCTCGCTGTGTCGCCCAGGCTGGAATGCAGTGGTGCAATCTCGGCTCCCGGGTTCAAGCCATTCTCCTGCCTCAGCCCCCTGAGTAGCTAGGATTACAGGCACGTGCCACCACGCCTGGCTATTTTTGTATTTTTAGAGAGAGAGGGTTTAGCTATGTTGGCCAGGCTGGTCTGGAACTCCTGAGGTCAGGTGACTCGCCCGCCTCGGCCTCCCAAAGTGCTGGATTACAAGTTTAGCCACCGCGTCTTGCCCACTTTCATACATTTTATGCTTATTTGTACACTGAGTATAGTGTGATCCAGTTTAGGATGTGTGAGATAAAACTACTCAAATGTTAGTGAAGGAAGAGATGGTGTAAGACTCCACGTGATCTTTTTCCTTTTTCTTTTTTTTTTCTCGTAGAGACAAGGTCTCACTATGTTGCCCAGACTGGTCTCGTAATCCTGAGATTCTATGAATTATTTATCACAAGCCTTTTCTAGACATGCAAACTTTCTTCTCTGCATTTTATTTTGAAAATTTTCAAGTCTACAGAAATGCTGAAAGATTAATACCGTGAACATCCATGTACCCCTCATACTTGATTCATTAGTTGTTCATTTTTTGTCATGGTTGCTCTGTGTGTGGGTGTGTGTGTTCATACACATTTTTTAACTGAACCACTTGAAAGTAAATTGAAGACAATATGAAGCTTCATTCCTAGATACTTTGTTGCCTAAAATAAGGATATTTTATATTTTCTTTCATAACCACAATATCAATATTACAACTAATAGTAATTCCATGTTTACTAATAACCAATCTATGGCAAAAATTTTCTAAGTTCCAAAACGTCTTTTTTAGCTGCTTTTTTTTGTTTTATTTTGTTTTGTTGTTTTTGAGATGGAGTCTTGCTATGTTGCCCAGGCTGGATTCCCACTCCTGAGTTCAAGCAATCCTCCCACCTCAGCCTCCCAAGTAGCTTGGATAACAGGCATGCACCACTGTGCCTGGCCCAGCTGCTGCCTTTTCTTTTTCACTAACTAGAATCCAGTCAAGGTTCACACATTTCATTTCATTATTATGTCAAGACATGCTTCTCTGTTGTTGTTTTTGAGACAGGATCTCACTCTGTTACCCAGGCTGGAGTACAGGGGCGCTATCATAGCTTACTGCAGCCTCAACCTCCTGGGCTCAAACAATCCTCCCTCTTCAGCCTCCCAAGCATCTGGGACTATATGTTCACACAACCATGCCAGGCTAATTTTTAAGATTTTCTTTTTGTAAAGATCGGACTTTGTTATGTTGCCCATGCTGGTCTCAAAACTCCTGGTCTCAAGCCACCCTCCCACCTCAATCTCCCAAAGTATGGGAACTACAGGCGTGAGCCACTGCACCTGGCCAAGATGTACTTTCACAGGAAAAGCACACTGGTTAAGACCAGGGCTCCAGAATTAGTCATGGAGGTTTGAATTCTGCATCTTACTAAGCATGTGATATTGGGCACTTTGCTTAAGTTCTTAGGAGCTGACTGGGCAAGGTGGCTCATGCCTATGGCCCTTAGCATGTTGGGAGGCCAAGGCAGGAGGATTGTTTGGTGCCTGGAGTACGGGACTAGCCTGGGCAACATGGTGAGTCTCTGTCTCTACAAAAGATTAGAACATTAGCTAGATGTGGTGACGTGCACCTGTAGTAGCAGCTACTTGGGAGGCTGAAGTGGGGAACTTTTAGTCCCCCTTTTACAGAAATTTTCTTTCCTTTTGTTTTGTTTTGTTTTGAGATGGAGTTTCACTCTTGTCGCTCAGGCTGGTGTGCAATGACGTGATCTCGGCTCACTGCAACCTCTGCCTCCCGGATTCAAGTCATTCTCCTGCCTCAGCCTCTCAAGTAGCTGGGATTACAGGCACCTGCCACCATGCCTAGCTAATTTTTGTATTTTTAGTAGAGACAGGGTTTCACCATGTTGGCCAGGCTGGTCTTGAACTCCTGACCTCAAGTGATCTGCCCACCTTGGCCTCCCAAAGTGCTGGGATTACAGGCATGAGCCACTGTGCCCAGCCAGAGATTTTCCATTAAATAAAATAATGCATGTAATGCTCTTTATACAGTGTTGTCTCTACAAAGCACTAAGCAAATGTTAGTCATTTTTTGTCTAAATCAGATTTATTAAGGCATTATTAACATACGTAATCATTTTTGTTTGTAAAGACAGGGTCTCACTATAGGCTGGTCTTGAACTCTTGGTCTCAAGTGATTCTCCTGCCTTGGCTTCCCAAAGTGCTGGGATTACAGGCAAGAGCCACCATGCCAGACCCATTGTTTTAATAATGTATTAAAAATACGTTATGCAAGTAGTTCAGCATTTTTTTTTCTTTTGAGACAGAGTCTTGCTTTGTGGCCCAGGCTGGAGTGCAGTGGCATGGTCTCAGCTCACTGCAACCTCCACCTCCCAGGTTCAAGCAATTCTCCTGCCTCAGCCTCTGGAGTAGCTGGGATTGCAGGCACCCGCCACCACACCTGGCTAATTTTCGTATTTTTAGTAAAGGCGAGGTTCCACCATGTTGGCCAGGCTGGTCTCAAACTCCTGACCTCAAGTGATCTGCCCACCTCTACCTTCAAAAGTGCTGGGATTACAGGCATGAGCCACCACTCCCGGCCAGCAATTTTTTTCTTCTGCAGTTTGAAAAATTTTTTAAATAAAGTCAAAAGGGAAAAGATAGGCTAAAGAGCTTGCTTACACTTTAGGGTAGGAATAATCTGTGATTACCTGGTATAAACCAGAAGAAAGAAATGGTATCAGGAAATAGAATTCTGAACTTTACAAGGTTTAATAGAAGGAGACTGGTGGAGCTGGAGAGTGAGGTTGTCAGAGGGAGAGGTGCAATTCAGTAGGAGACCTTGACTACCGGGAAAAATGATGAGTGGGAGAAAAGGATGTTCTCTGAAAAATCATGGGTGACTCTACAGAAGGAAGAAGGGGAACAAGATCCATCTTATCTTACCATTTGGTTTAGACCTTGTCTTGCAAGAATAGGTGCTATTTCATGTTTAGTGTGTCCAGGTGAAAAGTGAAAGGAAAGTATATAATTGCCACTAAAAGTCATCCATATTCTTTCTCAGGCAATATATGCAGAAACAATGGTTTAGGTACAGGAATAGGATTCTGTGGAACTCTGTCCAAAATGTACCCCTGCAATGTATTTGTATAGTACTTCAGGCATAGATAATATACAGGAATTAAAACTTAGTCCGCACAGGGAAATAGTATTAAAATCTCAGCCCATATAATGCTCTAATGACTGCTAAGGCAATTTATATAAGCATAGCCGTGTAAATAAGTTATATTTATAAAGTATCTGACACTTCATTTTTGTATGACTAAAGATCTTTTGGTGAAGATTCTTGCATTTATTTACTTATGAGGAGTAAGGAAAGGAGGAGAGAAGCTGTTTTCCTAGTGTTGGGGCTCAGAAGATAATATCGGCTAGGCGCAGTGGCTCACGCCTGTAATCCCAGCACTTTGGGGGGCCAAGGCGGGCGAATCACCTGACATCAAGAGTTCGAGACCAGCCTGGCCAACATGACGAAACCCCATTTCTACTAAAAATACAAAAATTAGCCAGGCATGGTGGCATGCGCCTGTAATCCCAGCTACTTGGGAGGCTGAGGCAGGAGAATGGTTTGAACCCAGGAGCGGAGATTGCACCACTGCACTCCAGCCTGGGCAACAGAGCAAGACTCTTTTCAGATTTAAAAGTTTAAAAATGCAACTAGCCTGGCCAAAACGGTGAAACCCCATCTCTATCAAAAATACAAAAATTAACCAGGTGTGGTGGTGCGTGCCTGTAGTTTCAGCCACTCAGGAGGCTGAGGCACAAGAATTGCTTGAACCTGGGAGGCAGAGGTTGCAGTGAGCCGAGATCATGCCACTGCACTCCAGCCTGGGTGACAGAGCAAGACCCTGTCTCAATAACAACAACAACAACAACAACAACAACAAAAAGAAGAGGATAATATCACAAGTATAGTGCTTTTTTATGCTGAGTACTTGAAGTGAAGGACACATTGGCAGGCCTCGAAAGCAAAGTTTCTCTATGACTTTTGAACAAACAGGCCTTGCTGACCCTGGTACTAAGCATTAAAGTAGATGCTTGTAAATTCTTATCCCTACTCAGTCTATTGTCATTAGATCACCTGTAATCCCAGCTACACAGGAGGCTGAGGCAGAATTTCTTGAACCCAGGAGGCAGAGGTTGCAGTGAGCCGAGATCGCGCCACTGCACTCCAGCCTGGGCGACAGAGCGAGCCTCCATCTTAAATAAATAAATAAATAAATAAATCTGTTATGCTTTTCTCTTGTTAATCTGGCTTTTGTTATAGGAGTGTCAGCCACGACCCTGTGATGGGGAGGAAAGGTATCACACCTTTCCACCTCTATGCTACCAAACAGTTCACCATTAGAAGATTCTGGACTGAAGCCCCATCTTTCCTGTAAGTGTTTTCACCATCAGCATTGTTCTAGGCACCATGCTCATTCCTGATCGCAAATATTAAAATGTTAATAATATCTCATTGATTTTTTTCAACATCAAAATCTGTCCTTTATTCACTATGACTTCTATTATTCAGCCTAGCATAACGTAACATGTCATACAAACAATAGGTACTTAATTGATTTTTTGTTAATTTTAAAGCAGGATCTCTTTACTAATATTGATTTTAATCTGCTTTTGAATGGATTTATTTATTTATTTATTGAATAAAGATGGGGTCTCACTATGTTGCCAAGGCTGGTCTTGATCTCCTGGGCTCAAGCAGTCCTCCCACCTCAGTCTCCCAAAGTGCTGGGATTATAGGCATGAGCCACTGTGCTCAGCCTAAATTTATTTTTAATCAATAAATAGAAGTTATATATATTTATGATGTTCAGCATAATGTTTTGGTATATGGATACATTGCAGAATGATTGAATCAAGCTAATTAATGTATTCACCACCTCCCATACTTTTTTTTTTCCTTAACTTGCCTTTTAAATAAAATTTTAGAACAAGTTGATCGTAGCTAAATATCTCTACAGTTCTCTTAGGCTGCCCTATACCATTGTCAGAAATGAAGATATCCAAAATTCTGCTTTGGATAATGTTTTGTAGCTAAATCTCTCTTAGGTACTTAGAGAGATGCCATTGAAAAATTCCCTTTCAATGAACAGACAAAAAAAGCAGGTCAATAGTTATTTTAGCGTATCAAATTATATTTAGTTTATGTACTTTTGTCTAGAAAATTTTTTTTTTCTAGAAAGAAATTTAAGGATATTGTAAGCAATTGGAAGCATTCCAGTTTCCATTTATTTGTTTCATAAATGTTTGTATCTTTCAAAGCACCTGTACCACAAATAGAGTCCAGTTGTAACGAAACATTTCACATTTGAGTGATAATGGACTCTGTTAGAGGTCTCAGGGCTTGTAAAGTTTCAGGCTTGATATCCAGTACTTGCCCTCTCATTATTGTTTGTTTTCTCCTAAAGTTCTTATGATCTCAAATCCTGGCATTTAAAAACACACTTATTTTTGAAGGCAGAGTTTTGTTTGTTTGTTTCACTGACTCATTCAGGAGCAGAAAAAAAGTTTGCTAAAAATCCCAAAAGTAATTTATGTTTGGATAGACACCAAATATGTGAAGTTTCAGACCAAAACCACAATTTCTCTGAAAGGTTTTAGAAAACACACACTGAAAGGGTGAAAATCAATTTTGTAACCTTCATGAAACTCAAGGGTACTACTTAGTGATTATAGAGCTGACCTTGTCTAATCTCCACTCACTCCTGATTCTTCTTTAATGCCAAGTACCAGGCTTAGGCATCCAGTCCAAACAGTCGGCAGCATTCTCATGGGAGGACCTCCTTATTTCAGAAATAATCAGAAGATGGGGCTTTAAGTGCTTTGTAGTGATATCTCTTTTAATTAAGATCTAGATAGTTAAGAAGTAAAACTTTTCTTTTACAATACAATTCATAATTCTGTGTATCCCCAAATAACTTATAAAATAATTATTTTGATTCTCCACACTGAGCTGAGCAGTAGCTCCCTAATCTGGCTCTGATTCAGTTCCAAACTATACAAGGCTTTTACCCTCTTTCAGGAAGCTCACTCTCCTGAGTCTGAGTCTTTGTATAACCCTTCTAGGATTCAAAGGGGCCTAGTTCCTTTCCAACTTGACTTTTATATTTCTTTTAAAAGTAATCCCCAGTTGATGGATTATTTATTTATTTATTTTGAGATGGAGTCTCACTTTGTTGCTGGAGTGCAGTGGCAGGATCTCGTCTCACTACAACCTCCACCTGCCAGGTTCAAGCGATTCTCCTGCCTCATCCTTCCAAGTCGCTGGGACTATGGGCACCTGTCACCATGCCCAACTAATTTTTTTGTATTTTTAGTAGAGATGGAGTTTCACCACGATGGCCAGGCTGACCTCAAACCTGACCTTAGGTGATCTGCCTGCCTCGGTCTCCCAAAGGGCTGGGATTACAGGTGTGAGCCACCGTGCCCGGCCTGATGGATAATTTAATAATGATTTTGAGAAAACCCACCAGCCACTTGGAAGAAAATAAAGCTGAATCAGTCCCCATTTCTTTTTCTTTATTTTTTTCTTTTTCTTTTTTTTTTGAGACAGAGTCTCGCTTTGTCACCCAGGCTGGAGTGCAGTGGTGCAATCTTGGCTCACTGCAACCTCCGCCTCCCGGATTCAACCGATTCTCCTGCCTCAGCCTCCAGAGTAGCTGGGGTTACAGCTGCGCACCATCACGCCTAGCTAATTTTTGTATTTTTAGTAGAGACGGGTTTCACCATGTTGGCCAGGCTGGTCTCAAACTCCTAACCTCAAGTGATCCGCCCACCTTGGCCTCCCAAAATGCTGGGATTACAGGCATGAGCCATCGCACCCAGCCTACTCCTCATTTCTTAAACCAAAATTAATTACTAATGATTCAGACTAAAACATAAAAAATAAGTAGTTGGCTGTGATGGCTCATGCTTGCAATGCCAACACTTGGGAGGCTGAGGCAGGAGGATCACTGGAGCCCTGGAATTCAAGGCTGCAGTGAGCAATGATTGCACTACTGCACTCCAGCCTGGGTGACAGAGCAAGACCCTGTCTCTAAATGGCTCACGCTTGTAATCCCAGCACTTTGGGAGGCTGAGGTGGGCAGATCACGAGGTCAGGAGATCGAGACCACAGTGAAACCTCGTCTCTACTAAAAATACAAAAAATTAGCCGGGTGTGGTGACGGGTGCCTGTAGTCCCAGCTACTCGGAGAGGCTGAGGCAGGAGAATGGCATGAACACGGGAGGCGGAGCTTGCAGTGAGCCGAGATTGTGCCACTGCACTCCAGCCTGGGTGACAGAGCGAGACTCCATCTCAAAAAAAAAAAAAAAGAAGAAATCAAACCAACAGAATTTCTAGAAAAAATATTTTAATGTGGTCTTACAATACTTTCCATGCATTACCCCCATACAAAACAATAAAGAAAAAGGTTCAAGAAATTTTACTACATAAAAAGTTTGCAACTTTTGCATAAGAAAAAAGAAAACATAAAGTTAAAATACAAATGACAAATAACTAAAAGCAACATAAATATCCATTATTTAAGGAATAAATAAAAAAACTATATCTAAACTTAGAAGACTATTCAACCATTTGAAAAATAAGGTAGATCTACATACATTGGCAAAATAAATAGGCCTTTAATATAATATGTTACAAAAGCAGGTTGCAAAATAATAGCTATGCTATAATTTTATCTATGAAAAAAGAATACAAATATAATGCAAAACCCAACTATTTTCATAGGCAAATATATGCTATGAAAGTTTACAGAGCCAGACAAATTAAGCAAGAAAAAGAAATAAATGGTATTCAAATTAAAAAGAAAGTTCTACATCAAGGACCAGAGGAAACAAAATAGAAAGGAAGATGTGAAACTATTTCTGCTCATAGAAGACATAATGTTAAATCTAAAAAACTCTGGCTGGGCACATTGGCTCACACCTGTAATCCCAGCACTTTGAGAGGCTGAGGAGGGTGGATTGCTTGAGGCCAGGAATTTGAAACCAGTCTGGGCAACATGGCATAACCCCGTCTCTACTAAAAATACAAAAATCAGCGAGATATGGTGGCACATGCCTGTCATTCCAGCTGCTCAGGAGGCTGAGGCATGAGAATTGTTTGAATCCAGGAGGCAGAGGCGGAGGATGCAGTAAGCCAAGATTGTTCACTGCACTCCAACCTGGACAACAGAGAGAGACTCCTTTTCAAAAAAATAAAAATTAAAAATTAAGAAAATAAAAAACCTGAAATAATTCATGAAAAAACTATTACAGCTAATAAATCAATTCAGAAAAGTTTCAGGATATATAATCAACAGAAAACTTGGAAGACTCCTACTTCCTGATTTCAAAACATACTACAAAGCTACAGTAAGCAAAACAGTATGGTACTGGTGTAAAGATAGACATATAGAACAATAAAACCAATCACAGAAATAAAACCACTCATCTGTGGTCAATTGATTTTCAACAAGGATACAAAGATCATTCAGTGGAGAAAGAATAATCTTCACAAAGTAGGACTGGGCATGGTGGCTCATGACTGTAATCCCAGCACTTTGAGAAGCCAAGGCAGGTGGATCACCTGAGGTCAGGAGTTCGAGACCAGCCTGGCCAACATAGTGAAACCCCATCTCTACTAAAAAATATATACAAAAATTAGCTGGGCATGGTGGTGCATGCCTGTAGTCCCAGCTACTCAGGAGGCTGAGGCACGAGAATTGCTTGAACCCAGGAGACGGAGGCTGCAGTTAGCTGAGATCACACCACTGCACTCCAGCCTGGGCAACAGAGCTAGAATCCATCAAAAAAAGAAAGAAAGAAAAGCAGAAAGAAAGAGAGAAAGACAGAAAGAGAGGAAAGGAAAGGACAGGAAAGGAAAAGAAAGGAAAAAGAAAAAGGAAAAAAAAGAAATGGTGCTGATAAAACTGGAGATTCACAGGCAAAAGAATGAAGTTGGACCCTATCCTTTTTTTTTTTTTCTACTAAAGGGCATTTTATTTATTTTTTCTTTTTTTTTATTAATTTTTTTCTTTTTTTGCACATAAAACAATAAACATTTTCTAAAAATACATACAAACAAAAAGATGCATATCAAACATATTAGGAAGGTTGCACATGGGAAGACCGGGAATAGAAATGGGGGGGTGGGAATGAAAGAAAATAAATGAGAGAGGGACTTTGTATGGATCAATGATAATAACTCAATGCTCTATGTCTTTGACAAAGAAGGAGAAGAAGGAAGAGGAAGAAAAAGAAAGTGGGATAAAGGATCAGAAAGGGAGGAAAATAGAAAAAATTAGAGTATGACTCCAGGGTAGACCTGTTTTGTTGTTGCTGGGTTGGTTGGTTTGTTGTATTTTTCATATGTTTCGCCATGTTGGCCAAGCTGGTCTCGAACTCCTAGCCTCAAGTGATCAACCCGCCTCGGCCTCCCAGAGTGCTGGGACTACAGGCGTGAGCCACCACGTCCAGCCCCCACACTGTGTCTGGCCTCCATGGTAGACCTCCCAGACGGGGCAGCCGGGCAGAGGCGCTCCCCACATCACAGACGGGGTGGCTGGGCAGAGGCGCTCCTCACTTTCCAGACGATGGCCGGCTGGGCAGAGACGCTCCTCACTTCCCAGACGGGGCGGCCGGGCAGAGGTGCTCCTCACTTCCTAGATGGGGCAGCTGGGCAGAGGCACTCCTCACATCCCAGACGATGGGCAGCTGGGCAAAGGCGCTCCTCACTTCCCAGACGGGGTGGCGGCCGGGCAGAGGCGCTCCTCACATCCCAGACGTTGGGCGGCCAGGCAGAAGTGCTCCTCACATCCCAGACGGGGCGGCCGGGCAGAGACGCTCCTCACTTTCCAGAAGGGGCGGCGGCCGGGCAGAGGCGCTCCTCACTTCCCAGATGGGGCGGCCGGGCAGAGGCGCTCTCACTTCCTAGACGGGGTGACGGCCGGGCAGAGGCGCTCCTCACATCCCAGATGATGGGCGGCTGGGCAGAGGCGCTCCTTAGATCCCAGACGGGGTGGCCGGGCAGAGGCGCACCTCACTTCCCAGATGATGGGCGGCTGGCCAGAGGCGCTCCTCACATCCCAGACGGGGCGGCCGGGCAGAGGCGCTCTTTACTTCCCAGACGGGGTGGCCGGGCAGAGGCGCTCCTCACTTCCCAGAGGGGGTGGCCAGGCAGAGACGCCCCTCACTTCCTAGACGGGGTGGCGGCCGGGCAGAGGCGCTCCTCACCTCCCAGAGTGGGCGGCCGGGCAGAGGTGCTCCTCATATCCCAGACCATGGGCGGCCAGGCAGAGACGCTCCCCACCTCCCAGATAGGGCGGCGGCCGGGCAGAGGCTGCAATCCTAGCACACTGGGAGGACAAGGCAGGCGGCTGGGAGGCAGAGGCTGCAGCGAGCGGAGACCACGCCACCGCACTCCAGCCGGGGCAACACCGAGCACGGAGTGAGCGAGACTCCGTCTGCAGTCCCAGCATCTCGGGAGGCCGAGGCGGGTAGACCACTCGAGGCCAGGAGTTGGAGACCAGCCTGGCCAACATGGCGAAACCTCGCCTCCACCAAAAATACCAAAACCAGCCAGGCGTGGTGGTGCGCGCCCGCAATCCCAGCCACCCGGCAGGCCGAGGCAGGAGAATCACGGGAGTCCGAGGCAGGGAGTCTACAGCGAGCCGAGCCATGCAGCTTCACTCCAGCCTTCTGGGCCTGTTGGATCATCTGCCTGACCACCTGCTTGAGGTGCGGCGCCTTCTCGTCCTTGTGGGGGTGAGTGAAGAGCGCGACCCGGCTCACGCCGCGGTAGAAACCAGTGTCCCTCCAGCCCAGGCCCAGAGGAGGCACCTCGGTGTCGGACCGGTCGGGCCAGTAGGCCAGGGACTCGCCGAACTCAGCAGGCGCGGGCGCGGGGGCCTTGGCCTTGGCCTTGCTCTTGCTCCGGGCGTTGGCGGCGGGGACGGCGCCCTCGTAGGGGCTCCAGGCGGCCCGCAGGGCCTGGCGCTCCGGGCTGGAGAGGAAGTCCCGCAGCTGCTCCTCCTTGAGCCGCTCGCGGTAGGCCTGCTCGCCGCCGCCCATTGGCGCCTCCAGCGCGGCCCGCCGCCGCTCGCAGTAGTAGAAGGCGGCCTGCGCCTAGGTAACCTTTTCGTTCACGTGCGCCTCGTCCAAGCAGTTCAGCTGGGACTCGGCCATGGCGCCCTGGCCCCGGCCCCGGCCCCGGCCCCGGCCCCGGCCCTCCGCGGTCCGAGGTCCCACAGTCGCACCTGGAGCCGCCAAGGGGTGGACCCTATCCTTATACTTTATACAAAAAGGAGTCAAATTGGATTAGATATCTAAATTTAAGAGCTAAAACTGTAAAGCTGTTAGCAGAAAATATAAGGACAAATCTGCATGACCTTGGATTTGGCAATAGTTTTTTAAATATGACACCAAAAGAACAGACCAAAAAAAAAAAAAATAAGTAAATAGGACTTAATTAAAATTAAAAGGCCAGGCACAGTGCCTCACACGTGTAATCCCAGCATTTTCAGAGGCAGGAGGATTACTTGAGGCCAGGAGTTCAAGACCAGCCTGGTCAACATAGACCCTCATCAAAAAATAAAAAATTTATAAAAAGGTATTTATCTACAAAAAATTTTTTTAAATTAGCCAGGCATGGTGGTACACACCTGTAGTCCCAGCTACTCAGGAGGCTGAAGTGGGAGGATTGCTTGAGTCCAGCAGATGGAAACTAATAAGCTATGATTACACCACTGCACTCCAGCCTGAGTGACAGAGTAAGATCCTGTCTCAAAAAGTTACATACTATATAATATATATTATATAATTATACATAATATTATATATAATTCATATGTATATTTTAGACCTACATATATATATAGTAACAATGAAGCTTGTCATTAAAGAGCATACGAATTAAAAAAAAAAAAAACCAGGAATAGGCCAGGCACAGTGGCTCACGCCTGTAATCCTAACACTTTGGGAGGCCGAGGTGTGTGTATCACCTGAGGTCAGGAGTTCGAAACCAGCCTGGCTAATATGGTGAAACCCCATCTCTACTAAAAATACAAAAACTACCTGGGCATGGTGGCACACACCTGTAATCCCAGCTACTTGGGAGGCTGAGGCATGAGAATCACTTGAACCCTGGAGGCAGAGGCTGTAATGAGTCAAGATCGTGCCACTACACTCCAGCTGGGCGACAGAGTGAGACTTTGTCTTAACAACAACAAAAACAACAGAAAACACATGAATAGATTTATATCCGGTGATTTATATGTGCTGCAAAAAGATATAGCTAAGTTAAAAAATTAATTTGTGATTATATATATTTGCTTTTGTATACTTGTGAAAATTTTCTGCAAGAATATGTAAAAACCATTAAAGGTTATCTCTACTGAGTAGGACTGAAAATGTAGAAAAATATTTTCATTCCAGTTTAAATTTTTCTGCACTCTGAGATTGTTACCATGTGTGACTTTTCAAACTTTATTTTAAAAATTTTAATTATACACATAAATCACGATTACACAGTAAGCAGTTTGGTGTGTGTATTCCTCCAGACTTTTTTCTATATACTTTTATAGCATATAGTTTCATGTTAAAATATTTGATTTTTCTATTACACATACATTTTTTCATGAATAAAATTATATCATAGCTGTTTTTATACACACACACACACACACACATATATATATATATATACATGTATATATATATTTTTTTTTTTTTTTTAGACAAGGGCTTGCTCTGTCACCCAGGCTGGAGTTCAGTGGCATGATCTTGGCTCACTGTAGCCTTAAGCTGCCAGGCTCAAACAGTCCTCCCACCTCAGCCTCCTGAGTCGCTGAGACTACAGGAGTGCACCAAGGTTTCACCAAGTTTTCCAGGCTGATCTCCAACTTCTGGGCTCCAGGGATCTTCCTGTCTCAACCTCCCAAAGTGCTAGGATTATGGGCATGAGCCACCATGCCCAACCTTATTTTTTCCTATATTGTAGAGCTGGTTTTTTGCTAATGTATATAGAGCCACCTCATTTTTTAAAACTGTTGAATAGTGATTAAATTATGAATACTATTGTTAAATCAGTCCTCAAATAATGGATATTTAGGCTGCTCAGCCACTTGATATTACAATAAATGCTATAAATGAATGCACTTTTACTTCCTTCCTTGTATACACTTACCCCTCTTGGTGCGTATGGAGAGGTATTTTTCTAGAATAGGTACATTATTTTACAATTAAAAATACTTTGAAAAAGAAGAATGCTTTGGGAAGTTAGTAGAAAAATTTCTTTGAGATATAAGTAACCAAAAATATAAATAGAACATATATTTAAAAGATTAAGATGCCTCTCTACATGTCATTGGAAAGAAGCCAAAGAAAATAAAATAAAACAAAATAAAAAGACAAAAATCCACCCCATAGACCATGTGCCTGACACTTGGTATTTTTTAATTTTTTTATTTTTTAGATAGAGTCTTGCTCTGTTGCCCAGGCTGGAGTGCAGTGATATGATCTCGGCTCACTGCAACCTTCACCTTCTGGGCTCAGGTGATCCTCCTGCCTCAGTCTCCCAAGCAGCTGGGACTACAGGCACGCACCACCACACCTGGCTAATTTTTGTACTTTTAATAGAGACGAGGTTTCACCATGTTGGCCAGAATAGTCTCAAACTCCTCATCTCATGTGATCCGTCTGCCTCAGCCTCCAAAGTGCTGGGATTACAGGCGTGAGCCACTGTGTTCACCCAATTTTTGAATTTTACATATATATAATCAAACTTGGGGATTTGTAACAGAAGAAATAAATTAAATGAACATAAACAGGAATATGGAGCGGAATCCTCAGGGACCCCAGACAAAGTGGAGTTGGAGAGTGAAGGTTTCCTCGGCCTTGAGCAGGTCGTGGCTCAGGGAGACTGGCCGAACTTGTTCATCAGAAACCATGCCGGTCCACACACTCACAGGCAGCTGCAAAATGCCGACTCCCCCTTTTGTCCTAACGGTAACCTTTCTCCAAGCACTTGAAAGTAACTGGGGAAGTGGCACCACTAACTATCACCACTAGTGACCCACTAGCAAAATTTTTGCTTCCTGTTCCTGTGACATTACATTCTGCTGGCCTGGAGGTCTTAGGTCCAGAGGGAGGAACACTGCCACCAGGAGACACAACAATGATTCTGTTATACAGGAAGTCAAGATTGCCACCTGGCCACTTCAGGCTCCTCCTGCCTCTAAGTCAACAGACTAAGAAGGGAGTTACAGTGTTCTACAGAGTTACAGTGTTGTACAGAGTTACAGTGTTGATTGTCCAGGTGATCGACCCCAACTATCAAAAGGAAATCAGTCTACTACTCCACAGTGGAGGTAAGGAAGAGTATGCATGGAATATAGGAGATTCCTTAGAGTGTCTCTTGGTATTACCATGCTCTGTGATTGTGTCCGGAATTGGTGGGTTCTTGGTCTCACTGACTTCAAGAATGAAGCCGCGGACCCTCGCCGTGAGTGTTACAGCTCTTAAGGTGGCGCGTCTGGAGTTTGTTGCTTCTGATGTTCGGATGTGTTCGGAGTTTCTTTCTTCTGATGGGTTCGTGGTCTCGCTGGCTCAGGAGTGAAGCTGCAGACCTTCTCAGTGAGTGTTACAGCTCTTAAGGCGGCGTGTCTGGAGTTGTTCCTTCCTCCCAGTGGGCTCGTGGTCTCGCTGGCTTCAGGAGTGAAGCTGCAGACCTTTGCGGTTAGTGTTACAGCTCATAAAAGCAGTGTGGACCCAAAGAGTGAGCAGTAGCAGATTTATTGCAAAGAGTGAAAGAACAAAGCTTCCACGGTGTGGAAGGGGACCTGAGTGGGCTGCCACTGCTGGCTCGGGCAGCCTGCTTTTATTCTCTTATCTGGCCCCACCCACATCCTGCTGATTGGTAGAGCTGAGTGGTCTGTTTTGACAGGGTGCTGATTGGTGTGTTTACAATCCCTGAGCTAGACACAAAGGTTCTCCACTTCCCCACCAGATTAGCTAGATACAGAGCGTCGACACAAAGGTTCTCCAAGGCCCCACCAGAGTAGCTAGATAGAGTGTGGATTCGTGCACTCACAAACCCTGAGCTAAACACAGGGTGCTGATTGGTGTGTTTATAAACCTTGAGCTAGATACAGAGTGCCGATTGGTGTATTTACAATCCCTGAGCTAGACATAAAGGTTCTCCACGTCCCCACCAGACTCAGGAGCCCAGCTGGCTTCACCTAGTGGATCCCGCGGGGCTGCAGGTGGAGCTGCCTGCCAGTCCCGTGCGGTGGCCCACACTCCTCAGCCCTTGGGTGGTGGATGGGACTGGGCGCTGTGGAGCAGAGGGCGGTGCTCATTGGGGAGGCTCAGGCTGCACAGGAGCCCACAGTGTTGGGGAGGCTCAGGCATGGTGGGCTGCAGGTCCCGAGCCCTGCCCCACGGGAAGGCAGCTAAGGCCCGGCAAGAAATCGAGCGCAGCGCCGGTGGGCTGGCACTGCTGGGGGACCCAATCACCATCTGCAGCTGCTGGCCTGGGTGTTAAGCCCCTCATTGCCTGGGGCCGAGTGCGGGGCCTGCCAAGCCCACGCCCACCCGGAACTCCAGCTGGCCCGCAAGTGCCGCCCCCGCTCGCCCCTCTCCCTCCACACTTCCCTGCAAGCTGAGGGAGCGGGCTCCGGCCTTGGCCAACCCAGAAAGGGGCTCCCACAGTGCAGCGGTGGGCTGAAGGGCTCCTCAAGTGCCACCAAAGTAGAAGCCCAGGCAGAGGAGGCACGGAGAGCGAGCGAGGGCTGTGAGGACTGCCAGCACGCTGTCACCTCTCATGATGAAGGTCAATGGAAAACTACAACAACCCAATCAAGGCAGAACTACAAATGGCCCAGACCCTTCAGGAATGAAAGTTTGGGTCACTCCACCAGGTAAGAAAACACAACCAGCCCAGGTGCTTGCTGAAGACAAAGGGAATACATGATGGGCAGTAGAAGAAGGTAGTCATCAATACCAGCTACAACCACGTGACCAGCTGCAGAAACAGGGACTGTAATTGTCATATTTCCTCCTTATTTATGTATTTATTTAGAGAGAAAGTTTTGCTCTTTTTGCCCAGGCTGGAGTGCAATGGTGCGATCTCAGCTCATTGAAACCTCTGCCTCCCTGGTTCAAGAGATTCTCCTGCCTCAGTCTCCAGAGTAGCTGGGATTACAGGCATGCGCCACTACACCTGGCTAATTTTATATTTTTAGTAGAGACAGAATTTCCTCATGTTCGTCAGGCTGGTCTCAAACTCCCGACCTCAGTTGAACCACCCGCCCCGGCCTCCCAAATTACTGGGATTATAGCTGTGAGCCACCATGCCTGGCTTCCTCCTTATTTTGTTAAGAACATGTTTGTGCATATATACACTTGTACAAAGGAAATATCTTCATTTTATTTCCTTTCTTTTTCCTTTATCATGTTACGTAAGACTTATTGACTTCATATCAGCATTTAAGTGTTGTTAACTTTATATAATAGCATTTAGGTTAAGCATTAGCATGCTTCCAGTTGTACAAAGGATAGCTGTATTACGTTAGGCATAATTACAATGTTATTATTGTCTGTATTTGGAGACTAAGTATGATTTCAGGAGCTGTGTGTGGGTTCAAGTTGACAAGGGGTGGACTTGTGATGGTTAATATTAGGTGTTAAGTGGATTGGATTGAAGGATGCCTAGATAGCTGGTAAAGTATTGTTTCTGGGTGTGTCTGTGAGGCTGTTGCCAGAGGAGCTTAACATTTGAGTCAGTGGCCTGGGAGGGGAAGACCAACCCTCAGTGTGGGTGGGCTCCATCCAATCCGCTGCTGGCACGACTAGAACAAAGCAGGTGGAACAAGATGGAATAAGCTGGCTTGCTGAGTCTTCTGGTTTTCATCTGTCTTCTGTGCTGGTTGCTACCTGCCCTTGGACATCAGACTGCAGTTTTTTAGCCTTTGGACTCCTGGATTTACACCAGTGGTTTGCCAGGGACTCTCAGGCCTCTGGCCACAGACTGAAGCCTGCACTGTTGGCTTCTCTACTTTTGAGGCTTTCAGACCCAGACTGAGCCACTGCTGGCTGCTTTCTTCCCCAGCTCGCAGGTGGCCTAATGTGGGACTTTGCCTTGTGATCATGTGAGTCAACTTCTTCCTAATGAACTCCCTTTCATATATATGTAGCCTATTAGTTCTGTTCCTCTGGAGAAACTGACTAGTGAAGTAACAATCATAAATTCTTTGAAAGCATTTTTTCAGTCAGGCATGGTGGCTCACACCTGTAATCCCAGCACTTTGGGAGGCTGAGGTGGGCGGATCACCTGAGGTCGGGAGTTTGAGAACAGCCTGACCAACCTGGTGAAACCCCGTCTCTACTAAAATTATAAAATTAGCCAGAGGTGGTGGCGGGCACCTGTAATTCCAGCTACTCAGGAGGCTGAGGCAGGAGAATTGCTTGAACCCGGGAGGCAGAGGATGCAGTGAGCTGAGATCATGCCATTGTACTCCAGCCTGGGCAACACAAGTGAAACTCCGTATCAAAATAAGAAAGTATTTTTTCTCATACGTTATACATTTTTAACTGATGTTTATCTTTTAATGAGAAATCAACAATGTTTAAGCTAGAGATTCAGAGTTTACATGGTCTAAAAGAAGACCTTTAAAACTTTAAGAGTTTTTCTCATCTATTTAAATCCTAGTTTGCAACATTTTTTCTGTCTGGCCCCTAATAATAATTATTTCCTGCAATCACCAAGACTTTCATCATTTTGTCTCATTCCCCTCAACCAAACTGTAGATACTCTAAGGTGTAACCCAACACACACAGCCCAGCATTGAACACACAACGAATGGTGTTGAATTGGACTCAAAGAAAAACAAGGGAAAAGGTGTAAAAATAAGATACTAATGGAAGGTAGGAAGTGAAATCAAACAAAGCAAGGATAGTTTAGAAAGAGAGATATGGCCAGATGCAGTGACTCACACTTGTAATCACAATGCTTTGGGAGGCCAAGGCAAGGGGACTGCTTGAGGCCAGGAGTTTGAGACCAGCCTTGTCAACATAGTGAGACTCTGTCTCTACAAAACATTTTTTAAAATTAGTCAGATGTGGTGGCTGTTAATGTAGTCCTAGCTACTTGGGAGGCTGAGATGGGAGGATCTCTTGAGCCTAGGAGTTTAAAGTTGCAATGAGTTATGATTGTGTCACCACACTACAGCCTAGGCGACAGAGCAAGACCTTGTCTCTAAAATAAATACATAAATAGGAGAGAGAGAGAGACAGAAAGAGACAGATGGAAAGAAGAGGTGTGGAGGAACAGTGAGGAGAAGGCTGAGGGGCAGTGAAGGGCCAGCACTCATGGTCTTCATGAATTAGATCAAGATGTCCACAGGAGGATCTGTGTGAAACACCAGCAGGGCTGGTAGGAAAATGAATAGTACAGCATGCCCAAGGCAAGGTAGGGGAGGACTAGCCACATCCTCAAACATCCATGCTGACAGTGAGTGGCACGCTGATTCCAAGAGGTGAGCACGTGGCCACGTGGGTGACGGGCTCTTGTCATGTTACCAGACCACCAATAGCAGTGGATTCATATTTGAGCAGGTTTGCTCTGGTTCTTGTCAGAGCCTTGCCACTTTACTCCTACAACACCCCTGGGTCTGTGGATGATTCCCCATCCAGGGTACAAGCATTCAATCCCAATAGCAATCTCTGAATTTCGTAAATCGTCTAGAAGGAAGAGAGAAAAACAGCTTCTCAGGCCACTACTTGATGGTATACCTCAAGCCTGAGATAATAAGCAAAACAAAATGTTTTCACCCCAAATTTTAGGGTCTGAATAAAAAAGTCCTTTTTAAGCTAGATGCAATGGATCACACCTGTTAATCCCAGCGCTTTGAGAGGCCAAGCACTTTGAGAGTCTGAAGCAGGACAATCACTTGAGGCCAGGAGTTTGAGACCAGAGTGGGCAACATAGTGAGATCTCATCTCTTAAAAAGAACAACAAAAAAATTTAAATCCTTTTCAGAATGTCTACAGAACATACTTTCTTTGATCCCAAATTATATGATATAGCTATCCCTACTTTCCACCTCTAAATGCTTGGACATCACTTATTATTTTAGGGGGTCCTTTTATTCTGAGCACATTTGCCCATAATGGCCTCTCTTTCTCCCAGAGACGATGTGGTATCAGGGAAACAGCGTGGAGTCAGAAAACTTAGCTTGAGTCCCAGCTCCTGTAACTTACTCCTATGAGCCTCACTTTCCTTATCTGTACAATGGACAAAATGAGACTTATCTCAAAAGGTGATGGTAAGGATTAAGTCGCTTACTCTAGGAACTCATGAAATTTTACCTTCCTTCCTGTCTCCAACCCTCCCACTTCTGTATTGTAAACTACAGAAGAGAAGAGATCAGGCACACACAGTTCTCTCTGTGGGTATCCATCACAGCACTGCATGTAATTAAATACTTGATAAGTGCTTTTTGATTAAGTTCAGCGGCATCATAGCAGGCGAAAAGCACCTTGCTCAATCACTCTGATTAGATGTTTTTCCTTGGCAGAGGCTCAGATGGCACCAATGCTAAATTCAGGGTGTTGTTTTGGCAAATCATATAACGATGCTTCAATTCATTTTTCTCCAAGATGGGAGGATAATTCTCTCTCTCTCTTTTAGTTTTTTCTTTTTCTAATTTTGGGAGGATAATTCTCACACCTGTCTTACAACTCTGCTTCTGTGCCTCTGGACAGTCAGATGCTTGAATTTGAGGGCCTTTGGTCAATAACATAGTTACGGAACATAGAGACAGGGAGGTGTTGAAGCTGGGGTTAGTCAGAGAGCCTGAAGAAGTAGTGTGTCACTCATTACTGTCACCTGCCACCTCACAGGACAGGAAGAGAGGGGCAGCTATGGAGGTGAGGCTTTCAGAAGGAACCCAGATGATAGCTGTGATCTTCTTGCCCTCCTCCCTTCCCTGATTTCCACAGGAAACAGTTTACACCAGGTGTTTGTAGATTCTGCAGGATTTTCTGAGAACTTGGGCCTTCTTCTTTCCTGGTGGCTTAACTTTTTTTTTTTTTTTAAAGAGAGAGAGAGTGTCTCACTCTGTTGCCCAGACTGGAGTGATCTCGGCTCACTGCAACCTTGACTTCTTGGGCTCAAGTCATCCTCCTACCTCAGTCTCCTGAGCAGCTTGGACTACAGGCATACACCACCATGCATGGCTGATTTTTACATTTTTTTATAGGGAGTCTCACTGTGTTGCCTAGTGTGGTCTTAAACTCCTGGGTTCAAGTGATCTTCCCGCCTCAGTCTCCCAAGTAGCTGGGAATACAGGCATGTGCTACCATGTCTGGCTAATGCTTATATCTGTTGTTACCTGAGCAGGCCCTGGACGACCTATACCCTTTTCTCCAAGCAGACTATCAAAATGTTTTTTTCAAACAAGCTCAGAGATCTCCCTAGGAGAAAGTATTCTGTGGCTTGAGACTTTCTCCATCTCATTGCCCCTTCCTTCTCCTCTGCTCCACACCACATCCCCTGCACCACTCTAGCAGCTGCTCCCTAGAGTAAGCAATGAGGTTTGGGCAGGATGCAATGCCCGTCCCTATGCTTTTGGGGACTGCAAACTGTCTAGAAGCCTTAGGAGCTGAGTTACCTCATACTAGCTGAACAGCTTGATTGTGAGGTCCCCCAAACCGTGCTTGCATTCAGAGGTGCAGTTCTCAGACTTCCCACTGGGTAGCGCTGTTTCTCTTTTTTTGCTTCAGCTGTTTGTCAGAGGGAGACTGCAGACTCAGTATCATCTTTTCTCATCAAATAGGACAAATATTTCGTGTTTCTGGCTAAGCACTTGGAGATAGATGTTCATGTTTCCTTTTAGTGACATATTGGAAAAGGCTTTATAGCGAATACGAAAGAAGCGAAGTGAGGTATTATTTGAATAGCACTTAGTATGTTTCAGGCATTGTGCTAGGAGATTGATATATCTAAATATCCAAAAACTGAATTTAAGATATGAGACCTGGACTAATGTACCTCAACTATCATCATCATCATCGTGCTCCTCCTCCTTCTTCTCCTCCCTAATGCCAGATCTTTGAGTGCAACATTAAGCTTTTGCTGTATACCTGTATACAATCCTCTTTGGGCAGGGAATAGGAGAGTGAAGCCACATTGCGTAACCAAAATTCTTTAACTGTGAGTTTGAAAAGAGACATTCTAGGTGCCTTTATTTTCTCTTTCTCAAGAAGGAGAGCAGGGAAAGGATATTAATATTTATTAAATACCTACATGCCCACTGTATATCAGATATTATGCTGCTGCTTTATAAAGGTTATCTCATTAAGCAGTGGCTCACGCCTGTAATCCCAGCAGTTTGGGAGGCCAAGGATGGTGGATCACTTTAGGTCAGGAGTTCGAGATCAGCCCGGCCAAATGGCGAAATCCCATCTCTGCCAAAAAATACAAAAATTAGCCAGGCATGGTGGTGGGCGCCTGTAATCCCAGCTACTCGGGAGGCTGACGCAGGAGAATTGCCTGAACCTGGGAGGTGGAGGTTGCAATGAGCTGAGATCACACCATTGCACTCCAGCCTGGGTGACAGAGTGAGACTCTGTTTCAAAAACAACAACAACAACAAGAAAGCAGATGTTTCTGGTGGGAAATAATTTTTCTGTTTTCTGAAATTATTTTAAAATTACAAGATTGGGAAACTCGAATAAGATTGCTGTGTTGTCAAAAAAATTGATGTTATACATTCACACTTTTTGAAACAATTTTCTTCAATATTGCCTTTATAGAAATGTTAGATCACTGGAAATTTTAAAATAAATGGGAAGCAACAATAAAACTGTTTCATTGCAGAGTTTGAGTCAGTTCATTCTTCTAATTTTTCAGCATATATCATATTCAGTGAGTCTGCAGATTTTAGGGAGTTTCGTTTTTTGCTCCAAGGAAAGAGATTAAATGAACTTTACATGCTTACATAACAGCATAATAGAGATAGGAGGATAATTTCTCTTTTTTTTTTTGAAATGAAAGTTATTGCTTTGTTTTTGTAGTACTATAACATTTTAAGCTTCGCCAATATGAAAAATAAATAATTTTCTGAGCTACCTTTCACTGCTACATCTGAGAATTCTGTGCTCAATTCCTACCTACATTGTGAAGGAATCATTTCATTTGGTTCTCTGCTTCAGGTTTGCTTCGGCCTATGAACAGAAGGTTAAGGAGGGAGTGAAACTTGTTTCCTCAAGAGAATCTGTCTGATTATCGGAATATTTCCTTCTCCTCTACTGTTTTCATGCTAAATTTGGGCACCTGACAAACTTGAGGGTATCTAACACCTGGTTACAGGTATCCCTAGTAATTCCGATGACCTTTTCAAGTACCTACTCCTATGAACACAATAACAGTGATGAAATCAACCAGAAGCAAAGTAGAATATAGGTATTGTAAATGTTCTAATTTTGCTTCAGCTATTTATGAAACAACTTTTAAGATTTCCTGCCATCTGTTTCTAAAAGGGGAAGGAAAGGGAAATGATTTGCAAGCATTTGAAACATGGTGTCTATATTTAGATTTTGGTTTAATCTCACATTTCTGCAGTATCTTTAGTTGGGGAAAGAAGGCTTAGTTAGTTAGTGTTGCTCCAATTCATTAGGACATTTCCTTATGGTATTGGAGGAACATGGGATGATTCACTTTCATGAATCAAGGGTTTTTGAGTTGCTCTTGTTTGCGAGGCATCATGCTAGACATCTTCTAGTGTATTGGTATGTTCGTTTGCTAGGGTTGCCGTAAGAAACTACCAAAGACTGGGTGGCTTACACAACAGAAATGGATTTTTCTACAGTTCTAAAAGCTGGAAGTTTGAGATCAAGGGGATGGCAGAGTTGATTTCTTCTTGTTCTTTTCCTGGTTTACAGATAGCATCTTCTGTCTTCACATGATCTTCTGTGTGTGCAAATGTCTGGGCACAAATACTCTCTTCTTATAAGGATGCCAGTTATATTGGGTTAGGACCCACCCTAAAGACCTCATTTTAGCTTTTTTTTTTTTTTTGAGACAGAGTCTTACTCTTACTTCATCACCCAGGCCGGAGTGCAGTGGCTCGATCTTGGCTCACTGCAGCCTTCACTTCCCAGGTTCAAGTGATTTCCATACCTCAGCCACCCAAGTAGCTGGGATTACAGGTGCGCACCACCACACTCGGCTAACTTTGTTTGGTATTTTTAGTAGAGATGGGGTTTCACCATGTTGTCCAGGCTGGTCTGAAACTTCTGACCTCAAGGGATCCACCCACCCCAGCCTCCCAAAGTGCTGGGATTACAGGCATGAGCCACCACACCCAGACTATTTCAGTTTATTCTTTATGAAGTAGATGCTATTACTATTCTTATTTTACAGATAAGAAACTGAGGCTCAGAGAAGTTACATAGGTCTCACATATAAGTGAGTGGCAGAACAGCCAGTTAGTCTAACTTCAACAAATACATGTTTGATTTCCATGCCAGGGTGAGTGAGATTGTGTATAATTGGGAAGGCAGCAAGACAAAAGGAGTGAAGGAGGAAGGTTTGAAAGGAAGGTTGAGGAGAGATTAGAAATGAATTTTGAGAGGTAAGTATGTAGTCAGGAAGGGCCTTGTCAAGTTGTAACCTGAGATTTTATCCTATAAGTGATGGGTAGTCACTGAAGCGAATTTATTTATTTTTAATTTCTATTTTTTTCAGATGGAGTCTGGCTCTCTGTCACCCAGGCTGGAGTGCAATGATGTGATCTCAGCTCACTGCAACCTCCACCCCCCAGGTTCAAGCACTTCTCCTGCCTCAGCCTCCCAAGTAACTGGGATTACAGGCATGCACCACCATGTCTGGCTAATTTTTGTATTTTTAGTAGAGACGGGGTTTTGCCGTGTTGGCCAGACTGGTCTCGAACTCCTGACCTCAAGTAATCCTTCTGCCTCAGCCTCCCAAAGTGCTGTAATTACAGGCATGAGCCACCACACCCGGCCTGAAGTAAATACATTTAATATAGAAAGATCTCTCTGGATTTACTCTGATGAGTAGATTTTGCATGTGTGTGCATGGGGTAGTAGGCTATGGGCGGGGTGTGGCAGGAAATACAACAATGTGTTCAGGGAAATCAGATAGCAGTCTATGGCCAAAGTGCAAATGCAAGAAAGTGGTGGCTGATCTACTGGGATGAGTACCATTGGTTGGATGGAGGAGGGATGGGTAAAAGGGAAGTAAAAGGATATTCAGGTATCTGACAGGAGCCATTGATGGTGTCAGTCATGAAGAAAAAAATCAAAAGAAGAGGAATACTTTTGAGAAGGGTGGAAATGACTTCAGTTTTGGACCTGTTGAATTTGGTTACTGGTGAGAAAATCAAGAAGAGATAAATAGGAGGCAGTTGGATATATGCTTCTGGAGCTCAGGAAGAGTGATCTGGGCTAGAGATTTAGGTTAGGCAGGCATCAGCCTATAGATGTCAACTAAAACCATTAGAAACGATCAGATGGGCTGGGCACGGTGGCTCATGCCTGTAATCCCAGCACTTTGGGAGACCAAGGTGGGTGGATCACCTGAGGTCAGGAGTTCAAGAACAGCCTGGCCAACATGGTGAAGCACCATCCTACTGAATATACAAAAAAATTATCTGGCCATGTTGGCCGGCACCTGTAATCCCAGCTACTTGGGAGGCTGAGGCAGGAGAATTGCTTGAACCCAAGAGGCGGAGGTTGCAGTGAGCCAAGATTGCACCATTGCATTCCAGCCTGGGCAACAAGTGAAACTCTGTCTCAAAAAAAAAGAAAGAAAGGATGAGATGACAAAAGAGGACGTTTAGAGCCAAAACGAAAGAGGGCCGAGGATAAACCCTTAGGAATGGCAATATTTTAAAAATGGACATGGAGGCTGGGTGTGGTGGCTCCCACATGTAATTCCAGCACTTTGGGAGGCCAAGGCAGTAGAATTGCATAAGCCCGGGAGTTTGAGACCAGGCTGGGCAACATAGTGAGACCCCCATCTGTATTTCAAAAAATTAAAAATTATATTTAAAAAATGAACATTGAACAAAAGCAGCAACAGAGAACTGTGCTGTCAAGGAAATCAAGGTAAGGTCAGTTGAGTCCAGGTAAAAGAGAGCTTCAGGAACGATTGGTCTACACTGTGCACAGCTGCTGAAATTTAATTAGAAGAACTGAGCCACATCTATTGTATTTAGCAATAAGGAGGTGCCACTGAAATTGACAAAAGCAATCCAGTGTAGTTGTGTGAGTGAAAGCCATATGACTGATGGAGGAAAATAACCATACGATAGAGAACTGGAGACAATGGAGTGGCACAAGCAGTTAAGAAGTTTGGTTGTGAAGGGTAATAGACAGGGCATTAGGTTGAAGTAAAATTTTGTTGTTGTTTTAAGAAGGAAGAGGCCAGGCGCGGTGGCTCACACCTGTAATCCCAGCAGTTTGGGAGGCTGAGGTGAGCAGATCACCTGAGGTCAGGAGTTTGAGACTAGCCTGGCCAACATGTTGAAACCCTGTCTCTACAAAAATACAAGAACTAGCTGGACATGGTGGCAGGTGCCTGTAATCCCAGCTACTTGGGAGGCTGAGGTGAGAGAATCCTTTGAACCTGGGAGGCAGAGGTTGCAGTGAGCCGAGATCACACCATTGCACTCCAGCATTGGTGACTCTGTCTCAAGAAGGAAAGAAGATGACACAGAGTTCACCTACATGCTGATGATCAATAGGGAGAGAGAGATTGGGGATGCAGGAGACTGAGCAATAACTGATTGAGAAAGATCCTTGAGGTAAAAAGAGAAGCAACCTATATCTTGAATGTAGGAGAGAGCCTAGGAGAGTATTGTAGACGTTTACATTGGTGGCCACAATGAGCCACGTCTCTCTCGTGTAGTCCATTCCCACAGTGACAGCCTCGATGTGTGATTTGTTTTGGCCAATGGTATGTTAGCAAGTGTGATGCAAGCAGAGGCTAGGTATTTGTACACCAGGGTTTGTGCTCTTGGAACACTTTTTTTGAAGCATCAAGCCACTGTGTAGAGGAAAAGAACAACCTACCTCAGTCCAGCCCCAATTACAGATTTTTAAGCAAATAAATTGTTGTTATTTTAAGTTATCAAGTTTTGAGTAGTTAGTTACAATAGCAACTGAACCAAGATCCAGATGGATCTAGCTTATATACTAGAAGCATCTAGTATATAAGCTAATATACTAGATGCTATATTATACTGGAAGCATCTTCTAGTATATAAGCTAATAGAGCAAACCTCCTGCAGATAACAATGATAAACTCTGGAAATAATACAAAAAACAACTATTAACAAAAGCAATACGTTTTTTACTTTTCTGTGAAGCATGTTGAGGAAAAAGAAAAAAAAGCAGTAAGTTGTTGGAGAAGAGTTGAAACTTAGAGGAAGGGACTATGACAGGGTGGGTTTCTTATCTGCAGCTTTGTTTTTAGTGAAGGGCACAATCACAGCACAACACAGAGCAGCTACAACTCCAGCAGAAAGACAGCCATATTTCTGGTCTGAAGAATAAACCTATGGCAAACAATTGAGGCATGAGATAGAAATACTAAGAAGGAAGCCAGAAATTTTGTGCATAAACTTTGCCCTACCCTAATCTGGCCTGACTCTTGAACCATGCATGGTGTCAGACTCCAAGCTGAAGTGTAGCTGAAGATAAAGAACAGATTAAGATTTAAGCTGCCATCCACTGTAGGTGAGTTAAAGTTTGCTGCTTGATTCTAACCAAATTAACTGTCTGCTAAAACAAAACTATCAACATTCTTGAGAGAAATATAGTAGAATCTAGAATCTGTGTAACATGCACAATGTCCGGAATACAACCCAAAATTTCTTTTTTTGTGTGTATGAGATGGAATCTCACTCTGTCATCCAGGCTGGAGTGCAGTGGTGTGATCTCGTCTCGCTGCAACCTCCGCCTCTCAGGCTCAAGTGATCCTCCCACCTCAGCCTCTTGAGTAGCTGGGACTACAGGTGTGCACCACCACACCTGGCTAAGTTTTGTATTTTTAAGTAGAGATGGGGTTTTGCCATGTTGGCCAGGATAGTCTCAAACTCCTGACCTCAGTTGATCCACCCGTCTTGGCCTGCCAACATGCTAGGATTACAGGCGTGAGCCAAAATTTCTTGACATATAAAGAACAAGGAAAATGTGGCCCATCCTTGAGGGAAAGAAAATCAGCAGAGGTCAACTATGAGATGACTCAGATGTTAGAATTTAAAGCAGCTGTTGTAACTATACTCAATGAGATAAAGGAAAATATTCTCATAATAGATCTGGATAGGATTTGTAGAAGGAGAAGGAAACAGGGGAGAAAGAAGGGCAACTGACATACACAGACAAGTTCTTCATTTCCCTCTGTCAGGTCCACAGCAAGCATTTGACTGTCCTTTCATGGTGGCAAGGGTAAGTACCTTGGGAAGGGCAGTGTGTATTTTCTTGAAAAAGCTTCTGTTGATAGAAAAGTTACTGTTTCAAGGCAGAGAAAAATGAATAAAATTTGAGTGGATGTTGTGTGTTGGGAGTAGGAAAAATGGAAAAGAAGCAGCATGATATGGAATCTAAAGAACTAGCCTAAAACCTGGTTTAAAGCTGTTAATTGATTACATAATCTTAGGCATATTTCTTAACTTTTTTGAGCCTCAAATTTTCTCCTTGCAAAAGGGGGACATCAATAACACTTGCTCCAAGAGATTGCAGAGACCAATTAAATAAATATAATGTATGTGTAAGTATATTTTGTAAAGTATGTCTTGGAAATGTTAGTTAAACATAACACTCTAAATTTGGTGCAAGATATAATAAGATAAGCATTTTTATTTTGAAGAACATTTGGAAATAAAAACATAAAAATAAAGTAAGAGTGTTTTCAGCAATGTTTTCTGTTGGACTATTTTAGTGAAATTTTTCTTTCTTTCCAGCTACAAATCCAATTAAAGAAATTTAGTTATGGAGAAATATAGTTAACTTTAAGTACAGTTTACAAATATAACATGGCTTTTTTGCATATAAATAAAGTGTGACTTTAGGCCAGGCACCAGTGGCTCATGTCTGTAATCCCAACACTTTGGGAGGCCGAAGTGGGCAGATCATTAAAGGTCAGGAGTTTGAGACCAGCCTGGCCAATATGGTGAAACCCTGTCTCTGCTAAAATCACAAAAATTAGCTGGGTGTGGTGGCCGGCACCTGTTGTCCCAGCTACTTCGAAGACTGAGGCAGGAGAATCCCTTGAACCCAGGGGGCAGAGGTTGCAGTAAGCCAAGATCACATGACTGCATTTTACCCTGGGCAGCAGAGTGAGACTTTGCCTCAAAAAAAAAGTCTGACTTTAAAACATTAAAAAAAAATTTTGTGTGTGCCCCACCCCATCTAAAATGTTTTTTATATACTATATTTTTCTCACATATAATGGTATGGTGCTATGATTTCATATCTTTATGTCTTTCCTTATAAAGTTCCACCTGTGAAATATTAGCTGTCTCTCTCTCTCTCACCCATATTAAAAAACGAATGACATTCATTGAGTATTAGGAAGTAAGTTTAAGACAAATCTTGGCTGGACGCAGTGGCCCATGCCTGTAATCCCGGCACTTTGGGAGGCCAAGGCGGGTGGATCACCTGAGGTTAGGTTAGCAGTTTGAGACCAGCCTGACCGACATGGTGAAACCCCATCTCTGCTAAATACAAAAAATTAGCCAGGCATGGTGGCGTGTGCCTGTAATCCCAGCTACTTGGGAGGCTGAGGCAGGAGAATCACTTGAACCCAGAAGGTGGAGACTGCAGTGAGAAGAGATTGTGCCATTGCACTCCAGCCTGGGCAACAAAGTGAGACTCTATCTCAAAAAAAAGAACAAAAAAGGACAAATCTTATCAGCCATGTTTAACTAAAATATATTTAATCTAAGAAATTCTTTTTGCAAAGTAGTAAAAGATCAAGACACTCTGCCAGGCGTGGTGACTCACACCTGAAATCCTAGCACTTTGAGAGGCCGAGGCGGGTGGATCACTTGAGGCCCAGAGTTCAAGACCAGTCTGACTAACATGGTGAAACCCCATCTCTACTAAAAATACTCCCCAAAATTTAGTCTGGTGTGGTGGTGTGTACCTGTAATCCCAGCTACTCTGGACGCTGAGATAGGAGAATTGCTTGAACCCGGGAGGTGGAGGTTTCAGTGAGCCAAGATCACATGACTGCACTCTAGCCTGAGCGGCATAGCAAGACTCTGCTCAGAAAAAAAAAAAAAAAAAAAAAAAAGATTCTCATTGACATTTCTGTAAGTATATCTACTTCTTTAATATTGAGGTGATCACAGAACTGATCTTACAGGTACTATATGTAGCTGCCTATGTTGTTTGGCTCAAGTAATACTTAGATGCCTTTTTTTTCTTTCTTTTTCCTTTTTTTAGTGATGGAATCTCACCATGTTACCCAGGCTGGTCTTGACCTCCTGGCCTCAAGTAATCCTCCTGCCTCTGCCTCCCAAAGTGCTGAGATTACAGGCATGAGCCTCTGTCCCTAACCAAGATGCCATTTTTATTCATCCCAAAGTGGAGTGACATGAATATCTGAAATTTCACTGTCAGAAAATGGCATAGCACTTTGTTCCTTATTGAAATTAAACTATTTCTAAGAGGAGAATGTTTAAAATTTCCATCACAATTTGTAGTTTTATGTGAATTAGTTCACTAAATCTTTGCTTAAGAGCGTGGAGAAGATACAAAAATGAAGATTCTTCTTCTCCAAATTACAGGTTCTCAGAATGTGTGGACAAAGGCAACCAAAATAAAATAGGTAGAAAAAGGCAACTAAAATAAAATCAAATAAAGAATATATATATTTAATATCATATCTTTAAATGCCTACAGGATATTCCTGCTAGAATGTCTAACAGGCATCTCAAATTTAAAATATCAAAAACAGAACTCTTGATTTTTTTTATCCTTCTCTTCCATTGACTACTCCTTATCATTGGCTAGAAAACCTACCTTTCAACCAGTTTCTAAGGCCAAGAAACTTGGAGATCACTCGTGTTAAAGTCAACAGCAAATCCTATTGACTCTAGTTGTAAAATGTATTAAAAACCTATTTCCCAGCCCAGGCGCGGTGGCTTACGCCTGTAATCCCAGCACTTTGGGAGGCCGAGGCAGGTGGATCACTTGAGGTCAGGAGTTCGAGATCAGCCTGGCCAACGTGGTGAAACTCTGTCTCTATCAAATATACAAAACTTAGCCAGGTATGGTGGCACATGCCTGTGATCCCAGCTACTCGGGATGCTGAGGCAGGAGAATCACTTGAACCTGGAGACAGAGGTTGCAGTAAGCCGAGATCAAACCCCTGCACTCCAGCCTGGGCGACAGATCAACATTCCATCTCGAAAAAAAAAAAAAAAACCTGTTTCCCACTTCCTCTTCTAATCTAGACCATTATTACATCTCACCTGGACTATTTCAATAGCTTTCTAATTAGTTTTTCTGTTTCAATCCTTATCTTAATCCCATTCTGGTTTTTAAAAATTATTTATTCATTTTGAGACGGAGTCTCACTCTGTTGCCCAGGCTGGAGTACAATGGTGCGAATGCAGCTCAGTGCAACCTCTGCCTCCCAGGTTCAAGCCATTCTCGTGCCTCAGCCTCCTGAGGCACTGGGATTACAGGCGTGTGCCACCACGCCCAGCTAATTTTTGTATTTTTAGTAGAGACGAAATTTCGCTATGTTGGTCAGGCTGGTCTCAAGTGATCCGCCCACTTCGGCCTCCCAAAGTGCTGGGATTACAGATGTGAGCCACCGCACCCAGGCCCCAGTCTATTTTATACACATCAGCCAGAGTGATCTGTGAAAATCAAAAACCAAGTCAGGACACTCCTCTGTTCAGAGTGCATAAGTGGCTTGCCATCTCGCTCTGAATACAATCAGAAATCCTTATCATGGCTTTTAGGTAACAAGAGTAGAACATCAGAATATACATTCGTCTGAGAGATTCTAGATCTACATCCACAGAATTCACAGAGAATTATGATGGTCCTGGGGCCTTTGGACAAGGCATTTATAGTAACATACCTTAACATTGACAAAATGAGACAAAACCCAGAACTTTGATTTTAACACTGAAAGGAGAATCTCAATGGAGAGGTGAGTAACTAAGCCCACTTGCTTTTATCAATTTTACTTTAAATTTGGGGTCCCCTTGCAGTTTTTTTTTACTGTTGCCACTAACAGGCTAGGACCTTACTTTCCTCATTTGTAAATGGAGGTATTAATTATACCTATGTCATAGGGTTATAAAACTTTGAATGAGTTAATAAATGTAAAACACTTAGAACCAGTTCTGGTACACAGTAAACACTCAGTACATTTCAGCTAATATTATTAGCACTGTATCTTAGTACCTAACCATAACCATCTCATTCAGTAACATAACTGGTCTTAACTCAGATAGTAGCTAATTCCACTTACCTATCATCGCTCATAGGCAGTCATTTACATGGGCAAAGATAAAGGCTAGGACAAATTTATCCCAAAACTTTCTTTTTTTTTTGGTTTTTGGTTGTCATTTTGAGACAGTCTTGCTCTGTCGCCCAGGCTGGAGTGCAGTGGCGTGATCTCGGCTCACTGCAATCTCCGCCTCCCGGGTTCAAGCGATTCTCCTGCCTCAGCCTCTGTAGTAGCTGGGACAACAGGCACCCGCCACCACGCCTGGTTATTTTTTGTATTTCTAGTAGAGATGGGGTTTCACTATGTTGCCCAAGCTGGTCTTGAATTCCTGACTTCAGGTGATCCACCTGCCTCAGCCTCCCAAAGTGCTGGGATTACAGGTGTGAGCCACCGCACCTGGCCAGTAAACATAATTTCTAAATAATTCATTTTCATTGTGTTTTCTGAAAAGTTTCTTTATCTGGAATAGGAGCCGACTTAATGAGAACTTTAGTACTTGGCTGCCTGAGAAGTGTAACTCAGACTTACCCATCACACTGCACTTAGGAAACTCCATCCTGTTATTCTGTAATGTGGCAAGAATTCAAAAAGTTCTTCATGTGCCACTTGGAGAACAAAGAGAAATGTAAGCTGTGTGTTCAGCAGTTAATAAGCAAAGAAGAATAGTGTGTTGTCAGAGAGATAGAAGGTCTATTTTGTTTTAGGGACCATTAATCATTTAGCTTTGTTCTAGTATTTGTCTTTGATATCAATTTTTAGAGAAAGTGCAGGATTCTAGAAGAGGGTAACAGCCTCAATCCACTTTGAGGGCAGTTACAAGGGAGGTAACGTGGCGTGAGTACTTTTCTACTCTCTGAGGACTTCCATCCTTCTTTGACACTCAGCTGCTCTCCTCTCCTTTCTTCTCCCTACTCTACAATCCAACCCCTTACCATTCTATCATAGACTCCGAGCACTGATGCTACAGGACTTAGCATGACATATCCCATTCCTTGACCATTGCCCACCTTCTCACCACTATTTCTTCACTCATCAACCACCTACATCGAGGAGAACTTTTCCATCACATTTTCTCTCCTCAAAGCCCTAACAGATGACTGCTGCTCACCAGACTAGTTAGCCAAAGGAGTGAATGGCCAATACTGTTTTGTTTTGTTTTGAGATGGAGTTTTACTCTTGTTGCCCAGGCTGGAGTGCAATGGTGTGATCTCGGCTCACTGCAACTTCTGCCTCCCAAGTTCAAGTGATTCTCCTGCCTCAGCTACCCAAGTAGCTGGGATTATAGGCACATGCCACCACGTCCAGCTAATTTTGTATTTTTAGTAGAGACAAGTTTTCTCCATATTGGTCAAGCTGGTCTCGAACTCCTGACCTCAGATGATCCGCCCACCTTGGCCTCCCAAAGTGCTGGGATTACAGGCATGAGCCACCACACCCAGCCACCAATACTGTTTTTTTAGATAAATGTATTTGCTTATTAACAGGGTTTCTGGGAGTGGCAATGCCTTAATTAAAGGACCAATTTCTCCAATAATAGAATTAGGGACATTTTGGCATCCCAGATGGAAAACGATTTTCTTTCTTTTCTGCAATATATGATCATCAAATTTAATTTTATTACATTGATATTATTACAACCAACTTGAACATGTATTACTCACTCTGGCCAGGTTTTTTGTTTTTGTTTTTTAAAAATTAATTTTTATTGATTTTGAATTCACATACCCTAAAATACCCTAAATTTTTAACCAAATCTTGAATTTGTTCAAACTTCAGTGGTTTTTTAGTATATTTACAAAGTTGTGCAACTATCACCACTAATTCCAAAATCTTTTCATCATCCCAAATAGGGAGCTATTTTTAGAAAACATATTTCAAATATTTATGTCTTAAAACCTACCCTGTAAGATTGTGCCTAGTTATGAAAAATAGGTCAAAATGTCCTTTAGAAGTTTTAGAACTCTTTTGAGTAAGAGGAGTATCCAAGGTAATCACAAAACAACATCTTCCTGCAATTAAATTGATTATATTTACTAATTGAATTGATCAGGTTTATGATTAAAGTGATTGTATATATAAGTAATAGTAAATGGTTTGCAAGTATTTTGGTCTGTCTGCTAAAGAAAAGAGAACAGATGGCATAAGGGCAGTAAGGGAGAAAATATGTCCTTTCTTCAACAGTTTGAAATAGTTAAGTTATTTATTTTCAGGTAGCATGATAGAAAAAGGGATTTGAGTGTTTTATTTCAAATGCTCTTGGCTGTAAGCAGTAGAAATGAACCCTGGCCCGCACTGCACTAAGGAGAGAGAGAGAGAGAGAGGGAGAGAGACAGAGAGACAGAGAGAGAGAGAGAGAGAGAGAGATGCAGGGGTGCATGCCCCAAACAGACTGGAACGAGAGCCTATAGCATTGTCACGCAAGAACTGTTCTTGTGAGCAAGGAAATGGTTCTGAACCATTTCTCTCCACTTGCTGACCAATTTTCTGTTTCCCAAGGCACGCGGCAGAAAAGCTGACTGCCAAAACTTCCGACATTTTTACTAGCTTACAGTTTCAGCCACCTAGTGACAACATTTTCCATTTCCCAAGGATTGGGACTGATCCATTTGGAGACAGCTGTCCACAGTAGGACCAATCCATTGCTGATTCTTTCTAGATAGACTTTTTAGATAGGGTAAGAGTGGGAAAGAGTTCCCAGAGAAAGAGAGATTTGGACAATCAAATAGATTTTCACTACGGTCACCTTTGATCTTTGTGGTCTTATTCATGTAAATAATATTGTTACTGTTTGAAATTCCTACAGTTCCCTGCTCTAACCATCACTAGCCAGGAAAAAAAAAAGCAAGAAATTAACTCCCATCTACACTTCTCATATCCAATATTTTCTTTCAAACTTGAAGAAAGCAGTGGAACTTAATCACACGTGGTAGAAAAATATACAATATGTAGTTTATTCAAACTAGCCTTTGGATGAACTGTGATGAAAACTAATTAGGAAATAGCAATCAGGAGAAGATAACAAAAGCTCTGTTACTGACAGTCTCAAATATCCACTAGTTTTCCATCCCATCATTTAAATAATGAAGAGCCATTGGGAGTTGAAGCCAAATGCCTCCATTACCCAGCCATAAGCTTAAAAGAAAACAGAAAAAAGCCATCTCCTGCAGAAAGCATTATTTCTGGGGTTCTAGTAACGGTACTTAAAAATAGGTTCCTGTATTTGTCATATTTTACCTTAAGAAGTGTTAAAATTTTTTCCATGAAAAACAAATGGCCAATAAAAAATTTAAGAGTGTCTGCCCAGAGCTGTGGCTCATGCCTATAATCCCAGCACTTTGGGAGGCTGAGGCGGGCAGATCACTTGAGGTCAGGAGTTCGAGACCAGCCTGGACAACATGGCGAAACCCCATCTCTACTAAAAATACGAAAGAAATTAGCTGCACGTGGTGGCACATGCCTGTAATCCCAGCTACTTGGGAGTCTGAGGCACGAAAATCTCTTGAACCTGGTAGGCAGAGGTTGCAGTCAGCCGAGATCACACCCCTGTGCTCCAGCCTGGGTGACAGAGTGAGACTCTGTCTCAGATAAATAAATAAATAAATACAACTTCATATTAATAATATTGGCTATTTATTGAGTACTAACTGAATGTGAGGCACTTGCTTTTACAGGCATTATTTCATATAATTTTTAGAATAACACTATGAGGTTGCTATTTATAGGAGAGAAAACTGGAGCTCCAAAAAGTTAAGTAACTTCTCCACCATCACACAAGTAGAGGGTGACAGGACCGTATTTCAAATCCAGATCTGTTTTAACTTCAAAACCAACATGCTCCTATACGTGGGCTGATCTGCCTCTAGCATTTGACCACTTCTCACACTTTCTTTGTGTAGACCCTCGTATATGATCCATTTTCCCTGAAGCCCCACCCACACGTTGGTAAATAATTTGATCTGAGTTGCCAATTTTGTACTTGATTAGTAATTACCGGTCCCCTTTTAAGGCCTAGTTTATCTCTGCTCCTGCTGGTCATTTCTTAGCTTGCCATCCACCTTTCCTCCACCATACCTGAGCAGCTAGCTGACCACTTGTCACTCCTTCTAGGTTCTTTCTGTCAGCCTTATGGGGACTGTCTTGCTCACGTCCTCTCTCCTACCCTTTTTTACTTTCCTTTGACTATTTCTTTTCTTTTCTTTTTTTTTTTTTTTTGAGATGGAGTTTCGCTCCTGTGCCCCAGGCTGGAGTGCAATAGCACAATCTCGGCTCACTGCAACCTCCACCTCCCGGGTTCAAGTGATTCTTCTGCCCCAGCCTCCCAAGTAGCTGGGATTACAGGTGCCTGCCACCATGCCTGACTAATTTTTGTGTTTTTAGTAGAAATGGGGTTTCACCATGTTGGCCAGGCTGGTCTTGAACTCCTGACCTCAAGTGATCCACCTGCCTCAGCCTCCCAGAGTGCTGGGATTACAGGTGTGAGCCACTGCACCTAGTCTATTTCTTTTCTTTTCTTATTTTTTTAGACATAGGGTCTTGCTGTGCTGCCTAGGCTTGTCTCAAACTCTTGGGCTTAAAGCAGTCCTCCTGCCTCAGCCTCCGAGTAACTGGGATTCCAGTTGTGCACCACCATGGCTGGCCATTTCTTTTCTTTTCTTTTCTTTTTTGAGACGGAGTCTGGCTCTGTTGCCCAGTCTGGAGTGCAGTGGCACGATCTCGGCTCACTGCAAGCTCTGCCTCCCAGGTTCACGCCATTCTCCTGCCTCAGCCTCCCGAGTAGCTGGGACTACATGTGCCCGCCACCGTGCCCGGCTAATTTTTTTGTATTTTTTAGTAGAGATGGGGTTTCACCGTGGTCTTGATCTCCTGACCTCATGATCCGTCCTCCTCGGCCTCCCAAAGTGCTGGGATTACAGGCGTGAGCCACCATGCCTGGCCAGTTTCTTTTCTTAAAACTTCTATTTATTTTATTTTTTGCACCTAACATGGTGCTATGTACATAGTATATAGTCATTAGGTGTTTCTTCAATTAAATTTAGTCTTCTTTCTGTAACAGTTGTCAATCTATAATTTTACTACCTTGCAGGGTTACTCTTCTCCATGGCCATCCCAATAGCCTTATCAACCACCTTTCCTTTTTCATTAACTTTTATTTTAAGTTCATGGGTGCATGTGCAGGTTTGTTACATAGGTAAACTTGTGTCATGGGGGTTTGCTATACAAATTACTCCATCACTCAGGTATTAAGGCTAGTACCCATTAGTTATTTTTGCAGATTCTCTCCCTCCTCCCACCCTACACCTTCTGATAGGCCACAGTGAGTGTTATTCCCCTCTATGTATCCATGTGTTCTCATCATTTAGCTCCCACTTATAAGTGATAGCATGCAGTATTTGGGTTTCTGTTCCTGTGTTAGTTTGCTAAGGATAATGGCCTCCAGCTCCATCCATGTCCCTGCAAAGGACATGATCTCATTCTTTTTTATGGCTGCATAGTATTCCATGGTGTATATGTACCATATTTTCTTTATGCAGTCTATCATTGATGAACATTTAGGTTGATTCTATGTCTTTGCTATTGTGAATGCTGCTGCAATGAACATACACATGCATGTGTCTTTATAATAGGATGATTTATATTCCTGTGGGTATATACCCGGTAATGGGATTGCTGGGTTGAATGGTATTTCAGTCTTTAGGTCTTTGAGGAATTGCCACACTGTCTTGCACAAAGGTTGTACTAATTTACGCTCCCACCAACAGTGTAAAAGCATTCCTTTTTCTCCACAACCTCGCCAGCATCTGTTATTTTTTGACTTTTTAATAATAGCTATTCTGACTGGCATGAGATGGTATCTCATTGTGGTTTTAATTTGCATTTCTCTAATGATCAGTAATGTTGAGCATTTTTACATATGTTTGTTGGCTACATGTATGTCTTCTTTTGAAAAGTGTCTGTTCATGTCCTTTGCCCACTTTTTAATGGGGTTGTTTGTTTTATTCTTGTAAAATTGTTTAAGTTCCTTATAGATGCTGGATATTAGACCTTTGTCAGATGCATAGTTTGCAAAAATTTTCTCCCATTTTGTAGGTTGTCTGTTTACTCTGTTGATAGTTTCTTTACTGTACAGCAACTCTTTAGTTTAATTTGATCCCATTTGTCAGTTTTTACTTTTATTGCAATTGCTTTTGGTGTCTTCATCATGAAATCTTTGCTCGTGCCTATGCCCTGAATAGTACTGCCTAGATTGTCTTCCAGAGTTTTAATAGTTTTGGGTTTAACATTTAATTCTTTAATCCATCTTGAGTTAACTTTTGCATATGGTGTAAGGAAGGGGTCCAGTTTATTTTTTTTTAATTATTATTATACTTTAAGTTTTAGGGTACATGTGCACAACATGCAGGTTTGTTCCATATGTATACATGTGCCATGTTGGTGTGCTGCACCCATTAACTCGTCATTTAACGTTAGGTATATCTCCTAATGCTATCCTTCCCCCTTCTCCCCACCCCACAACAGGCCCCGGTGTGTGATGTTTGGAAGGGGTCTAGTTTCAATCTTCCACATATGGCTAGCCAGTTATCCCAGCATCATTTATTGAATAGGGAATCCTTTCCCGATTGCTTGTTTTTGGCAAGTTTGTTGAAGATCAGATAGTCGTAGGTGTGCAGTCTTATTTCTGGGTTCTGCCATTGGTGTATGGGTCTGTTTTTGTACCAGTACCATGCTGTTTTGATTACTGTAGCCCTATAGTGGTAGTTTGAAGTTAGGTAGCATGACGACTTCACCTTTGATCTTTTTGCTTAGGATTGTCTTAGCTATTCACGCACTTTTTTGGTTCCATATGAATTTAAATTTTTTTTCTAGATCTGTTAAGAATCCTAATGGTAGTTTAGTAGGAACAGCTTTGAACCCAAAAATTGCTTTGGGCTGTATGGCCATTTTAATTATACCAATTTTTTCTATCCATGAGGATGAGTGCTTTTTCATTTGTTTGTGTCATCTTTGATTTCTTTGAGCAGCATCAACCACCCTTTCTTCCCAGCAACTTGGCATTTATCTTTACATCTTCACTAATATTACTCTTTCTCATCACCAGTGATTTCCTGAGTATTAAATAATTTAAGTCATTTTTTGATGTGTTCTCATCCTTTTTGATCTTTTAGCTACCTTTAATAACATTTTTATCTTTTCACTTTACCTTAGCCTGAGCTCTAACATGCTATTATTTTTTCTTTTCCTTCTACCTTTCTCTTCCTCTCTCTTTCTTCTTCACTAAAATTTCTCCTGTTCTTTAATAGTGAGCAGTCTCTTAAATGTGGTCTTTGGCTCTGGTCCCTTTCATAATCACCTTCAGAAAGAGTTCTTCCAACACCCTGCCTTCCTCCAGTGACCTCTTCATAGTCATAATGAATTATATATATATACATATACATATTTTGAGACACGGTCTCACTCTGTCACCCAGGCTGAGTGTAGTGCTGCAGTCATGGCTCACTGCAGCCACAATCTCCTGGGCTCAAGTGATCCTCCTACCTCAGCTTCCCGAGTAGCTGGGAATACAGGCATGCACCACCACACCAGGCTAATTTTTTATTTTTATAGTGACAGGGTCTTGCCATGTTGCCCAGGCTGGTCTTAAACTCCTGGCCTCAAGCGTTCCTCCCGCTTCCGCCTCCCAAAGTGCTGGGAGTACAGGTGTGATCTGCACTTGGCTCATAATAAGTAGGGTTTATTTTGTTTTTGTTTTTTTTTTTTTGAGATGGAGTCTTGCTCTTTCACCCAAGGTGGAGTGCAGTGGCATGATCTCCACTCACTGCAACCTCTGCCTCCTGGGTTCAAGCTATTCTCCTGCCTCAGCCTCCCGAGTAGCTGGGACCACAGGTGTGCACCACTACACCTGGCTAATTTTTGTATTTTTAGTAGAGACAGGGTTTTGCCATGTTGGCCAGGCTGGTCTCGAACTCCTGACCTCAGGGTGATCCACCCACCTCAGCCTCCTAAAGTGCTGAGATTACAGCCATGAGCCACCGCACCCGGCATAATAAGTAGTTTTAAGTGTAGGATTGCCTCCACTGAATAAGAAGGTAGCAAAAGCAAAAAGGATATTTGTTTGATTACAACCTCTGCTGTGATATGAGAATCTACCATGGTTTGTGAAACTGTGTTTGTAGACTTGCAGAACTTATTGAGTAGGTTAATGATCCCTATTTCACCCTCCTGCTTTGGCTGATGCTCTGTTTGCTGAAACCTTTGCTACCTGATTGATCCCTCCTGCCTGGCCAGAGGTTCACTTCTGGCTACATCTGGGTGGACCTGTCCAGACCTCTTTTCTTACACAAAATCAACTCTCTATTCTCTGTTTTCTCATCTCTTTTAACCCTCTATTCTCTAATGATCACCTAAATAAATGACTATTTATAAAGGTCTAGCACTCATTTCTCAGTTTTCTCCAGATTTGTGCCACCAATTTCTTACGGGAGTCTCGATTATCGACACCTGAAGCTTTACTTATCAGTCATTGGCTGGGTCATCATCTGTAGTCACCCTCTCGACGTCTCCACCCGTTACTAGCATCACTGTCAGTCTGGTGTACTTGATATAAAGCCTTCCTGTATATCTTTTGACTCATTCGTGTTTTATTTTTGCTTTTTGTTTTTTTGGGTTTTTTTTGAGACTGCGTCTTACTCTGTTGCCCAGGCTGGAGTGCAGTGACGCGATCTCAGCTCACTGTAACCTCAGCCTCCTGGGTTCAAGTGATTCTCCTGCCTCAGCTTCCCAAGTAGCTGGGATTACAGGTGCCCGCCACCACGCCTGGCTAATTTTTTGTATTTTTAGTAGAGTCGGGGGTTTCACCATGGTGGACAGGCTGTTCTCAAACTCCTGACCTCAAGTGATCCACCCGCCTCGGCCTTCCAAAGTGCTGGGATCACAGGCGTGAGCCACCGCGCCCGGCCTCTTTTGACTCATTCTTCATTCACTGTTTGAATGGTTCTTCTTTCCTGGGCCTTGAGAATCTTCCTGTGCTTGATGTCTCCAATCTTATCATTTTTTGATGTATGGACCCAGACTCCTTGTTTCTAATACACCATTTTTTCTCGTTTCCTTTTATGCTGAATTCTTCAAATAATTTCTCTTAAACACAGTTTTCATCATGACATTTCCCTTTGCAGAGCTCCATAGTGGCATTTTGTATGCCTAATCATAACAGATAAAAAACCTTCCAACTATGTTAAGACTGCTCATTCACTTCCTCTTTTACATGCTTCCCCAAGTTTATTTTCTATCCCAGGTCTTCTGCTCCATGCAAAACTTCCTACTTGCCTTCTCTTGTACCAACACACAAAGATTATCCAAGGAAAAATCAAATACGTTAACTCTCTCTGCCTGGGCAATTATTTTGATGAGGAACATATGAGTCAGCAGACATAGATTTCCATCCCAGCTATGCCATTCACTTGTGTGACCTTGTTGAAGCAACTTCTTTGAGCTTGGATTCTTCACTTATAAAATAAGATCAGTGGTACCAGGACCAGGTTTGCTGTTGGGAGAACAGCCTGAGATAATGCGTGAGAAAGTGTTTTATAAACCATTGGGCAATAGGCAAAATTAAGGATGGTCAGTGAAATGGACAGCTGAATATTCAGAAAACTGCTGGGTGCAATACTTTGTCTGGAGCAGCATTTACCAAATTTTTTTTTAATTTACTTTTTTTTTTTTTTTTTTTGAGATGGCGTCTCACTCTGTTGCCCAGGCTGGAGTGCAGTGGCATGATCTCAGCTCACTGAAACCTCCGCCTCCCGGGTTCAAGCGATTCACCTGCCTCAGCCTCCCGAGTAAGTAGCTAGGATTAGAGATGCCCACCACCACACCCCGCTAATTTTTGTATTTTTAGTAGAGATGAGGTTTCACCATGTTGGCCAGGCTGGTCTCGATCTCCTGACCTCGTGATCCGCCCCCCTCAGCCTCCCAAAGTGCTGGGATTACAGGCATGAGCCACCATGCTTGGCCAACAGTTTTTTTTAATAAGAAAAAAGACAAGACTCTTGAATAAAAAACATCAGACTTGCAGATGTCATTCTGCTTGGTCCCTGCCTTTTTCTTAAGAATCTGCTCTCTGCTCAGTGTCTTGGTTCATCATGACAAGGAATCTTGGCTGCTTAAAAGTTGGCAAGCAAAACTCTTGTCTCTGAAGATATTTAAATCTTTCTTGGCTCTTGATCGTTTCCTCTTGGGTGTTGAAATGAAACGATGCCTTCCAGCCTCTCTGAAATAGAGCTGGAAGACTCGTGATGCTCTGATTTTGATAAAATAATCTTCATAAATCACAGATGTAATGTGCTGCGGTCACAGTTAATGGCTCCTCAAGGTCTCTCTCATCTCCTACTTTGGTTTTAAATTCCCATTTTTTAGATTGTTTTTCTACCTCTCTCTTCCTTTTCTTTCTTAGTTTTAATTAACTGAGGATATTGACCTGATATTTTTTCTCTGTTATTTTCCAAATGCTTGCATTTTTTCCTGTTAGTTCTGACGGACCATCTGTCAAAATTTTGCTGGTTTCACAGCAGTTCCATGCTATTTTTTTTCTTTCTGTCTTTTTAAAATTACACAAATAATACACAAATAAATTCTCATTGCAAATGGTTCAAACAAGAGAAAATGTTATCGAGTAACATCGAGATTTCTGTTCACCCTTCTCCCATTCCTAATTCCCTTACCAATGGTAACCACCACTGTTACAGTTTGATTCATAACCTTCACTTTGTTTTCTATAAATCTGTATTATGAACATATACATCTTCTATGGATCTATGATGTGTGCTTTTTTAAAAAAAAATTAATGTATCTTATAGAACTTTTTATGTGAAAATACATGTGTCTATCTGAATCTTTTAATGGCTGCATTTGCTCCAGCAAATACCCTTTTGCCTATGTACATTTAAGCATAGATCTGTAGAACAAATTCCTAGAGGCAAAAGTGCTAGGTTAGATGCATCCATTAGAATATAAACTTGGTGATGGCAGGGATTTTAAAAACACATATGTTTTGGGCCAATTGTGGTGGCTCACGCCTGTAATCCTAGCATTTTGGGAGGCCAAGGTGGGAAGATCACTTGAAGTCAGGAGTTCGAGACTGGCCTGGTCAACATGGTGAAACCCCATCTCTACTAAAAATACAAAAATTAGCCAGGCATGGTGGTGGGTGCCAGTAATCCCTGCTACTCAGGAGGCTGAGGCAAGAGAATGGCTTGAACCTGGGAGGTGGAGGTTGCAGTGAGCCAAGATTGCACCACTGCACTCCAGCCTGGGCAACAGAACAAGACTCCACCTCAAAAAAAAGAAAACCAAAACCAAACCAAAACAAATATATATATATATATATATATCATACATATGTATATTATATATATATATATCATACATATGTATATAATATATATATATGTCTGTGTGTGTGTGTGTGTGTGCGTGTATATATATATGTTTTGTTCACCACTGAATATCCAGGATCTAAATTAGGAGCTGGCCCATGGAAAATACTAAAAAAAATTTGTTGAATTGTATGAAATAGTATTGGCATTTTAATGTAATAATATCCATTATATAAAGAGATTAAGGTAGAAAAACATATGTTTTTAAATGACGAAAAACATTTGATAAAATGTAACAGACATTCTTGATTTTAAAGCAAGAACTAAACCAAAAAATTTAATATCCTGGGAGTAGAAGAAAGCTTCTTAGTTTAATAAAGAGAATATACCAGAAAACCATAGCCAGTGCCATACTTAATAGTAAAATAGTATAAATATTCTAGCTAAAGTCAAGAACCAAAATGAACCTGCATAATCAGTAGTACTATTCAACATTTTACCGGATATTCTAGCCAATTCAATAAGACAAGCAGAGTAAGTGAGGTAAAATTATTGGAAAAAGACACCCCATCACTCTTTGCAATTAATATGATTATCTCTCTGGACAACCCAAGGCAAATCATAGTTCATGAGGAAACAGAAACCATCAGACTTCAACTTCCTCAGTTTCCTGACACAAAGCTACACACCTGCCTATATGGACCTTCAATTTTTCTTTCTTCCATTTGGTTACAATGGAGTAAACCTCTATCCTTCCATCATCAAAGAGATGTTTGACATGTATGGTACACTAAAACTCAAGATAAGCATCTTTCTCTCTCTCTCTCTCTTTCTGTTTCTTTCTTTCTCTCTTCTTTCCTTTCTTTCTTTCTTTCCTCCTTCCTTCCTTCCTTCCTTCCTTCCTTCCTTCCTTCTTTCTTCTTTCTTTCCTTTTGAGACAGGGTCTTACTCTGTCATCCAGGCTGAAGTGCAGTGGCGTGATTTTGGCTCACTGCATCCTCGAGCTTCTGGGCTCAAGCAATCCTCCTTTCTCAGCCTCATGAGTAGCTGGGACTAGGGTATTTGACACAAAGCCCAGCTAATTTTTTTGTATTTTTAGTAGAGATGGGGTTTCCCAAGCTGGTCTTGCGCTCCTGGCCTCAAGTAATCCACATACCTCCGCCTCCCAAAGTACTGGGATTATACGGGTGAGCCACTGTGCGTATTTCTTTAGCTGGGATATTTCCCTATCTATGCTTCCAATTGAAATGGAAATACTTTTTTCTTTTTCTTTAAAATAATTTTAATATAATCAAATTCTTGGGGATGGGGCTAGGGTCTTTATAGACAAATCTGTGTTTTATCTCTCTGGTAACTGGGCACTTATCATAGACTGCTGTATTGGTGTATAGCCATGGGATGTTTTAATCCATCAAGAATCTGGCTGAGTTCCACTAAAACTTTCTGTAGCTATAATTTGCTGAGTTAAAAAAAATATTGGACTATAAGTCCCTGTAGATGGGCCAAGGTGTCTGGGAATTGCATGTAATGCTATTAGGTGAATAACTAGCAGTAATTTGAATATGAAAGTATGATATAATTCAATTGAGCTTTTGTCTCTTATGAAGTAATTCTATGGAGTACAGCAGAGTCAACAAAAATAAAACAATTATTCCAAATAAACTTTCTAGGAATAGAATTATCTAACTATTCCATTTAATAAAGTTTTCTAATGATTTTGGCTATAATTTAGTTTTATTTTCAGATTAGTTTGCCTGGTTTGGATAATTGGGTTTGTGCAGCAAAAAGATAATAGTATCCAAGGACTTCTAAAATTGGAATTCAGCCCTGAGACAGCCTTAAAATAAATGAATATGCAAACAAACGAGCATATTGTTTGGCACAAGCATAAAAAAAGAGGAAAAATCAACTCAAAAGGAGAAGGCTAGAGAAGCATTGTTAAAAAAAACAAATGAACAAACTTGGAGAACTAATTATTTGCCCATTGGATGTTATTATCTTCTTTAACTGTCCATTGATTGATTCTGCTTATCAGGCTGGGTTGGATTTGTGGTTGTGTTCGTGAGGGAGGATGAGTTTGCTTATCTTTTCAAGATAGATGGAGTTTCTGATAATGCTGATAAGGGGACAGGAAGATCCCCCTGGACTGGCATATGTTGGAGGCAATTTCAGAATACCTGGGTTGAGGATTTTAAAAAATTAGAATTCTAGGAATTTTTAGAAGAATTCTAAGAAGTTTTAAGGTATAACACAGTAATTAAGACACATGGTTCAATATGACAGTCTATAATATAGCATGTTAAATTAGTGTAAAATAGAAAGTAGAAAAATAACTTCTTTTAATAGAGCAAGACAAAAGGGAGTTAAGAAGAGATAAATTGAAAACATTAATGTGAAATCATTGTTGTTTTTAGGACATTATTGCTGTTACTGCAGTAATGAGTAGTATCTTCTCTGATGTCATTCTGCCTCCTTCCAACAGTTGTGTAAAACAATGTCATGTACTCCAGTGCTCAATTTGATTTTTTTCTTTTTTCTCCAGTATTGTTCTCAGTTAAAATAAACAAGGGCTTTTCAAAAGATCTGATCCTATGTCTTAGGGTAGTAAAAATTAAGATGAGCCTGGAACCTTTGTTTTGTTTTCCAGAAAGCAAAAATACTTTCAGAGGCACCTGAGTATTTATTGATTGATTTATTATTGTTTTTTCCCCTGCCCCATTTGGGAAGCACTTGGGTATTTAAAAAGTAAAGAGGCCATCCTGAAGAGAGGACTCTTAATGACAACTTGGGGAGAAAGGAGAGCGAAAATCACCTGTTAACCATTGAACAGGCCCCGGAGACAAAAGCTCCTTATTGAGAAATTTAGAAGTGATAAAAGACCACCTGGTGACCATCAAACAGGCCACGTGGGCCAGGCGTGGTGGCTCACACCTGTAATCCCAGCACTTTGGGAGGCCGAGGCACCAGGAGTTCAAGATCAGCCTGGTTGACATGGTGAAACCCTGTCTCTGCTAAAAACGCAAAAATTAGCTGGGTGTGATGGCACATGCCTTAGTCCCAGCTCCTCCGGAGGCTAAGGCATGAGAATCGCTTGAACCCGGGAGGCAGAGGCTGCAGTGAGCTGAAATCGCACCACTGCACTCCAGCCTGGGGGACAGAGGGAGATTCCGTCTCAAAAACAAACAGGCAAACAACCCAGGGCATCTGGAGGCAAAACTCCTTATGTGGGGAAATTGGAAGTAATCAGACTTCCTTATTATTATTATTATTATTATTTTTGAGACAGAGTTTAACTCTTGTCGCCCAGTCTGGAGTGCAATGGAGCAATCTCGGCTCACTGCAACCTCTGCCTCGTGGGTTCAAGCGATTCTCCTGCCTCAGCCTCACGAGTAGCTAGGATTACAGGCACGTGCCACCATGCCCAGCTAATTTTTGTATTTTTAGTAGAGACAGGGTTTCACCATGTTGGCCAGGCTGGTCTTAAACTCTTGACCTCAGGTGATCCACTCGCCTGGACTTCCCAAAGGCTGGGATTACAGGCATAAGCCACCACACCTGGCCTCAGATTTCCCTATTATCTAAAGCAGGGATCTGGTTCCAAATTTCTTTCCTCCAAAAAATGCATAAGTAACTAGAATTTCTATACATCTCCGAATTCCATGCTGAAACTCATTGTGCAACCCTTGCTGACATTAAGGCACTAAAATGTCTACAAATGTAATCATTTATCATGACCTGTGTGGCTAATATGGTTCAAATTACCCTTGAGCTCCGGCCTTAAGGTCCATAAATGCTCCTAAGGAAAAATCCGCTGCAGGGTGCTCACTCCTCTTGCTGAGGCACCCCAGCTGCAGAAGGCTACACTCTTCTGTTCTTTCTTTCTAATAAACTTTCTTTTTTCAAACCTATACTGTGTTGGTAATTTTTCTTTTACCAACCTGCAAGTTGACCACTTCCCAGTCCAGAAAATTCTCCCTCAGCAACTAAACCACAAATACAACATAGGCAGCCAACAGAATACATGGAATCAATAGACAATTAAAGATGATAAAATACTTAAGAGTATAGGTGACCGAGGAGGGGAAAGATCTCTACAAGGAAAACCACAAAATACTGTTGAAAATCATAGACAGCACAAATGAAAACACATCACATACTCATGGATGGATAGAATCAATATTGTGAAAATGACCATACTGCCAAAAGCAATCTACAAATTAAATGCAATTTCCATCAAAATACCATCATCATTCTTCACAAAACTAGAAAAAACAATCCTAAAATTCAGATGGAACAAAAAAAGACCCCTCATAGCCAAAGCAAGACTAAGCAAAAAGAACAAATCTGAAGGCATCACATTACCTGACTTCAAACTATACCACAAGGTTAAAGTTACCAAAACAGTACATGGGTACTGGTATGAAAATAGGCATGTAAACCAATGGAACAGAATAGTGAACCCAGAAATAGAGCCAAATATTTACAGCCAACTGATCTTTGACAAGGCAAACAAAAACATAAAAGTGGAGAAGGACACGCAATTCAACAAATGGCGCTGGGATAATTGGCAAGCCACATGAAGAAGAATGAAGCTGGATCCTCATCTCTCACCTTATATGAAAATCACCTCAAGATGGATCAAAGACTTAAATCTAAGACCTGAAACCATAAAAATTATAAAAGATAGCATCAGGAAAACTCTTCTTGACATTGGCTTAGCCAAACAGTTCATGATTAAGTATCCAAAAGCAAATGCAACGAAAGCAAAGATAAGTAGATGGGACCTAAGTAAATGAAAAAGCTTCTGCACAGCAAAAGAAATAATCAGCAGAGTAAACTGACAACCCACAGAGTGGGAGAGGATACTCACAAACTATGCATCTGACAAAGGACTAATATCCAGAATTTACAAGGAACTCAAACAAATCAGGAAGAAAAAAACGAATAATCCCATCAAAAAATGGGCAAAGTACATGAATAGGCAATTCTCAAAAGAAGATACACAAATGGCTAACATGAAAAAATAACATAATTAATTATCAGGGAAATGCAAATCAAAACCACAGTGAGATACCACCTTACTCCTCCAAGAATGGCCATAATTAAAAAATTTAAAAATAGCAGATGTTGGCATGGATGTAGTGAAAAGGAAACACTGTAACACTGTTTGTGGGAATGTAAACTAGTACAACCACTATGGAAAACAGTGTGGAGATTCCTCAAAGAAATAAAAGTAGAACTGCCAGCAATCCCACCATTGGGTATCTACCCAGAGGAAAAGAAGTCATTACATGAAAAAGACACTTGCACATGCATGTTTATAGCAGCACAATTTGCAATTGCAAAAATATGGAGCCAACCTAAATGCCCATCAGCCAATGAGTGGATAAAGAAAATGTGGGGCCAGGGGTGGTGGCTCATGCCTGTTATCCCAGCACTTTGGCAGGCCGAGGCAGGTGGATCACAAGGTCAGGAGTTTGAGACCAGCCTGGCCAAGATGGTGAAACCCCATCTCTACTAAAAATACAAAAATTAGCCAGGTGTGGTGGCAGGCGCCTGTAATCCCAGCTACTTGGGAGGCTGAGGCAGGAGAATCAATTGAACCCAGGAGGCAGAGGTTGCAGTGAGCCGAGATGGCGCCACTGCACTCTAGCCTGGGTGTCAGAGCAAGACTCTATCTCAAAACAAACAAACAAAACAAAACAAGACAAAAAATGAAAATGTGGTATACATATATATATATACCATGGAATACTACTCAGCCATTAAAAAGAACAAAATAATGGCATTTGCAACAACTTGGATGGAGTTAGAAACTCTTATTCTAAGTGAAGTAGCTTAGGAATGGAAAGCCAAGCATCATATGTTCTCACCTATAAGCAGGAGCTAAGCTATGAGAATGCAAAGGCATAAAATGATATAATGGACTTTGAAGACTTGGAGGGAAGGGTGGGAGCAGGTGAGGGATAAAAGACTACACACTGGGTCCAGCATATACTGTTCGGGTGATGGGTTCAACAAAATCTCAGAAATCACCACTAAAGAACTTTTCCATGCAACGAAACACCACCTGTTCCCTGAAAACTATTAAAATTAAAATCATAATAAAATAAGGATAATAATATCAGATAAGTAGATTATTGGTTCTGAAGCTTTTATTTAAAAAAAAACAACACTTCTCTGGTCTTCTCTTAAGCTGATTTTCCCTTTTACTTTTTCTTATATTCTCTTTGCATATTCATCTACTTTAAGGTAGTTTTGATGCTGAATTCCAATTCCCAAGTCCAAGTTTGTACAACAACCTTGACTATCTGTTGATAGGTACAAAGGTCAGGATAACTCAAACCATGCTAAAAGGTCATTGTAATTCATTCCTATTTCCAAAATTGCCCACAAAGTGTTGAGAATTGAGTTACCCAAGTTATGTGAGTTTTTTAACCTCTAAGTTAAAACTGCAAATGTACCTTCTTTTTCCAGGGGATAAAGATACACATGAAAAGTGAGAATATACTGTAGAAAGCGGGATGATACTAAATGGATGAACTGAACAGAAAACTGTAGCTAAGATGCTATTAAACAGAAAAATGTACTGGAGAGTGGGAAAGTAAATTAAAAGATAAGGAAAAAAAGTTTAATGTAATGTAAATCCCAAGTAGATCCTTTTTTATAAGAAGATAAAATTTAACAATGATGTGAAATAAATGAATTTAGGAACTGATGATAGAAAAGAGTTAAATAATGGGAAAATTGACATTAAAATATATGAATACAAGTAATATTTTAGAAATAAATGTACTTAGAGGAAAAACAGTGAGAAAAACAAGAATAAAGCCAGCATCACTGCAGAGAAGGAACTCTAGCCCAGGAGTAGCTGCATGCATTTGCCAAACCAGTCTGGAAACCCTCTCTTGGAGTTCTGGGTAAGCTGGTCTGGACAGCCTGTTGTGCCAATCACAGAGGGGACCTAATGTGGAGAGGTGTAAGAGAAGCCAGCAATGCTTTAGAACAATCAGAGCTTAAAAACTGCAGAAAGAGAAGATAATGTTTTATCAAGGATTTGGGGGAAATGACCTCCATTCTAGTTTTCCCACCATGGCTGCATCTTTGTGAACATGATAATATCAGAAAGACAAAAATGTTCATTTTATAAGTTTGCTGAATTATATTGTCATTTCCATTCAATTGTTGTTTTGTTTTGCTTTTTTTTTTGGTAGAGATGGGGTCTTGCCATGTTTCTCAGGCTGTTTTTGAATTCCTGGTCTCAAGCAGTCCACCTGCCTCGGCCTCCCAAAGTGCTGGAATGACAGGCATGAGCCACTGCGCCCGACCCCATCTCCATGCTAGTCAGTGGTCATATGAAAATAGTGGTCTTGCTGCTCAAATATTACAATGATTCTCTGAACGTTAAGACTCAGTTCAGTGTGTTTCAATCTTTTCCATGTAGTTCTGACTACTGTGTTTTTTGTTTGTTTGTTTGTTTGTTTGTTTTTAAGATGGATTCTCACTCTGTTGCCAGGCTGGAGTGCAGTGGCATGATCTCGGCTCACTGCAACCTCCACCTCCCGGGTTCAAGTGATTCTCCCACCTCAGCTTTCCGAGTAGCTGGGACTACAGGCACCCGCCACCACGCCCAGCTAATTTTTGTATTTTTAGTAGAGATGGGGTTTCACCATGTTGGCCAGGATGGTCTCAATCTCTTGACCTCGTGATCTGCCCGCCTCAGCCTCACACAGTGCTGGGATTACAGGCGTGAGCCACCGCACCTGGCTTCTGACCACTGTTTTTATATCTATAACTAGTATCATACACACATTATTACATGAATATTAACCGCCTAGCTAAGAGAAAATGTTGAGCAATTGCTTATCTGGTGAATAAAATGCATATTTGAAACCAATTGGTGTAAATTAGTAACCATATTGTAGTTTAGAAAATATATTTTTTCCTCCAAGTTATTTTTGGGGGCTTAATTTACCTGAACAATGCCCTAATCCCTCCATTCTGCCTGACTAGATGATCTGAGACAGATTATTGAAAGCACAGGTGTGGATGAGGCGCTCAGGTTAAGGGTGAACTTTGCTGCAATTGGTAAGATCTGTTCTCATTTGAAGGCACACAAGCCAGACATAATTGTTTTGATTCACTGGTCTCTGACTAGATTTCTTGCATAAAAAATAATAACAGAAGGCAATTAAACACATGAACAGACTGAGTAAAAGTGTAGTGCATTCACCCTAAAAGAGAACACACCTAAAATGCCATTCTCATGATTGTGAGATCTCATCACATGTTAAAAAGTTCTTGCAGATGTGTGTCTTGCAGAGAAGATGGTTTAATTTCGTAAATAAACCTAAATCATACATGTATATATAAATTCAACACATTCATGACATCGAAACACCTTTTCATTCTTCTCCTCACTAGAATTTTTTTTTTCTTTGGTATTATTCTGGTTGTTGTTCACTGAGTAAACTTCACAGAGATTTTTCTGTTTTTAACTGTTACATAAATAATTCACCTGGCTTTAAAAGCCAGGAAAATAAGGGTTATAATCAGAGTCATATGATCATCTAGATTTCAACAATAAAGTACCTGAACTCGAGTTTGCTGTATAAAGTTAAGAAGCTCAAGATCTTCAAGGGTCAGAGAGAGACCAAGTCTAAGTATGGTTGGACAGCTGGACAGAGGCAGATAAAACCATGCTTTCCAAATGTCTCTATCCATCCTACCTCTGTGTACCTCTGCCTTGTTAGTTCTAGGAATATTCATTTCTTTTTTCTTTCTCTCTCTCTCTTTTTTTTTGTGTGTGTGTGTGTGTGACGGAGTCTCACTCTTCACCCAGGCTGGAGGGCAATGGCACAGCTTTGGCTCACTGCAGTCTCCACCTCCCGGGTTCAAGAGATTTTCTCACCTCAGCCTCCCAAGTAGCTGGGATTATAGGTGCGTGCCACCACGCCCAGTTAATTTTTGTATTTTTAGTAAAGATGGAGCCTCACCATGTTGGTCAAGCTGGCCTCCAACTACTGGGCTCAAGCAATCCACCCGCCTTGACCTCCCAATGGCCTGTGATTACAGGTGTGAACCACTGTACTTGGCCATGCACGTTCATTTCGAGATCCACCTAGATTTTCTTTAAACTTAATTTTCTTAAACGGTAAGCTTGGTGACTACTTTTCTTTTTTAATTTTCCTGTATGTCTCTAAAATGGAACTAAAGGCAAATGGAATGAAAGGAACATATTTTCCATCTTCCGACTCTTATAATGAGGGTTGGCAAATAACTATGTGGTACACATTTCAATTTAAAATGTTGTAAACAATCAAGTTTATTATTTTAGTTTTTGATACAAACTAAAATACGCTTACATTTGCCCACTACTGGGCTTCTTTTTATAAAACTGTTTTATTGGTATATATTGTCAACACATCAGTAAAGATCTTAAAACATATATTTTACTTGGATCATTTGCAGAGTAACCATGTGCTTCAATATGACTATCAAGATTGAAATAAAATTGGCCTCAAAAAAGGAGAGTATAATCTATATGTTTATATCTCTCTTTCCACATATTTTCTATTCCCAGACAACATGTAAAGAAATTAAGAGGTAATGACAGTAAAAGGGTAATGATGTAGTCTACATTTGGCAATGTGATTTTTTTTTTCCTTCTAAACTAGAGTTTTGAAAGAGCGTATTGTTTTAGAAAGGAATGAAGATCACCTGGAATTTGAAGAGCTGCTATGAATACATTATCTAGAAATCATTCATTTGCCAAGTTGATGGGATTTCTCTTTTTCCCCTGAGCTGGTTTCATCCCAATTCTTTACTTTCCCTTTTTTGGTAACAGTAGATCTTCTTGTTTAGGCACTAAAACGCTCATTTTGTTATTTTGAACTATCAGAGACTTGGCTTATTGGCATAATAATTCAAAAATTTTAATTAAAATTTGTTGATGGGGTAATGGGGAACATTGCCCAAATATATGATAAGGACAAAAATCTTTCTCTTCTTTTCTTTGTTTTGAGACAAGGTCTCACTCTGTCACCCAGGCTGTAGTGCAGTGGTGCAAGGATCTCACTCTGTCGCCTAGGCTGGAGTGCAGTGGTATGACATGGCTCACTGCAGCCTCGACCTCCTGGGCTCCAGTGATCCTTCCACCTCATCAGCCTCCCAAATAGCTGGGACTACAGGCGAGCACTACCATATTCAGCTAATTTGTTTTTGTATTTTTTGTAGAGACAGTTTTCACCATGTTGTTCAGGCTAGTCTCAAACTCCTGGGCTCAGGTGATCTGCCTGCCTTGGTCTCCCAAAGTGCTGGGATTATAGGCATAAGCCACCATGCCGGGCTGGGACAGAAATATTTTTAATGGGTAAATCATGGTTTTTGCTTTGTTTTGTTGTTTGTTTGTTTTTAATTATATAAATACTTGACACCTCTAATTACTGGATTCTAAGCAAGTAAAAGTATATTGAGACACTGGGCACAATGGCTCACGCCTACAATCCCAGCAATTTAGGAGGCTGAGGTGGAGGTATCACTTGAGGCCAGGAGTTCGAGACCAGCCTGACCAACATAGTGAAACCCCCTTCTCTACTAAAAACACAAAAATTAGTAGTGCGTTGTGGCATGAGCCTGTAATCCCAGCGACTCAGGAGGCTGAGGCAAGAGAATAGCTTGAACCCGGGAGGCGGAGGTTGCAGTGAGCGGAGATCATGCCACTGCACTCCAGCCTGGGTGACAGAGTGGGTGAGACTCCATCTCAAGAAAAAAAAAAGTATATTGAGAATGCTTAAATTTAAGCATTTCTAGTTAGTGACAATTAGCATATTTATAGTAATCATCACTCTGTTTACAAAGATCTGAGTTTTACCAACCATTTGCTTGACCTTGCAAACCCATCAGTCTTAGTCAGCATCCAAGGCAGATTCAGAAGCAAGGGAAAATCTAATTTGGCCATCTTAAGATTCTTAAAAAGTAGTAGATTCTATATTTCTACAATCAGTATCTAAACTATGTTTTGGTTTTCTTTTTCTTTTTTTTTTTTTTTGAGAAAGAGTCTCATTCTGAGGCGCAGGCTTGAATACAGTGGTGCCATCTTGGCTTACTGCAACCCCACATCCCAGGCTCAAGCGATTCTCCTCCCTCAGTATCCCAAGTAGCTGGGATTATATGCATGTGCCACCATGCCTGGCTAATTTTTTTAGTAGAGATGGGGTTTCACCTATGTTGGCCAGGCTGGTCTCAAACTCATCACCTCAAAGGATCACGCCTGCCTCGGCCTCCCAAAGTACTAGGATCACAAGAGTGAGCCACCGCGCCCAGCCTATGTTTTGGTTGTCTTAATACCCTTTTGACCACTAAATCCACATCTTTTTTACTGCAACACTTTTAGAGCTGTTTGTTAGAGGTGTGTAGAGCTTCTCTGAGGACTTAAAATGAGATAAACTACTTCTGATTCCTTTTAATATCATGACTTCCTTTTACTCCCCAAGATTACAACCAATGTCACCTTTCATATTTACAAAACATTTATGATATGCCAAAAACTACATAAAAGACAAAATTTCTTCTCTTGAGATATTAGGTTGGTGCACAAGTAATTGTGGTTTTTGCCATTAAAAGAACCAATGCACCAACCTAATAGTAACTTAAAGTATCACCTTACTTTGATCTTATTGTGGGTATTTGGGAGCTGTTTTTCTCTATCACATGTGCACACATATATGTATTAGCAGTAACTACAGGAGCTGCTATCCGTCAGAGAATGGGACATTTTATTCACATATTAGATAAGCTGATTGTGAAAGGAAAGGTAAGCAAAGGCTGTTCCTCCCAGTGTCTGCAGTGTGACTTGAAACTGGTCAAACATTGGCAAAAATGGAAAAAGGATGTGTGGTAGGACCGTGGAAGAAGGAGGAAAAGGACAAACAACTGATGCCCAAGAGTGAGAAAGAAAAAAGCGAGATAATAATACAGTTTTTTTAAGTAAAAAAAAAAATTAAATGTGGTGGCATGTGCTTGCAATCCCAGCTACTCAGAAGGCTGAGGCAAGAGGATCCCTTGAGTTATGCTTGCACCACTGCACTTTAGCCTGGGTGACAGAGCAAGACCCCGTCTCTTTATTTAAAAAAAAAAAAGAAAGAAAGAAAAGAAAAATGAAAGAAAAACACAGCTCTTAATAGCTGGGAGCTGACCTGGTACTAGCAACTGGGCCTTAGGGCTGACGGCACTTGCAGCTAAGCCATGGATTCCTCCTGCTGAACATAAACAATCTCCTAGAGCACCTATATTAGGTGAGATCACTCTGTGTCCATGATGAAGTGAAACAAAAACAAGACCACGTCATAACTGTTTGAGTGCAACAGAAAAAACCAAGGCTACTGTAAAACCATAAAAATGCCAACTCACCCAGCAAGAGTAACTACCAGTTTTCTACTAATTGAATTTAGCCCTTCTTAATTTATCCTGCCTTCTAGATGAAAATTATCATGATACCCAGTCATGGAATTGTCCATTTCTTGACAGCACCCAATCCATAGCTAATGCTCACTTTCTTGAATCCTTCCCCATAATACCTAACAAGCTGAATTCCTTGAGAAAGTTTTTTCTAACTCTTAATGCAATGCCGTCAAAGTTCCCCCCGTGGTGTCTGGGCTCCCTGGTTGCAATGAGCCAAGCCAATGAACTCAGATTTGTTTGACTGTAGTTGTGTTATTGGTGGTCTTTGGCTGCAGCTCATCAATGAGAAGCAGGCCCAGATTTCTATATATTTCTGTGTATGTCAGAATTTCTATGTATTATCTTTTCTAAATGCATCAGAATCACTGGAACCTGCTTTTAGGAATGATTTCTGGGCTCCAAAATCTCCTTAAGCTGATAAGCAACTTCAGCAAAGTCTCAGGATACAAAATCAATGTGCGAGAATCACAAGCATTCCTACACACCAATAACAGACAGAGAGCCAAATCATGAGTGAACTCCCATTCACAATTGCTACAAGGAGAATAAAATACCTAGGAATACAACTTACAAGAGATGTGAAGGACCTCTTCAAGGAGAACTACAAATCATTGCTCAAAGAAATAAAAGAGGACACAAACAAATGGAAGGACGTTCCATGCTCATGGATAGGAAGAATCAATATTGTGAAAATGCCCATACTGCCCAAAGTAATTATAGAGTCAATGCTATCCCCATCAAGCTACTACTGACTTTCTTCACAGAATTGGAAAAAACTACTTTAAATTTCATATGAGACCAAAAGAGAGCCCACATAGCCAAGACAATCCTAAGCCAAAAGAACAAAGCTGGAGGCATCACGCTACCTGACTACAAACTATACTACAAGGCTACAGTAACCAAAACAGCATGATACTGGTACCAAAACAGATATATAGACCAATGGAACAGAACAGAGGCCTCAGAAATAACAGCACACATCTACAACCATCTGATCTTTGACAAACCTGACAAAAACAAGCAATGGGGAAAGGATTCCCTATTTAATAAATAGTTCTGGGAAAACTGGCTAGCCATATGCAGAAAGCTGAAACTGGATCACTTCCTCACACCTTACACAAAAATTAACTCAAGATGGATTAAAGACTTAAATGTAAGATCTAAAACCATAAAAACCCTAGAAGAAAACCTAGACAATACCATTCAGGACACAGGCATGGGCAAATACTTCATGACTAAAACACCAAAAGCAATGGCAACAAAAGCCAAGATTGACAAATGGGATCTAATTAAACTAAAGAGCTTCTGCACAGCAAAAGAAACTATCATCAGAGTGAACAGGCAACCTACAGAATGGGAGAAAATTTTTGTAATCTATCCATCTGACAAAGGACTAATATCCAGAATCTACAAACAACTTAAACAAATTTACAAGAAAAAAAAACCCCATCAAAAAGTGGGCGAAGGATGTGAACAGACACTTCTCAAAAGAAGACATTTATGCAGCCAACAAACATGAAAAAATGCTCATCATCACAGTTCATTAGAGAAATGCAAATCAAAACTACAATGACATACCATCTCATGCAATCATTAAAAAATCAGGAAACAACAGGTGCTGGAGACGAAGTGGAGAAGTAGAAATGCTTTTACACCGTTGGCAGGAGTGTAAATTAGTTCAACCATTGTGGAAGACAGTGTGGCGACTCCTCAAGGATCAAGAACTAGAAATACCATTTGATCCAGCAATCCCATTACTGGGTATATACCCAAGGGATTATAAATCATTCTACTATAAAGACACATGCACATGTATGTTTATTGTAGTACTGTTCACAATAAATGCCCATCAATGATAGACTGGATAAACAAAATGTGGCACACATACACCATACACATACACTATGCAGCCATAAAAAAGGATGAGTTCATGTCCTTAGCAGGGACATGGATGAAACTGGAAACTGGACATGGATGAAACTGGAAACCATCATTCTCAGCAAAGTAACACAGGAAAAAGAGAAAACCAAACACCAAGTATGTTCTCACTCATAAGTAGGAGTTGAATGATGAGAACACATGGACACACAGAGGGGGATATCACACACTGGGGCCTGTCGGGGGGTGGAGGGTTAGGGGAGGGATAGCATTAGGAGAAATACCTAATGTAAATGACGAGTGGATGGATGCAGCAAACCAACATGGCACATGTATATCTATGTAACAAACCTGCACATTGTGCACATGTACCCCAGAACTTAAAGTATAATAATAAAAAAAATTTTGAAAAAAGAAATGATTTCTGGGCTCAACCCTAGATCATCTGAACCTCTGTGGAGGCACAGAACCTGCATTTGAACAAGGTTCCCAGGTAATTCTTATGTGCATGAATGAGTGTGAACATTGATACATTTTCCAAGCAGGTTGAAGAAGTGTACATTCAAGCAAAGCCAGAATGATACTATGCCCCTTACCCAAATGTGTACCCATCTTATTGGGGGATCACTTCCAAACCTTGCCAAACCTAAAACTACAATTTAGTAAATACAGTTGATCCTCCTCATTATGCACAGATTCTATATTTGCGCATTCCCCTACTTGCTAAAATTTACTTGTAATCCCTCTAAATCAACACTTGTGGCACATTCATGGTCATTTGCTGACATATGCAGAGCATGGAAAAATTTGTCGCCTAACACAAACATATCCAGCTGAGGTCACACAAGGCAACTCTGCCTCATTTCAGAGCTCATGCTGATGGCCAGAGGATGAGGCAGTGGAGGGTAGTGTGAAAGCTGCAGCTCTGCGGCCAAATGGAACCAGTTTGAAACCCAACTCGCATCTGTTAGCTTATTCGTGAAGCAGCCTCAGGCAACTCACTTAACACTTTTGAACTACATTCTCATTCTCTCTCTCTTTCTCCCCCATCCCCCATGATTTTCTTTTACTTTGCTGAAATATACATAACATAAAATTTACCATTGTAACTATCTTTAAGTGCACAGTTCAGTGGCATAAGTACATTCACAAAATCCTGCAACTATAACCACTATCCAATTTCAGAACTTTTTCATCATTCCATACAGAAGCTCTGTATCATTAAACAGTAACTCCCTATCCCCTCCTCCCTGTAGCCCCTGGTAACCTCTATTCTACTTTCTGTGAGTTTGCCTAGTCTAGAAAACTTATACAAATGGAATTAGAAAATAGTTGTCTATTGTCTGGCTTATTTTGCTTAGCACAATGTTTCAAGTTTCATCCATGTTGTAGCATGTATCAGAATTTTCCTTTTTCCAGATGAATAAGATTCCACTGTATGCATTACCACATTTTATCGATCCATTTGTTGATAAACATTTGAATTGTTTCCACCTATAGTGAATAGTGTCGACATGAGTATTGATGTACACATTCTCTGAATTTTTTTTTTCAATTCTTTTAGGTATATACCTAGGAGTGAAATTGCTGGGTCATATGGTAATTTTGTGTTTTAAGTTTTTTGAGGAGCTGCAGAACTGTTTTCCACAGCAGCCACGTCATTAAAACATTTCCACCAGAAATGCACGTGTTCCAATTTCTCCATGTACTTGCAAACACTTGCTATTTTCCATTTAAAAAATAATAACAGCTGTCCTACTGAGTGCAAAGTGGTTGTTTTATCTTTTGTAAAATAAAGAAAATAGGATCTATCAGAATGCCTTGCTTTCAGGTTTTAAGATTATACATGATGTGAGATACACACACACACACACACCCCCCTCCAATCCCTAGAAGCAATGGCTCAGTATATATTTCCCCTAGGAGCAATGGCTCAATATTTGCTAATTCAATGTTCAGTAGCTACTTTATAGAACATAACTACCATGAATAATGAAAATCAACTGTAACTAAAATAAATGAAGATGCTTAAGAAGCTACGAAAGACAGAACATGCCATTTGATGAATTCAAAGTTAAGTGAGATTTCTCCTGTTTGAAGGATTTTTGCTGCCTGAGCAACAATTTCCTATTAAGTAAAATGAGAATATTTATACCAACATATATTAATAATGTAGCACACGGTCTGGAACATAGTGCACACTGGAAATATGAGTTCTTATTAACGCCCCAAGAATAGATCCACAGACACAGGCCCAATTACTACTGCTCTTCAGAGTAAATAAGCAAAGTGAATTGGGAAAAACAATGTTGAACTGCTTTTTGATTATTTACATACTAACCAATACAAAATTGTACAATATAAAATAGCAAATATCCAGGCTGTTGCTACCCAAGATGGTTTTATTTGTATCAGATGAAAACAAACAAATAACAAATTTTTTTTTTTGAAACAGAGTCTCACTCTGTTGCCCAGACTGGAGTGCAGTTTAGTGATCTTGGCTCACTGCAACCTCCGCCTCCTGGGCTTAAGTGATTCTTCCACTTCAGCCTCCTGAGTAGTTGGGACTGCAGGCATGTGTCACCATGCCCAGCTAATTCTTTTGTATTTTTAGTGGAGATGGGGTTTCAGCATGTTGCCCAGGCTGGTCTTGAACTCATGGTCTCAAGAGATCCACCCACCTTGGCCTCCCAAAGTGCTGGGACTACAGATGTGAGTCACTGTGTCCCGCCTAGAATTTTTTAAGAAATAAACTTTATAGGTGATGATGAAATGCTCCTGTCTTCCTCTCTCCAGTTCTATTTTTCCCTCTGTTTCCAGACATAACTGCTATAATGAATATGGTGTATTTCCAGTTAATTACTATATATTTGTAATGCACATACAGAATTATAACATGACCATTAAGGACACTGGCCCTGAAGCTGAGACATGAGTCTTTGCTCTACTGCTTTCCAGCTGCGTTACCTTGGGAAAGTTCTTGAACCTCTCTGTGTCTCAGTTTTTGTGTCTATAAATGGAGATGCATTAGATTGCATCCTCCAAAAAGTATATTTTAAAATGACATTAGACACCCAAAGGATTTACTGGGGAAACACTTGTGAGAGAAAAAGAGGATGAGGTTTATTGTCTATTGCTGCATAACAAATTACCCCCTGGAATTTAGTGGCTTAACACAATATACATTTATTATCTCAGAGGTTTTGTAGGTCAGGAAACTGGGAGTGACCTAGCTGAGAGCCTCTGCTTCAAGATCCCTCAGAAGGCTGCAATCAAGATGTCAGTCAGAGCTCTTGTCTCTTCTGAATCATAGAGTGGGGAGGAGCCACCTCTCATTTCCCTTACATGGTTGTTGTCTGGATTCAGTACCTCATGGGCTATTGGACTGAGAGCCTTAGTTCCTTACTAGCTATTGTCCAAAGCCCTTCCTCATTTTTTTGCCACTTGGGCCTCTACAAAGAGCAGCTTGTAGCATGGCAGCTGGCTTCCCTCGCAATATTTTTTTTTTTTTTAAGGCAGAGTCTTGCTGCATTGCCCAGGCTGGAGTGCAGTGGCGTGATCTCAGCTTACTTCAACTTCTGCCTCCCAGGTTCAAGCAATTCTCCTGTTTCAGCCTCCTGAGTAGCTGGGATTATAGGTGCGTGCCACCACACCTGGATAATTTTTGTATTTTTAGTGGAGACAGGGTTTCATCATTTTGGCCAGGCTGGTCTTGAACTCCTGACCTCAACTGATCCACTTGCCTTGGCCTCCCAAAGTGCTGGGATTTCAGGCATGAGCCACCGTGCCCGGCCCAACTTACCTCATAGTTAAGGAGAAAGCTAAGCACTAGTGAGTGCATTTAAGATGAAAGTCACAGTGTTTTTGAAATTGACCCTCAGAAGTGGTGTTCTACCTCTTTACTGTATTCTATTTATTAGAAGCAAGTCCAGCTAACACTCGATGAAAGGGTTACACAAGGATATGGTTACCAGGAGGTAGAGGCTGTCTCAGACGCTGCCTGCCACAGAGCTAGGGACTTTGGAAGACCTGACAGCCAGTGACGTATGTCTGATCACTGTGAAGGGGAGAGGAAAGGAAGAAGAGTTGAATTGGCACAGATTTAGATGAAGCATAGTTTTAATAATATTTTAGCTAGGCTGCTAGACCAAAGTCACCTATCAGAGGAGTCTCCATATCACCAGAAGAGTCTTACCTTTAGAGCCCTGCAATATTCAGTCACTGGCCAAAAGCAGCATGTGGGAAGTATGGTCTCAGAGTGAAGGAAGTGGTGGATTCAGCGTACAGTAGCTGGGTGATCAGTTAATTACGTGCTCAGCAGCAGATCTGAGTGGCACATTTTCATGGCTGCAACAGGGAATAAAAGTAGTACCTCCCTCAGAGGTCTAGGGAATTAAACAAATAGACTATTTGGAAGGGCACATAGAATAGTGAGGGCACATAGACTGTAAGCCCTATATACGCTCTACTTATTTATTATTATTACCTCAAAAATATAGTATCGCTTTATTTTTTTTAGTTTACATTTTTAGTATTTCACTGTATCTAATGTCCTGCAGCTTCCTTTTATAATTCAGCGTTATGTTTATGAGGTCTCAGATTGTGTGTTACATATTATTCTTTTGCAAATATTTTCTCCCAGTCTGTGACTTGTCTTCTCGTCCTCTTGACATTGTCTTTTGTAGATCAGAAATTTTTCACTTTACTGGTGTGATCCTAGAGACAAAGCACAGTCAAAGCAATGGCTACCAGGAGGCAGAAGTGGTCCAGTCAAAGCGGTAGCGGGTGGGTCAAGAGCAAAAATCATGGCAATAGTTTTTTTTTAGATGTTCAAGCCATTTTGCTTGTTGACCTTCTGGAGGGCCAAAGAATGATAGCATCTGCTTATTATGAGGAGGTTTTGAGAAAGTTAGCCAAAGGTTTAGCGTAAAAATACCTGGGAAAGCTTTCTAATGTGCTTAAGATATGTCCTTTTGTTTGTATGAGTTCATGTGTCTTGGATGCATATATGTTTTATTTACGTAGTGTTATGTGTGATTTATGTCATTTTGTTTCTTGCTCTTTTCAGTCAGCACAGGTTGTTGGGATAATCCATATCGTTATGCATATATCTGACTTTTTACTTCCAACTGTGATACTTCAAGTTAGGCATCTACCTTAGTTTGCTAGTCTATTTCCCCAGTGATGGATATCCAGATGGTGTCCAACCACCTCCATCATCATCAGTACTGCAATGAATGGAGTGACACATGCCCGTTCGTGGACCCGTGTGAGGATGTCTTTGGGATATACACCCAAGAGGGAGACTCTGCCAGGCCATAGACTATACATGTGCTTAATTTGACTAAGCATTGCTAGACTCCTCTTCAGAATGTACATGAACCTACCTCACATCCATAGTGCATAGTCCTATAATCTCTTCAAATTATTATCCAGCTTTCTCATTTTTGCCAGTCTAATGGGTGCAAAGTGATACCTCATAGTTGTTTTAGTTTACATTTCTTTAGTTTTTAATGAGTTTAAACAGCTTTTTATATGTTTGCTAACCTCTTGGGTTTCTCTGTTGTAAATTCCCTATTCGTATTCTTTGCCCATTTTTCGACTGGGATTAATTCTTTCTCCTGTACATTTACAGGAGTTCCTTGAAGATTCTAAGTTAATCATTCTAGGTTAAACCCTGTTGCATTAAGCATTGCAGTTATCTTCTCCCAGTCTGCTATGTGTCTGTTAATGCTGCCCGTTTTGTCCTTTTTTAAAGTAAAAATCTGTTTTTTTTTGTAATCAAATTTATCAATATTTTGCCTTATAATTCTTGCTTTTAAAATTTGAATATTTTTTCCTATTTTTAGATTACAAAGATAGGTTTTTCTTCTACTAACTTTATAGCTTTTACCTTTTCCATTTAGGTCTTTAGTCCATCTGGAGTCCATATTTGTATGCAATGCCAGGCATCCAGTTTTATATTTCTCCATTTGGTAAAGCAGTTTTCCAACACTATTTAGAAATAGTCTCTCTCCTTTAATTTTTTTAAAACCCCTATAGCTTTCTAATATATTTTGTTATCTGGTGGGGAAAATGCTTCCTTTTATTCTTTATTTTTAAAAAGCAGATTACTGGAAAAGTTACAAAAAAATTAAAACAGTATATTTTTATTTTATTTTATTTATTTATTTATTTATTTATTTATTTATTTTGAGATGGAGTCTCACTGTGTCACCAAGGCTGGAGTGCAGTGGCGTGATCTTGGCTCACTGCATTCTCCACCTCCCAAGTTCAAGAGATTCCCCTCCCTCAGCTTCCTTAGTGGCTGGGATTACAGGCACCTGCCACCATACCTGGCTAATTTTTGTATTCTTAGTAGAGATGGGCTTTTGCCATGTTGGTCTGGCTGGTCTCAAACTCCTGACCTCAGGTGATCTGCCCGCTTCGGGCTCCCAAAGTACTGGGATTACAGGCGTGAGCCACTGCACCTGGCCTAAAACAGTATATTTTAAAATGTAATGTACACATACATAAAGCAAAAATATAGTTTCACAAATTATTATAAGGAAAACAACTGTGTAACCAAACTAGGTCAAAAGAAATCATCACTAGTTCTCCAGTATTCTTTCCCAAATATAAACTTCTCCCTCCCTTCAAAGAGCCATTCTTATAGTTTTAATAGTGATACTTTCTTTGCTTTCCTTTACAGTTTTATTATCCACATATCAATTCCTAAGTAATAGAACTGCTATTTTTAACAGTATATGAATGTATAAATGTATTCAACATTATATTTTTAAAGTGATCCATTTTGTTTTAGTAGCTGTAATTTTTAATTTTCCATTGCAGTATGGTATTCCATTGTTCCTTGGACCTTTATGTTTTCATGCAAATGGTAGCATAAATTTATTAAATTTCTCAAAAAAAATCCAGCCAGAATTTTAACTGTGGTTGCCCTAAATATATAGATTTATTTAGGGAAAATACCCATGTATATATAAAAACATTGTCCCAGCGAAGCATGTAGAATTTATCTTCATTTAATCCATCATCTTCTATGTTTATAATTAGAGTCTGAAAGTGTCCTCTATAGAGGTCTTGTGTTCTTTGTTAAATTAATTCCTAGATGCCTTATAGATTTGTTGTAGTTGTGAATGGTATCTTAATTTTTCCAATATTTGTAATTGTTTTTTGATATGGATAAATCATTTTGATTTTAGAAAATTAATTATGTATACAGTAACCATACTGAATCTATTTTATTAGTTCTAATAATTTTTACATTTTGTTTTTTTGTAAGTATTTGTATTACCTAAAACAATGACAGTTTTGTCTCATTTTACTTCTTTTTGTTTCCATTTGCTTTATCCAGGGCTTCCAGAACTGTTAAATAGCAAAACAGCAACAAGAGTAGGCATTCTTTTCTAATTCTTTTTTTTTTAAGAGACGGGGTCTCATTGTGTTGCCCAGGCTGCTCTGCTAGAGTGCAGTGGCACAATCACGGCTCACTGAAGCTTCAACCTCGCGAGCTCAAACAATCTGCCCACCTCAGCCTTCCTAGTAACTGGGACTACAAGCACGTGCCACTATACCCAGCTCATTTTTTTTTTTTTTTAGAGATGGGGTCTCACTATGTTGCCCAGGCTGGTATTGAAATCCTGGGCTCCAGTGATCCTCCCACCTTAGCCTCTCAAAGTTCTGGGATTACAGGTGTGAGCCATCATACGTGGCCTCTTTTCTAATTCTTGAACCCAAAGGCAATGCGTCTACCAAATACTGCTATAGATTGGCATATAACCCTAAGGAAATTTTTGTCTATCCCTGCTTTGCTGTTTAAATCATAAACTGCTGTTGAACATTATCAAATACTTTTTCTATGTTAATTTAGGTAAGTATATCATTATTCTCCTTCAGTCTACTAATGTGGTAAATTATACTACATTTTGTTTCTGATGTTGAACTATCCCTGCGTTCCTAAGATAACTTCAGCCTGATCATTAATTTTTTTTTTTCATTTCTGCAGCATCTTTTTTTTTCCCAATAGTGTTTGGGGAACAGGTCATATTTGGTTACATGGATAAGTTCTTTAGTGGAGATTTCTGCGATTTTGGTGCCATCACCTGAGCAGTGTACACTGTACCAACTGATCATTAATTTTTAAATACACTGTTGGATTTAGATAGCTAACATTTTAGTTAGGTTTATAAGCAAAATAGGCCTATAATTTTTAAATCCTTGAATCTTCCTTATCTCATTTTGAAATCAAGAACTAATTTAGTCTCACAAAATCAGCCATTCATCTTTCTCCCTTTGTGCCAGCCAATTGCCTGTTTGCTTTCGGCTCCATTTCTGTCCTTCTGTGTGCCCTGCCAGTACCTGGTTCACAGTAGAGACTTCATAAATATTTGTTATGGGCTGGGTGCAGTGGCTCACGCCTGTAATCCCAGCAGTTTGGGAGGCCGAGGTGAGAGGATCACCTGAGGTCAGGAGTTTGAGATCAGCCTGGCCAACATGGCAAAACCCTGTCTCTACTAAAAATACAAAAATTAGCTGGGTGTGATGGTGTGCCTGTAATCTCAGCTACTGGGAAGGCTGAGGCAGTACAATTGCTTGAATCCAAAAGGCGGAGGTTGCAGTCAGCTGATACCGTGTCATTGCACTCCAGCCAGGGCGACAAGAGCAAAACTCCATCTCAAAAATAAATAAATAAATAAAATAAGATTTGTTATGATGGGGAATGCCATCAAATCAAAAGTGGGTCAAGCTCAAGTTGGTTTGGGCAGCTGGCCAGCATTTCACTGACCTCATTCTTCTCGCCCTTGCTGCCTGTTCATCCATCATCTGTCATCTTGCCTCCAGATCACCAGCAAGAAAGGAAACTAATAGTTGCTGTGTATTGCCTTTTTGTTTTCTTGACTGTATCTTTTAAACATCAGAAGTTTTTAATTATGATGAACTCCAATTTATTAATTTGTTTCCGTTTTGGTTTGCACCTTCTTTGTATTCTAAGAAATCTTAGCCTAACTTAAGATCATAAATATTTTTTTCTACATTTTCTTCCAGAAGTTTTAGCTTTCACATTAATTCAAGTTAATACTTGTTTATGGTGTATATGGGTTTTTTTCATATAGAGATTCAATTATGCCAATGCTGTTTGTTAAAAAGACCATGTTTTCTCAACTAAATGGCCTTGGCATTTTTGTTGATAATCAGTTGACCATATACATGTGGATGTATTTCTTTACTTTTTATTCTGTTCTATTCATCTATATCTATATGTCTCTCCCCATTTCAATATCACGTTCTCTTGATTACTGTAATATTATAGTAAGTCTTGAAAGCAGGTAGGGTAAACCCTCTCACTTTCTCCTTCAAGCCTAAGCTTTTGTAAGTAAAAGTTGATTATTAGGTAATTTGGGAAATAAGCACGCTTCTCTATATATGAGCCTCAAACCATCTCTGTTCTTTTTCCTATTACTGAGCTTCACTGAGTTCAATGAAGTTAGAAACGGATGAGGGGAGGGATGGTGAAGCTCCCATCCCTGTTAGTTGGCAGACCCAACCCAAAGCACAACCCCAATCTTCCCAGCCAGTACCCTCTGTGTGTCCGTCTGACCCATTTCTGATTAATAAGACGTGATATTTCAGCTGTCACATCTGTCACACAAATATTTCCCTTATGAGAAAATCTTGGCAAGAAAGGGATAATAAGTCAGTATAAATTCATCCCTACTACAGGAAAGAATCTAAAAATTTACATCTGTTAATAGTAAATAAATAGTGACATCTTCATCCTTGAGGACATATTTGATAAAGTTCTCCCCCTCTGTGATTCTTGTTCTTATAAGAAATGCTACCTTTTGTGTGATTGATTACCAGGAATTCTATGGTAATGAATTATAGAGTTCAAGGGTATTGGATAAGGATGTGTCTAGCCCTACATAAGTATCATTTTACTACTACTACCAGTAATATAGCCTGAAAGTAGTGATAATAATGGATTTTTTTTTTTTTAAAAAACAAGCATTCTTCATGTGGTGGTTGTTTCTCAAAGCAGTCCTGTAAGGCAGATACTGAGCTATCACAACAATTAGATCATAAAACCCCTTAAAATGATATTTCAAAAATTAAATCCAAGTTTCTCAAAGACATATGGCTGCATACACAGTGATTGCAGGTGAGGGCAAACACAGAGGTAGAATTTTTCCTGTGAGAATTAAAATCAGTGCTACTGTGCCCTACAGTATTTTAATTTCCAAATTAGTCAGTGTTCATTAACACACCCTACTGAATTGAGAATTCAGTATTAAACACAGACTTAATTATGTTTTTCTAAAAGATCCCTAGACCAGACTCTGACTGATTGCCTGAAACAACATGATCTTTTAGACAACAACAAAAAGATAACTTGGGTTTTGACTGGTGACTTGCGTGAGTTGGTGTGGTTTTTTAAGGATTGCGGTGAGGAATAACTGTCTCAGGATGGTTTTGGAATTCTGACAACAGGAACTGCAGCCTTCTTAAGAAGGGTGTGAAGCCTGGTCAACACTTTTATGGGTGGGAACACCTTTCCCTGACAAACAGGTCACTGTTCTCCTACATGCCTTCTTTTGCCTTTCGCATATCCTTCCTACCTATCCACCTCCCAACCCACTGCCAGTGGTTTTGTCATTACCTTTGTAGTCAGAAAGACACAGGGAATCCACTGGACTTGTGCAAATGTATTTTAAGTTTATGTCTTCCAAAATGTAAAGTCCTTTGTTAGCAAAATTGTACAGATCAAGAATATTATTAGTCTGTCATTCTCTGTTGCTAACCCATGGTTGTTGGCTGGAAACCCCCATACATTTCTCAGCTTGCATAACACAAGAGGTTTAGAGTGTTCTTTGCTCCTTTTGAAGCAAAACTTCTGTTTTTAACAGGGGATTTCAAAATTCTTAGGCTAGCCTTTGGAAAGAGGGAGGAAAAGGAGTAACTACTTCCCATCTGTGACGGTTGATTTTGGGTGTCAATTTGACAGGAATATGGGATACTCAGCTGGTAAAGCATTATTCATTCTTTTCTTTTCTTTTCTTTTTTAAATTTTTTTATTACTTTTTCTTTTTTTTTTTTTTTTTTTTGAGACAGTGTCTCGCTCTTTCGCCCAGGCTGGAGTGCAGTGGTGCGATCTCGGCTCACTGCAAGCTCTGCCTCCTGGGTTCACGCCATTCTCCTGCCTCAGCCTCCCCAGTAGCTGGAACTACAGGCGCCCGCCACCACACCCGTCTAATTTTTTTGTATTTTTAGTAGAGATGGGCTTTCACTATGTTAGCGCATTATTCATTCTTAATGCTTCAGTAGGCACTGAGCTTGTTTTTCTTCTGCTGAGAGGCAAACCCAAGTAGGTTTGCTTTTGATTAGAATGATTAGGCTGCCCCAGGGGTGACTGTGAGGGTGTTTTCAGAAGAGACTGGCTTGTGAGTCAGTGGACTGAATGAGGGAATATCCACCCTCAATGTGACCAGGCAGCATCCAATCAGCTGGTGGTCCAGATGAACAAAAAGGTGGAGGAATGGGCTGGATGTTGTGAGAGGCTGAGGCAGGAGGATTACTTGAGCCCAGGAGTTGGAGGCTACCCTGGGCAACATAGTAAGACCCCAGTCTCTTTCTAAAAGAGGGGTTAGGGGAGGAAGGATGAATTCTTGCTCCCTCTCTTCCAGAGTTGGGATGCCCTTCTTTTCCTGTCTTTGGATGTTCAAACTTGACGTTCTCTGGGACTCAAACTAACAGCCTCTCAGGACTTCAGCGTCAGACTGAGAGTTACATCAGCTCTCTTGGTCCTAAAGCCTTCCGACTTACACTGAGCCATGATACCAGCTTCTCTGGCTTCCGAGCTTGCAGACAGCCTGTTGTGAGACTTCTCAGCCTCCATAAGCGAGCCAATTCCCTAATAAATCTCTTCTTATATACCTCTGTATATGTGTCTGCTATCAGTTCTGTCTCTCTGCAGAATCCCGACTAAAACACCATCTGTGACTCCTTTCCCCTCATATAATTTTTTAATAGGAGTTTTATTGAGATATAATTTACATATAATGAAATTCAGTCTTTTAAAGTGGGTGATTCAGTGATATTTAGTATATTCAGAGTTGTGCAACCATCACCGCTATCTAATTTGAGAACATTTTTATCAACCTAAAAAGAAATCTTGGCCAGGTGTGGTGGCTCGCGCCTGCAATCCCAGCACTTTGGGAAGCTGAGGCAGGCAGATCATCTGAGGTCAGGAGTTTGAGACCAGCCTGGCCAACATGGTGAAACCCTGTCTCTACCAAAAATACAAAAATTAGCTGGGTATGGTGGTGGGTGCCTGTAATCCCAGCTACTCGAGAGGCTGAGGCAGGAGAATCACTTGAACCTGGGAGGTAGAGGTTGCAGTGAGCTGAGATCGCGCCACTGCACTCCAGCCTGGGTGACAAGAGCAAAACTCCGTCACACACAAACACACACACACACACACACACAAAAGATATCTTATGCGCATCTGCAGTCATTCCCTATTTCCCCTCCCCTCAGTCCCTGGCAACCACTAGTCTGCTTTTTGACTATGGATTTGCCTGTTCTGGATGTTTTATATAAATGGAATGTGTAGCTTTTTGTGACTGGCTTCCTTCATTAACATATATTTTCAAGATTTTTATCCATGTTGTAGCATGTGTCAGTACTTCATTCCTTTTTATTGCTGAATAATATTCCATTGTCTGGATATACCACATTTTGTTTATGTAGTCATCAAATGACAGACATTTAGGTTGTTACCAATTTTTGGCTATTATGAATAATGCTATGAACATCTATGAACATAGTTTTACATGGACATGTTTTCAATTCTCTTGGTTATTCACCTGTGACTTCAAAATTTTGTTCTAACTACACTACTGTTTAAACAAAGTCATGTAGACTGTTTCACTCTCTAAGGGTGAATTCACATGTGATAGTTGTTCCATTTTATAACACATACAATATTTTAAGTTAATTGACTATGAACTTACTCTTTGAAGTTGGACCAAAAAATGGTGAGACTGAAGAATTAAATGTTATGATATATTGTTTACCACTGAATTATAAATATAAAAATAATACTGAGTATCTTGAACAGAAACCAGAAACACATAAAAGACTGATACTCCATGGCCAAGTAGGATTTATTCCAGGAATGTAAATATGGCTTATAGCTTTAAAAAAACTATGAATATAATTCACCATATTAATAAGTCAAAAATGAGAAACCATATGATCATCATAATAGATGCCAAACATGGATTTAATAAAATTCAGCATTCTTTTTTTTTTTTATTGGTACTCACTGGTTATAGCAAGCATTCATTTACTTTCTTTTTTTTTTTTTTTATTTTTTTGAGATGGAATTTCGCTCTTGTTACCCAGGCTGAAGTGCAATGGCGTGATCTTGGGTCACTGCAACCTCCACCTCCCGGGTTTAAGCGATTCTCCTGCCTCTGCTGGGATTGCAGGCATGCGCCACCAAGCCCAGCTAATTTTGTATTTTTAGTAGAGATAGGGTTCACCATGTTGGCCAGGTTGGTCTCGAACTCTTCACCTTAGGTGATCAACCCACCTCAGCCTCCCAAAGTGCTGGGATTACAGGCGTTAGCCACCAAGGCTGGCCAGTTCAATGGTTTTTTTAAAACTCATTAGCGTCAGGAATAAAATAGAGGTGCTGCTAATATATTAAATGAAGGAATCAACTAAGAGCTGGAGTGGAGGCCACAGAAGGATTATTTTTCAGGTGATTTTTGAACTATATATACAAAATTAGTAGTCTGATTATACATAATAAAATTATCTAGTTAGAAAACATATTGTCAGAAAACACACTAATTTATAATAGCAACTCAAATGTAACTTACATCAGAAAACCTTGACGAGAAGGGTTATGTAAAGAAAATGATCAGGGCTGGGCTGGTGGCTCACTCCTATAATCCCAGAACTTTGCGAGATCAAGGCAGGTGGATCACTTGAGGTTAGGAGTTCAAGACCAGCCTGGCCAACACGATGAAACCTCGTCTCCACTAAAAATACAAAAATTAGCCGGGTATAGTGGCACACGCCTGTAGTCCCAACTACTCAGGAGGCTGAGGCATGAGAATCTCTTGAACCCAGGAGGCGGAGGTTATAGTGGGCCAAGATTGTGCCACTGCACTCCAGCCTGGGTGACAGAGTGAAATTCCGTATCAAAAAAAGAAAAAAAGAAAATGATCAAATTTTACTGAGTTCTGTCTGATTCCAAACACAATTAATCATCATTGTGGATATATTTATACATATTCACTTATATGATGAAGGTAACATTTCAAAAAACATGGTAAAAAGATTGATTACTCCATAAGGGTTTTGGACAACAGGTCAGTTATCTGGAAAAAATAAAACAGATCAAGATTTCAACTCCCAAGTAGAATTGTGGTTATCAGGGGCCAGGAGTGGGGTAGAGTGGGGAGCCCTTGGTCCAGGGATACAAAATTTCAGTTAGACAGGAGAAATAAATTCAAGAGATCTATTGTACAATATGTAACTATAGTTGATGTATTGTATACTTGAAAATTGATAAGAAAGTAGATTTTAAGTGTTCTCACCACACACAAAATAATGATAAGTATGTGAGGTAATGCTAATTACCTAGATTTAGCCATTTCACAAAATATACATATTTTACAACATCAGGTTGTACACCATAAATATATATATATTTAGTTGTCAATTAAAAAAAGATTTCAACTCCTTACACACAAATGTCTTCTAGATGGATCATGGATGCAAGTGTGACTGATGAAATGTCAGAAGTGCTAGAAGAAAAATAATGGATATTTTTCCTTTAGGGGATGGCAGGCCTTTTAAAACAATATCACAAAAATTCAGGAACCAAAAAGAATAAAATTGATAACTTTGACATTTTAAAGTTCTGTGTTGCAAACGATCAAACAAAAAATAAACTCACAACTCACACTACAAAGAAGGAAGAGAAAGAGGACAAATTGAGAAATGTTTTTGCAGCATGATCTATAACAAAGGGCTGAAAATAAAAATATATCTTACATACAAGGAAGAACAAACGAGAAAAATGACAAAAGACAATGGACAGAAAATTTATAAAAAGAAGATATCCAAATGACCAATACGTATATTAGATGCTCTAGTTTATTAGGAACCAAAGACCAGTCAAACGATATTAAAACCATCATTGAAATATTTTTTTTTTGTCCAATTGCTAAATATTCTGAAAGATAGTAACATTCAGAGTTGGAGATGATTTCAGGAAATGAATACTTTCATATCCTATTGGTGTAAATGTAAATTAATATAATACCTCTAGAGGACAGTTTGGCAATATGCATAAAAATAACCCAAACTGCCACATATAGGAATTAATACAAAAGGAATAACTGAAAACATGAGAACAGCTGGAACCGTAAGGATACTCACTGTGGCTTTGTTCATAATAGAAATTCAGAATCATCCCAGATAATTAAGTAAATTATGGTACGTGCATTCAGTAGAACACACTGCAGCCTGTAAAAGAGAAAAGTAGCTCTGTACTGATAGGTATGGAAAGATGTCTGGGACAAATGGTGGACTGAAAGGAAGCATGTTTCAGAACAGCAAGTACAGCATGATTTCATTTATATGAAACTGTGTGTGTCTATAAATGTGTGTATTTGCATAGAGAAATGTCTAGAGGATATTCACCACACTGATACCAAGCTTTCTCTATGGTGATGAATTTTAGATATATGTTTACTTTCTTTTCTGTACTTTTCTGTTACGTGAGATTTTGTTTACATTGAGCATGCATTATATTTAAAAAACAGTAAGTTGGTTTTAATATGTTGTCCTACACGTGGCTCCTTTCAACATGGCAGTGCCTGTGTTAGCAGTCTTGTACAGACATGAGAGCAATGACCATGTCAACGGTATTTCTCCCCTAAAAGCACACTTAGTCCTAAAGGAAGATGTAAAAACAGCTTGGTGGCTAGAGGAAATACTGGAAGGTACATAGTACACTGGAAAAAAAAGGTGGTTCATGTAGAGTCAGATAACTCCATTTCCCAAAATGTGGCCTCGAAGAATTCAAGTAGCATTCATGTATCCCTTTTTAGAAATTATTTATTTATTTATTTATTTATTTATTTATTTATTTATTTATTTAGAATAGAGATGGTGTTTTACCATGCTGGTCAGGGTAGTCTCGAGCTCCTAGCCTCAAGCAATCCTCCTGTCTCAACCCCCCAAAGTTCTGGGATTATAGGCATGAGCCACCATGCCTGGCTTCATGCATCCCTTTGAAACATTCTACCACCAAAATATCACATTTATATTCAAAAGTGACATTCAGTGTTCAGAAACTTAATTTTTTTGAATTCGCAGACATTCTTGTGGCGAAATATTAAAAAGTAATATATCACAAGACCAGAAAAGGCATTATTGTAAAGCATCATTGACTCCCATGAAAGAAACATATCTGCAGCCAGAAGCCAAAAATTAGTATTATGGCAAGGCCAAGTACATTGCACATCATTGCCAGAAACATATTTCTGGCAAAGAAACAAGAATTGGTCATTGAATTATCAAATATATTTCAAGAGGTTATTATGTTCCAGAGAATTGAATACATTTAGAAGTAGATTTCATCTGATTTTCCCTGACCTGAAGCATGTTTGAATGCCAACATCTGTTAGGCAAGATCTCCGCAATATTGAATGCAATAAAAAGTCCTTTATATTTCTTATAAATTTTACATATGCTTACTTAGGAGGGTTTTTTTTTATAATGATGTCAACAGACATCCTCTAAAGAAAATTTTGTCTTTACTAAGTTTCCTTGAAACCATATAGAGTCAATAAAGTTGTTATTGTATTAAAACATGATTGAGAAATTTTAGACCCTGTCACCTTGAATTATATTTCTACCTGCAGCACTGTAACACTGTTTAGTTTGAACAAACTTCTTTATTTCTAGATTCTGTCAGCCAAATTAAAAAAATTTAAAAAAAAGAGAACATTGCTGTACTCCACAGGGAGCAGTAGGGTTATAATGAGATAATATTGATAATTTATTTTGATCAAAAAGAAAAAAATACTATGAATAAACTTATTGTATATTGATAACGAAAAGGAAAAATATAGTTCCACAATGAAAAATGTGTAAATTTAAATATTTTCAATATTTCATGTTCACAGATGAATCCTAGCTCCGTGCCTCACCAAGGAAGATTAAAAAAAATTTAGTTTTAGAAAGCTCAAAGTTCCCAAAGTCAGAGAAATGCAAACAGAGTCAAGCTTACTCCATTGTTCAATTTGTTCAGCTTTATCCATTAGGCCGTCACTAACTTCTGGATTTTATTTTTTTTCCCAGTAATGTGTATAGGCCAATTTAGTATGAAAGCTACAATGCAGAACCACATATTTTGAATAAGAGATTGAAAACAGAAAATTTGTTTCAACTAGTCAAACAGCTCTCTAAATTTTCTTTAGCATGGATGGAAGCACAAGGATTACCATGGGCTGCTAGTTTTTATTAGAATCTACAGTCATTATTGTAAAGTTCTAGTATCAACTTAGAACTTAAACATTTTCCCCAGGGACCAGCTACATCCCTATTTATAGCCAAAACTCTTGGTTTAATGCAATTTAGAATATCTACAACAATAACAACTTCTCTTTAAGATTTCTTTCTCAATTTTGATAGTTCACTAGTCAAGTTCCAAAGAACTGTACAGTTGGACTGGTGATTCTCAAAGACGGCCATGTTGGAAATTGGAGAGTCAAACCCCTCCACTCCTCAGGATGGATGAGAGGAAAATAATTCAGTATTATATTTTTATGTTTTTGAAGGAAACACTTTGGTTTTTATAATAAAACTGTAGAAAGCAAAACTTCAGGGAAAAACTATGTGTATATGTTGAAAATGATTGAGAAGCACTAGCAAATATTGTTAACTACTGTAAAGGAAGGAGAATGTAAAAGAACTGGTCATTTAGATGGAAGCTGAGGAAAATTTTCGGCTGGGCACGATGGCTCACGCCTGTCATCCCAGCATTTTGGGAGGCAGAGGCGGGTGGATCACGAGGTCAGGAGTCCAAGACTAGCCTGACCAACATGGTAAAACCCCACCTCTACCAAAAATACAAAAAATTAGCTGGGCGTGGTGGCATGCGCCTGTAGTCCCAGCTACTCAGGAGGCTGAGGCAGGAGAATTGCTTGAACCTGGGAGGCAGAGGTTGCAGTGAGCTGAGATCACGCCACTGCACCACAGCCTGGCGACAGAGTGAGGCTCTCTCTCAAAAGAAAAAAAAAAAGAAAATTTTCTTGGTGAAAGAGGTGACAGAGGGACGAATAGGATCATACAGTACCCAGAGTGTTCTGTTCCAGTTTCCTCCTCCATTCCATACTTGTCTAGTTCATTAGCAAGCTGTGAATTTGGATGGCTTAATCTGTGACTTGATTAGCTCGATTAAAGGCCGAGTTAAGTTGAAATATTTGGCACTGAATTTCAGAACTGAAACAGATAAACATTACCCTTGCCAAGTGGCAATTCCAAAAGTTCACGGGTTTTGTTGATTGGGGCTGGAGGTGACCAGGAAAGTAAAGAGGGGGAGATTTGGTAATAAGGAAGGTGGTGGAGGGAGCACTTGGAGAGAGACAGAAAATTAAGAAAAATGTACTTGATTTTTAAGTTTAAAAAGAACCACAAGATCACAAATAATAAATCAGCATAAAATTGTATCTATGGTAACAAGTAGAAAATGCTGTTCACTACAATGCACAAGGATTTAACATTTTAGGATAACAAGTCTATTGCTGCCAGAAACTGGAATTACAAAATAATAATCAAAAGCATATATAATTTGGAAGCAAATAACATAGGAAACACAAACATTTTCACATTTATACCCATCTGTTTCATAATAACTATGCAGAACTCTTAGAGAAGAAACACATTCCTGAGAGGACGAATGGGGCATTCCACCTGTATTCCACGGAGGAAGACTTATTTCAAGACATAAGCAGAGCCACTTGTAGAAGGATACTGCTCCTATCTTTTTGTGTTTTTCACGACCTTTCTTTTCAGGCAGTGCATTGCAGTTTGGTCCCATAATATGCAACTAGGTTTGTCTGGGCTGACTTATCTGGGTTAAAATATTCAAAGTAGTTCTCCATTTGCTATCCTTCCCAAAACACTTTGTTAAAAGTTATCAGTAGGTAGGTAAAATAGCTTAACACAGTGAAAATTCTAATTCAGAATAATTATCTGAAAGTCTTAAGTGAATTAAAATCTGATTTATAAAATTCTTTTTGATATCTACAAATGTATTTTTAAGTTCTCTCAGAATATGAGCTGATTCTCAGAAATTTTCAAGGAGAGTTCCTTTTGGACCTGTGTTAACAAACAGATAAAAATCATTTTTAATTAGTTCATCATTTATATGCAAATAAATGCTGCTACAGAATTTCAAGAGTGCCTGAAAGGACTTCCTAAGGAAAGCTAATAATTCCCTAGTGATTTTTTTCTCATTTATAGTTTATTTATCAAACACTTTCTTAGAAAAAGTACAAAGATCGTGATCTTACCTATGCTAGAATTATCTCAGCTTCTTAAATACTGTTTATTTAATGAGATTTTACTGGAATCCTCATCGTTAGTTTTATCACACAGGAAGAGTAATTGTGTCATGTGTATAAACCTTGTGGAAAACATTCCAGACCTCAGTTCCTTATGGTTTGATTTTAGCTATTTCTAGGACATTTATTTTAACATTAAACAGGATTCTGAAAATTTTGTGGATTTAGTGTTTATTTGTCTAATGCATATTTATCGGCATCTTTTTCCTCATAAGCAACATGTTGGGAGATGGTGTAGACAAAGGTACGGATCCAAATCATCAGTTGAAAGTGACAGTGAGAATAAACCACAGCATACTAAGGTTGAAGGGTGAAGCAGGCCACCCAGCAAAGTCCAGGCTGGGTCAGTGTTTTAGTTCTTTTTCACACTGCTGAAAAAGACATACCTGAGACTGGGCAATTTACAAAAGAAAGATGTTTAATGGACTTACAGTTCCACGTGGCTGGAGAGGCCTCCCACAATCATGGCAGAAGGTGAAAGGCACGTCTCACATGGTGGTCGACAAGAGAAGAGAGCTTGTGCAGGGAAACTTCCCTTTTTATAACCATCAGATCTTGTGAGACTTACTCACTATCATGAGAACAGCATGGGAAAGACCAGCCCCCATGACTCAATTACCTCCCCCTAGGTCTGTCCCACAACACATAGGAATTCAGGATGAGATTTGGGTGAAGACACAGCCAAACCATATCATTCCGCCCCTGGTTCTTCCCAAATCTCACATCTTCACATTTCAAAGCCAACATGCCTTCCCAACAGTTCCCAAAGTCATAACTCATTTCAGCATTAACTCACAAGTCCACAGCCCAAAGTCTCATCTGAGACAAGGCAAGTCCCTTCCACCTATGAGCCTGTAAAATCAAAAGCAAATTAGTTAATTCCTAGATACAATGGGAATGCAGGCACTGGGTAAATACAGCCATTCCAAATGGGAGAAATTGGCCAAAACAAAGAGGTTACAGGCCCCATACAAGTCCGAAATCCAGTGGGGAAGTCAAATCTTAAAGCTCCAAAATGATTTCCTTTGACTGCATGTCTCATATCCAGGTCAAGCTGATGCAAGAGGTGGGCTCCCATGGCCTTGGGCAGCTCTGCCCATATGGATTTGCAGGGTATATCCCTCCTCCTGGCTGCTTTCACAGGTTGTCATTGAGTGTCTGTGGCTTTTCCAGGTGCATGGTGCAAGCTGTTGGTGGATCTACTAATCTGAAATCTGGAGGATGGTGGCCCTCTTCTCACAGCTCCTCTAGGCAGTCGCCCAGTAGAGACTCTGTGTGGGGGATTCGACCCCACATTTCTCTTCTGCACTGTCCTAGCAGAGGATCTCCATAAGGGCCCTGCCCCTGCAGCAAACTTCTGCCTGGGCATCCAGAAGTTTCCATACAGCCTCTGAAATCTAGGCAGAGGTCCCAAACCTCAATTCTTGACTTCTGTGCACTGGCAGGCTCAACACCACATGGAAGCTGCCAAGGCTTGACGCTTGCACCCTCTGAAGCCACGGCCTGAGCCCTATATTGGCCCCTTTCAGCTATGGCTGGAGTGGCTGGGATGCAGGGCACCAAGTCCCTAGGCTGCACACAGCATGGGGACCCTGATCCTGGCCCACAAGACCACTTTTCCCTCCTAAACCTCCAGACCTGTGATGGGAAGTGCTGCCGTGAAGACCTCTGAGATGCCCTAGAGACATTTTCCCCATTGCTTGGGTGATTAACATTTGGCTCCTCGTTACTTATGTAAATTTCTTTTTTTTTTATTTTTTTTATTATACTTTAGGGTTTTAGGGTACATGTGCACAATGTGCAGGTTTGTTACATATATATCCATGTGCCATGTTGATTTCCTGCACCCATTAACTCGTCATTTAGCATTAGGTGTATCTCCTAATGCTGTCCCTCCCCCCTCCCCCCGCCCCACAACAGTCCCCGGAGTGTGATGTTCCCCTTCCTGTGTCCATGAGTTCTCATTGTTCAATTCCCACCTATGAGTGAGAACATGCGGTGTTTGGTTTTTTGTCCTTGCGATAGTTTACTGAGAATGATGTTTTCCAGTTTCATCCATGTCCCTACAAAGGACACGAACTCATCATTTTTTATGGCTGCATAGTATTCCATGGTGTATATGTGCCACATTTTCTTAATCCAGTCTATCGTTGTTGGACATTTGGGTTGGTTCCAACTCTTTGCTATTGTGAATAGTGCCACAATAAACATACGTGTGCATGTGTCTTTATAGCAGCATGATTTATAGTCCTTTGGGTATATACCCAGTAATGGGATGGCTGGGTCAAATGGTATTTCTAGTTCGAGATCCCTGAGGAATCACCACAATGGATGAACTAGTTTACAGTCCCACCAACAGTGTAAAAGTGTTCCTATTTCTCCACATCCTCTCCAGCACCTGTTGTTTCCTGATTTTTTAATGATGGCCATTCTAACTGGTGTGAGATGGTATCTCACTGTGGTTTTGATTTGCATTTCTCTGATGGCCAGTGATGATGAGCATTTCTTCATGTGTTTTCTGGCTGCATAAATGTCTTCTTTTGAGAAGTGTCTGTTCATGTCCTCTGCCCACTTTTTGATGGGGTTGTTTGTTTTTTTCTTGTAAATTTGTTTGAGTTCATTGTAGATTCTGGATATTAGCCCTTTGTCAGATGAGTAGGTTGCAAAAATTTTCTCCCATTCTGTAGGTTGCCTGTTCATTCTGATGATAGTTTCTTTTGCTGTGCAGAAGCTCTTTAGTTTAATGAGATCCCATTTGTCGATTTTGGCTTTTGTTGCCATTGCTTTTGGTGTTTTAGACATGAAGTCCTTGCCCACGCCTATGTCCTGAATGGTATTGCCTAGGTTTTCTTGTAGGATTTTAATGGTTTTAGGTCTAACATATAAGTCTTTAATCCATCTTGAATTAATTTTTGTATAAGGTGTAAGGAAGGGATCCAGTTGCAGCTTTCTACATATGGCTAGCCAGTTTTCCCAGCACCATTTATTAAATAGGGAATCCTTTCCCCATTTCTTGTTTTTGTCAGGTTTGTCAGAGATCAGATAGTTGTAGCTATGCGGCATCATTTCTGAGGGCTCTGTTCTGTTCCATTGATCTATGTCTCTGTTGTGGTACCAGTACCAAGCTGTTTTGGTTACTGTAGCCTTGTAGTATAGTTTAAAGTCAGGTAGCGTGATGCCTCCAGCTTTGTTCTTTTGGCTTAGGATTGACTTGGCGATGCGGGCTCTTTTTTGGTTCCATATGAACTTTAAAGTAGTTTTTTCCAATTCTGTGAAGAAAGTCATTGGTAGCTTGATGGGGATGGCATTGAATCTATAAATGACCTTGGGCAGTATGGCCATTTTCACGATATTGATTCTTCCAACCCATGAGCATGGAATGTTCTTCCATTTGTTTGTATCCTCTTTGATTTCATTGAGCAGTGGTTTGTAGTTCTCCTTGAAGAGGTCCTTCACATCCCTTGTAAGTTGGATTCCTAGGTATTTTATTCTCTTTGAAGCAATTGTGAATGGGAGTTCACTCATGATTTGGCTCTCTGTTTGTCTGTTATTGGTGTACAAGAATGCTTGTGATTTTTGTACATTAATTTTGTATCCTGAGACTTTGCTGAAGTTGCTAATCAGCTTAAGGAGATTTTGGGCTGAGACAATGGGGTTTTCTAGATATACAATCATGTCATCTGCAAACAGGGACAATTTGACTTCCTCTTTTCCTAATTGAATACCCTTTATTTCCTTCTCCTGCCTGATTGCTCTGGCCAGAACTTCCAGCACTATGTTGAATAGGAGCGGTGAGAGAGGGCATCCCTGTCTTGTGCCAGTTTTCAGAGGGAATGCTTCCAGTTTTTGCCCATTCAGTATGATATTGGCTGTGGGTTTGTCGTAGATAGCTCTTATTATTTTGAGATACGTCCCATCAATACCTAATTTATTGAGAGTTTTTAGCATGAAGGGTTGTTGAATTTTGTCAAAGGCCTTTTCTGCATCTATTGAGATAATCATGTGGTTTTTGTCTTTGGTTCTGTTTATATGCTGGATTACATTTATTGATTTGCGTATGTTGAACCAGCCTTGCATCCCAGGGATGAAGCCCACTTGATCATTGTGGATAAGCTTTTTGATGTGCTGCTGGATTCGGTTTGCCAGTA
>NW_026652278.1:153765478-153765830 GCF_009828535.3 Hylobates moloch
AAGGATATTGGTCTGAAATTCTCTTTTTTGGTTATGTCTCTGCCAGGTTTTGGTATCAGGAAAATGCTGGCTTCATAAAATGTGTTAGGGAGGATTCCCTCTTTTTCTATTGATTGGAATAGTTTCAGAAGGAATGGTACCAGTTCCTCCTTGTACCTCTGGTAGAATTCAGCTGTGAATCCATCAGGTCCTGGACTCTTTTTGGTTGGTAAGCTATTGATTATTGCCACAATTTCAGAACCTGTTATTGGTCTATTCAGAGATTCAACTTCTTCCTGGTTTAGTCTTGGGAGGGTGTATTTGTCGAGGAATTTATCCATTTCTTCTAGATTTTCTAGTTTATTTGCATAGA
>NW_026652278.1:153765930-153766243 GCF_009828535.3 Hylobates moloch
TTTTTGTGTCTCTATTTCCTTCAGTTCTGCTCTGATTTTAGTTATTTCTAGCCTTCTGCTAGCTTTTGAATGTGTTTGCTCTTGCTTTTCTAGTTCTTTTAATTGTGATGTTAGGGTGTCAATTTTGGATCTTTCCTGCTTTGTCTTGTGGGCATTTAGTGCTATAAATTTCCCTCTACACACTGCTTTGAATGTGTCCCAGAGATTCTGGTATGTTGTGTCTTTGTTCTCGTTGGTTTCAAAGAACATCTTTATTTCTGCCTTCATTTCATTATGTACCCAATAGTCATTCAGGAGCAGGTTGTTCAGTTTC
>NW_026652278.1:153771243-154127154 GCF_009828535.3 Hylobates moloch
TTCCCACCTATGAGTGAGAACATGCGGTGTTTGGTTTTTTGTCCTTGCGATAGTTTACTGAGAATGATGTTTTCCAGTTTCATCCATGTCCCTACAAAGGACACGAACTCATCATTTTTTATGGCTGCATAGTATTCCATGGTGTATATGTGCCACATTTTCTTAATCCAGTCTATCGTTGTTGGACATTTGGGTTGGTTCCAACTCTTTGCTATTGTGAATAGTGCCACAATAAACATACGTGTGCATGTGTCTTTATAGCAGCATGATTTATAGTCCTTTGGGTATATACCCAGTAATGGGATGGCTGGGTCAAATGGTATTTCTAGTTCGAGATCCCTGAGGAATCGCCACACTGACTTCCACAATGGTTGAACTAGTTTACAGTCCCACCAACAGTGTAAAAGTGTTCCTATTTCTCCACATCCTCTCCAGCACCTGTTGTTTCCTGATTTTTTAATGATGGCCATTCTAACTGGTGTGAGATGGTATCTCACTGTGGTTTTGATTTGCATTTCTCTGATGGCCAGTGATGATGAGCATTTCTTCATGTGTTTTTTGGCTGCATAAATGTCTTCTTTTGAGAAGTGTCTGTTCATGTCCTCTGCCCACTTTTTGATGGGGTTGTTTGTTTTTTTCTTGTAAATTTGTTTGAGTTCATTGTAGATTCTGGATATTAGCCCTTTGTCAGATGAGTAGGTTGCAAAAATTTTCTCCCATTCTGTAGGTTGCCTGTTCATTCTGATGATAGTTTCTTTTGCTGTGCAGAAGCTCTTTAGTTTAATGAGATCCCATTTGTCGATTTTGGCTTTTGTTGCCATTGCTTTTGGTGTTTTAGACATGAAGTCCTTGCCCACGCCTATGTCCTGAATGGTATTGCCTAGGTTTTCTTGTAGGATTTTAATGGTTTTAGGTCTAACATATAAGTCTTTAATCCATCTTGAATTAATTTTTGTATAAGGTGTAAGGAAGGGATCCAGTTGCAGCTTTCTACATATGGCTAGCCAGTTTTCCCAGCACCATTTATTAAATAGGGAATCCTTTCCCCATTTCTTGTTTTTGTCAGGTTTGTCAAAGATCAGATAGTTGTAGCTATGCGGCATCATTTCTGAGGGCTCTGTTCTGTTCCATTGATCTATGTCTCTGTTGTGGTACCAGTACCATGCTGTTTTGGTTACTGTAGCCTTGTAGTATAGTTTGAAGTCAGGTAGCGTGATGCCTCCAGCTTTGTTCTTTTGGCTTAGGATTGACTTGGCGATGCGGGCTCTTTTTTGGTTCCATATGAACTTTAAAGTAGTTTTTTCCAATTCTGTGAAGAAAGTCATTGGTAGCTTGATGGGGATGGCATTGAATCTATAAATTACCTTGGGCAGTATGGCCATTTTCACGATATTGATTCTTCCAACCCATGAGCATGGAATGTTCTTCCATTTGTTTGTATCCTCTTTTATTTCATTGAGCAGTGGTTTGTAGTTCTCCTTGAAGAGGTCCTTCACATCCCTTGTAAGTTGGATTCCTAGGTATTTTATTCTCTTTGAAGCAATTGTGAATGGGAGTTCGCTCATGATTTGGCTCTCTGTTTGTCTGTTATTGGTGTACAAGAATGCTTGTGATTTTTGTACATTAATTTTGTATCCTGAGACTTTGCTGAAGTTGCTAATCAGCTTAAGGAGATTTTGGGCTGAGACAATGGGGTTTTCTAGATATACAATCATGTCATCTGCAAACAGGGACAATTTGACTTCCTCTTTTCCTAACTGAATACCCTTTATTTCCTTCTCCTGCCTGATTGCTCTGGCCAGAACTTCCAGCACTATGTTGAATAGGAGCGGTGAGAGAGGGCATCCCTGTCTTGTGCCAGTTTTCAGAGGGAATGCTTCCAGTTTTTGCCCATTCAGTATGATATTGGCTGTGGGTTTGTCGTAGATAGCTCTTATTATTTTGAGATACGTCCCATCAATACCTAATTTATTGAGAGTTTTTAGCATGAAGGGTTGTTGAATTTTGTCAAAGGCCTTTTCTGCATCTATTGAGATAATCATGTGGTTTTTGTCTTTGGTTCTGTTTATATGCTGGATTACATTTATTGATTTGCGTATGTTGAACCAGCCTTGCATCCCAGGGATGAAGCCCACTTGATCATTGTGGATAAGCTTTTTGATGTGCTGCTGGATTCGGTTTGCCAGTATTTTATTGAGGATTTTTGCATCAATGTTCATCAAGGATATTGGTCTGAAATTCTCTTTTTTGGTTATGTCTCTGCCAGGTTTTGGTATCAGGAAAATGCTGGCTTCATAAAATGTGTTAGGGAGGATTCCCTCTTTTTCTATTGATTGGAATAGTTTCAGAAGGAATGGTACCAGTTCCTCCTTGTACCTCTGGTAGAATTCAGCTGTGAATCCATCAGGTCCTGGACTCTTTTTGGTTGGTAAGCTATTGATTATTGCCACAATTTCAGAACCTGTTATTGGTCTATTCAGAGATTCAACTTCTTCCTGGTTTAGTCTTGGGAGGGTGTATTTGTCGAGGAATTTATCCATTTCTTCTAGATTTTCTAGTTTATTTGCATAGAGGTGTTTGTAGTATTCTCTGATGGTAGATTGTATTTCTGTGGGATCGGTGGTGATATCCCCTTTTTCGTTTTTTATTGCATCTATTTGATTCTTCTCTCTTTTCTTCTTTATTAGTCTTGCTAGCGGTCCATCAATTTTGTTGATCTTTTCAAAAAACCAGCTCCTGGATTCATTAATTTTTTGAAGGGCTTTTTGTGTCTCTATTTCCTTCAGTTCTGCTCTGATTTTAGTTATTTCTAGCCTTCTGCTAGCTTTTGAATGTGTTTGCTCTTGCTTTTCTAGTTCTTTTAATTGTGATGTTAGGGTGTCAATTTTGGATCTTTCCTGCTTTCTCTTGTGGGCATTTAGTGCTATAAATTTCCCTCTACACACTGCTTTGAATGTGTCCCAGAGATTCTGGTATGTTGTGTCTTTGTTCTCGTTGGTTTCAAAGAACATCTTTATTTCTGCCTTCATTTCATTATGTACCCAATAGTCATTCAGGAGCAGGTTGTTCAGTTTCTATGTAGTTGAGCGGTTTTGAGTGAGTTTCTTAATCCTGAGTTCTAGTTTGATTGCACTGTGGTCTGAGAGACAGTTTGTTATAATTTCTGTTCTTTTACATTTGCTGAGGAGAGCTTTACTTCCAACTATGTGGTCAATTTTGGAATAGGTGTGGTGTGGTGCTGAAAAAAATGTATATTCTGTTGACTTGGGGTGGAGAGTTCTGTAGATGTCTATTAGGTCCACTTTATGTAGAGCTGAGTTCAATTCCTGGATATCCTTGTTAACTTTCTGTCTCGTTGATCTGTCTAATGCTGACAGTGGGGTGTTAAAATCTCCCATTATTACTGTGTGGGAGTTTAAGTCCCTTTGTAGGTCACTGAGGACTTGCTTTATGAATCTGGGTGCTCCTGTGTTGGGTGCATATATATTTAGGATAGATAGCTCTTCTTGTTGAATTGATCCCTTTATCATTATGTAATGGCCTTCTTTGTCTCTTTTGATCTTTGTTGGTTTAAAGTCTATTTTATCAGAGACTAGGATTGCAACCCCTGCCTTTTTTTGTTTTCCAGTTGCTTGATAGATCTTCCTCCATCCCTTTATTTTGAGTCTATGTGTGTCTCTGCACGTGAGATGGGTTTCCTGAATACAGCACACTGATGGGTCCTGACTCCTTATCCAGTTTGCCAGTCTGTGTCTTTTGATTGGAGCATTTAGCCCATTTACATTTAACGTTAATATTGTTATGTGTGAATCTGATCCTGTCATTATGATGTTAGTTGGTTATTTTGCTCGTTAGTTGCTATAGTTTCTTCCTAGCCTCAATGGTCTTTACAATTTGGCATGTTTTTGCAGTGGCTGGTACCGGTTGTTCCTTTCCATGTTTAGTGCTTCCTTCAGGAGCTCTTTTAGGGCAGGCCTGGTGGTGACAAAATCACTCAGCGTTTGCTTGTCTGTAAAGTATTTTATTTCTCCTTCACTTATGAAGCTTAGTTTGGCGGGATAGCAAATTCTGGGCTGAAAATTCTTTTCTTTAAGAATGTTGAATATTGGCCCCCACTCTCTTCTGGCTTGTAGAGTTTCTGCCAAGAGATCAGCTGTTAGTCTGATGGGCTTCCCTTTGTGGGTAACCTGACCTTTCTCTCTGGCTGCCCTTAACATTTTTTCCTTCATTTCAACTTTGGTGAATCTGACAATTATGTGTCTTGGAGTTGCCCTTCTCGAGGAGTATCTTTGTGGCGTTCTCTGTATTTCCTGAATCTGAATGCTGGCCTGCCTTGCTAGATTGGGGAAGTTCTCCTGGGTAAGATCTTGCAGAGTGTTTTCCAACTTGGTTCCATTCTCCCCATCATTTTCAGGTGCACCAATCAGACGTAGGTTTGGTCTTTTCACATAGTCCCAAATTTCTTGGAGGCTTTGTTCATTTCTTTTTATTCTTTTTTCTCTAAACTTCTCTTCTCTCTTCATTTCATTCATTTCATCTTCCATCAGCGATACCCTTTCTTCCAGTTGATCGCATCTGCTACTGAGGCTTCTGCAATCTTCGCGTAGTTCTCGAAACTTGGCTTTCAGCTCCATCAGCTCCTTTAAGCCCTTCTCTCCATTGGTTATTCTAGTTATCCATTCTTCTAATTTTTTTTCAAAGTTTTTAACTTCTTTGCTATTGTTTTGAATTTCCTCTCATAGCTCAGAGTAGTTTGATCGTCTGAAGCCTTCTTCTCTCAATTCATCAAAGTCATCCTCCATCCAGCTTTGTTCCATTGCTGGTGAGGAACTGCGTTCCTTTGGAGGAGGAGAGGTGCTCTGTTTTTTAGAGTTTCCAGTTTTTTTGCTCTGTTTTTTCCCCATCTTTGTGGTTTTATCTACTTTTTGTCTTTGATGATGGTGATGTACAGATGGGTTTTTGGTGTGGATGTCCTTTCTGTTTGTTAGTTTTCCTTCTACCAGACAGGACCCTCAGCTGCAGGTCTGTTGGAGTTTACTAGAGGTGCACTCCAGACCCTGTTTGGCTGGGTGTCAGCAGCGGTGGCTGCAGAACAGCGGATTTTCGTGAGACCACAAATTCAGCTGTCTGAAAGTTCCTCTGAAAGTTTTGTCTCAGAGGAGTACCCGGTTGAATGAGGTGTCAGTCTGTCCCTACTGGGGGGGGGATGCCTCCCAGTTAGGCTGCTCAGGGGTGAGGGACCCACTTTAGGAGGCAGTCTGTCCGTTCTCAGATCTCCAGCTGTGTGCTGGGAGAACCACTACTCTCTTCAAAGCTGTCAGTCAGACAGGGATATTTAAGTCTGTGGAGGTTCTTGCTGAGTTTTTGTTTGTCTCTGCCCTGCCCCCAGAGGTGGAGCCTACAGAGGCAGGCAGGCGTCCTTGAGCTGTGGTGGGCTCCACCCAGTTCGAGCTTCCTGGCTGCTTTGTTTACCTAAGCAAGCCTGGGCAATGGCGGGCGCCCCTCCCCCAGCCTCGCTGCAGCCTTGCAGCTTGATCTCAGACTGCTGTGCTAGCAATCAGCGAGACTCCGTGGGCATAGGACCCTCTGAGCCAGGTGCGGGACACAATCTCCTAGTGTGCCGTTTTCCAGGCCCGTTGGAAAAGCACAGTATTAGGATGGGACTGACCCGATATTCCAGGTGCCATCTGTTTCCCCTTTCTTTGACTAGGAAAGGGAACTCCCTGACCCCTTGCACTTCCCGAGTGAGGCAATGCCTCGCCCTGCTTCGGCTCGCGCACAGTGCGCTTCACCGACTGTCCTGCACCCACTGTTAGGCACTCCCTAGTGAGATGAAACCGGTACCTCAAGCAGAAATGTAGAAATCACCCGTCTTCTGTGTCGCTGGGGCTGGGAGCTGGAGACTGGAGCTGTTCCTATTCGGCCATCTTGGCTCCACCTCACTTATGTAAATTTCTGCAGTCAGCTTGAATTTCTCCTCAGAAAATTGATTTTTTCTTTTCTATTGCATTGTCAAGCTGCAAATTTTCTGAACTTTTATGCTCTGCTTCCCTTATAAAACTGAATGCCTTTAACAGCACCCAAGTCACGTCTTGAATGGTTTGCTCCTTAGAAATTTTTTTCTGCCAGATACCTTAAATCATCTCTCTCAAGTTCAAAGTTCTACAAATCTCTGGGGCAGGGGAAAATGCCTCCAGTCTCTTTGCTAAGATATAACAAGAATCACCTTTGCTCCATTTCCCAACAAGTTCCTCATCTCCATCTGAGACCTCCTAAGCCTAGACCTTATTGTTCATATTACTATCAGCATTTTTGTCAAAGCCATTTAACAACTCTCTAGGAAGTTCCAAACTTTCCCACATTTTTCTATCTTCTTCTGAGCCCTCCAAACTGTTCCAACCTCTGCCTGTTACCCACTTCCAAAGTTGCTTCCACATTTTCAGGTATCTCTTCAGCAGGACCCCACTCTACTGGTACCAATTTACTGTATTTGTTCATTTTCACACTGCTGATAAAGACATACTCTAGACTGGGCAATTTACAACAGAAAGATGTTTAATGAACTTACAGTTCCACATGGCTGAGAAGGCCTCATAATCATGGCAGAAGGTGAAAGGCACATCTCACATGGCAGCAGACAAGAGAAGAGAGCTTGTGTAGGGAAACTCCTCTTTTTACAATGATCAGCTCTTGTGAGACCTATCCACTATCACAAGAACAGCACAGGAAAGACCTGCCCCCATGATTCAATTGTCTCCCACCAGGTCCCTCCCACAACATGTGGGACTTCAAGATGAGATTTGGGTGGGGACACAGCCAAACCATACCAGTTGGATACCCTAGAAACCTGTGAATGTGAGAAGTACCGTCAAAGCCACTAAACCATGGAGGCGGGAGTTAAATGCAGCATAATCATGGCAATGGCTGACAAAGATATAAGTGGTGACCATTTTATTATTAACTTAAAGAAGGTAAATGGGAAGAAATTAAGACAAAAGGAAGTGTTATAAAGGCAAGATAGGTGGAAAAGATCTTGGTCAAGATCCAGGCAAATGTCAGCCAAAGTTCAACTGGAGTCTGTACCACATGCTAGGACATAGATGAGTTCAACTGAAGTCTATACTGCATGCTAGAACAGAGATGAATTGCGGGGGGCTGGGGGGGCGGTGTAGGCAGGCGAGCTTCAAATTTTCATTTTATAGAGGAAAATTGAATCTCAGGGAGATGGAGTTACAAGCTTACTGCACAGCAGAAGTAAGTCATTATTTTTCTTTATCTGTCATCTCTGCAATGGAAATCCTACCCATCCTTCAAAGATCAATTCAAAAGCCACCCTCTGTTACACACTTCCCTGTTTTTCCTAACTCCTGATCTCTTTCACCTCTGAATTTCTGCAGATTTTAGTAGTGTTTATGTAACAATTTCTACTTATATTTTGGTCATTTGTATGTAATGTCTTAACTTTCATAGTCTTCAGACTGTATACACCATATATGTGACAACGATAAACTTTTGTTGATATGAATAAATGAATGAATCAGGCACAGTAGCTCACATCTGTAATCACAACACTTTGGGAGGCCAAAGCGGGAGGATCTTTTGAGCCCAGGAGTTTGAGACTAGCCTGGGCAATGTAGTGAGACCTTGTCTTTACAAATAATAAAAAATTAGCCAGGTGTGGTGGCACATGCCTGTAGTCCTAGCTACTCAGGAGACTGAGGCAGGAGGGTCACTTGAATCCAGGAGAGACTGCAGTGAGCTATGATGGCACCACTGCTTTCCAGCCTGGGTGACAGAGTGAGATGTTGTCCCAAAAATAAATAAATAAATTTCAAGACCATTTAATGGACAGATTCCTTAGCCCCGTCTGAATTTAAAAGCAAAACAGTTTTATTTTGTTTTTCCTGGCTTACTATCCTGTTCCTGTTGCAGGCTGCTTGAACTCAAAGAAAGAGGCTCACTGATGAGTATGTAGGCAGGGAGGGCCTTCAATATAGCGTATCCTCTTGCTGGAGAGAAAAGAACAGGGAGAAAAAATGAAATGTACCCTGACCTCATCATTTTTTTCTCTTTTTCAGTAAATGACCTTCATGAATTCTACTTATTTTATTTCTCCCTGTTCCTATGAAACCAGAAGGTAAGTTTTTTAGGGTTTCTCCTCAGAGCATTCTATTACCTCCATATTATGATTCCAGTAAATAAATAAATTCTAGGGACCTTTGGTAGACCAAAGGCCAGATGATGTCAGCTTTTCTCTGCTTTCTACTTTGAGTGACAGTCAGGTAGTACAAATGCAGCCCAAACTGGGCTAGTGTGGTGTGGGGTCACAGGACCAAATTAGTCAAATGTATGGTAGCTAACTGATCATTTCAAAGTAAGAAAAGATGGATTTAAAACTTTTGCTATTATTATGATGATGGTAAAGGAGAAGTCATTATGAAATTACATTAAAAGTAAAAAAGATGGTTTATACCTAAAGGAGGAATTAAGAGCTCAGAAATAAAGATTTTTTTTCCTCTCAGTGAGCACTTGTGAATTTAGAAACCCCAGGAGTGAGTCACTGAAGATGTCCCAACAGATAACATATTGTTAATCTTTTTCTTCTCCTAGAAAATCCAATGTGAGAGACTAAAAATCTAAAATAAAGTCCACTGCCTATCAAATATCTGAAGAAACTAATGGCAGAACAGTGATGAGATCAAAACAAAATAAAACCATCAGCTGATCTAATTCCAAGAACTAGTGAGGGTGTGTTTTGGTTTCTGCAAAGTTCTGGAAAGCAAAGCAGCTGGTCAAATTCTTAACTCCTTCAGGGCAGAGCTGTGTTTTATTTTAACTGTGAATTCCCTTTAGCGCTCAGCCGCACAGAGTAGGTGCTTGGAACACGTTTGCTGCATTAACAGCGTTGAGCTGTACTTGGTATAGCAAAGGCAACCATGTGCCTATGTTAGTTCTCTCTCATATCAAGCCTTTCTGAATCTCTGCCAATCTTCTGGGTTCTTCATACTTCACAAATCGGTGACAGAAAAGCAGATGCCCTTAGTCTTTTGTACTATCTGTTCTAAGCCTGGGTTTCACAGTTACTTCTTGCCTTTTGTGTGTGTGTGCTAGTGAAAAAGTGATGACTTTTCTGGTAAATGATGTATGTCTCCACTGCCTCTAAAGACGCTACATCAAAAGACCTCCAGGACTCCTATTTTTCATGCCTAGCAACTATTATTAATTGGAATTCGGTCTCAGAGTTTAGTAATTTCATTCCCAAATCTCTGGGGTGCAGAGAGCTAGGCTCAGGGGTGGGGAGAGGTCCACGTTTGGCTGAAATACCTGTTCCTCTTGTTCCCACTCATAGGCCCGTTTCACATTAATGAGCCAGACAGCTCTGCCTAGAGAGCCTATTGCTTTTTTTTTTTAAATAAGTTTCTTGATCTTAAAAACATACATTTTATTGTTAAAAAGTGATTGTAGACAACCGTACAGAGTAAAAAGGAGGAGTGCTGCAATCTTTTGCCATCCTATCATTGATCTCTTTCACCAGAGGTCATTGCTGATAAAATCCTGACCTTCAGAGATTCAGACAGATTACATCACTGCCAATGTTTGAAAAAAGAAAAATCTTACATTCAAAATAATTCTGTCTGCATGCCTTCCAATAGTTCATTTTACAGTTTTGATGAAACACTGGTCAGGTACTGTAAAGGATCTGAAAGTTATTACTCCCAGTACATCCTGTGTGTGGTACAGACTGTCAAACGTACACCTTGTATTATTCTTCATACATCCTGGATTCCTGGGGAGAGGGTGTATGATGTGGGCGTGTTTCGTGTGCTTGATATCTATAAATATACTCAGAGGCTGCTCAAAGCTGCTCACTGTTATTTCAGCACATTCACTATTCCCGGTTTTTACATACACCCGCACCCTCACAAAAAAGGAGTAAAACTGAATTTATTTCTGCTGTCATGATCATGATTCCAGATAAATTGCTACAAAACTAGTCATCATTTTCTAGGTGTACCTCACCCCAAAGATACAAAATTAACTTCTAGTTTTTCAGCAGCAATGTGTAGAACACTCTGTTTCTACTCATTTTCTTGACCTCCTTCAGGGCTGACTTCTGAGATACTGACTTCTATTTATGCCTCCACCTGCCTTCTGCAGTTTGACTCAGGGATCATCTTCTTTTAGCTCATGACTCTGACTCCATTTTTCCGCTAAAGCGTTTCCTTTTTCTTTCTCCAGGAATCCCAGCCCACAAGTCTTCCACCCACTGCTGCCTGTACCCTGCCCTTGCAGTCTGCACTTATCTGGAGTATGGGACCTTGACAGTGTTCAGGGTGCATCATGATCAGCCCCTATTCACCCACCCAGTCTCACCTCCCATGGCTCTTTCTCATATGTAACATTGTGGTTAGGAGCATAGATTCAGGAGTCAGTGTCTGGGTCCAAATCTTGGCTTTTTTTCTTATAAGTTATGGGTTACTTAACACCATATGGACTTCATTTTCCTCATCTGGAAAATGGGGATCTTAGTCCAGTTACGAACATCACAGGGTTTTTATAAAGACGGTGGGTGGACTGTTGCAATAATCGCAAACCCAGCGAATCATGCCTGAAACCACGCTCTTGCGAAGTCCCCTTTGACATTGATTTTGGGTTTGGCCATGTGGCCTGCTTTGGCTGATGGCACAAGCAGATATTTGATATGTGCTTGCACGTTGAGTTTTGTACTCATTTGCTTGCTGGTTTTTGGAACTCAACCACCACCTGAAAAAGCCTAGGGTAGCCTGCTGGATTCTGAGAGATGTTTGTCTCAATGGACTCCATCCCCCAAGTCAACTGAGACATGTGGGTTGGGCAACATCTGGGACTAGCCAGCCCCAGCTAACTTGCCAAGTGATTGCAAATACATGAGTAATTCCAGCTATTATATGGAGCAAAAAGATGGACTGTGCTAGGTCAAATTGCCAACTCACAGGATCTTGAGCTAATAAATGGTGATGAAGTCACTAAGTTTTGGGATGATTTGTTATGAAGCCATAGTTAACTGATAGAAAGACAAGTGAGTTTTTACTTGGTACATGCAAAGTATTTAGAAAAGTGTCCGACATTTGGTATGTCAGTAGTTGTTTATTATTATTTATCATTAGCTTGAGTCATAGGGGTCATCCTGGAAACTCCTGAATAGGCTGAGCCTTCTTATGCTTCCATGCCTCTGCATATGATTACAGTTTCCAAAAACGCATTCACTGACTGCCTACCTCCTATGTGTCCCTCAAGAAGGGGGATATTTAAAATATTTGACAATTAGTATGGCATGGGCACCATTAATCAGAATCAGGTGTGTACCACCTAAATATCAGGTCTGCCTTCAAGACTCTGATGAAGCATCACCATCATCAGTCACCTGAATTATTGTAATACCTCATCAGATTTCTCTGCTTCTCTTCTTACATCTCTCCATCCTCACCCCATAATTTGCTCTAAACATGGTTGTCATTTTTTTCAATGGAAATGATCCTTTAAAAATATAGGTCAGATCATATCACCACACAGAGAATCAAAACTGCAATGGTTCTTCGGTTCACTCAGAGTAAGACCTAAGGTCCTTGCAATGGTTCACAAGTCCTGCAAGTTCTGAGTCTTCCACTCCTGCTCCTTAGCTCTCTGATTTTTCTCTCCTTCCTTCACTGTGCTCCAGCCACACTGGTCTTCTTGTTCTTTCTCAAAAATCCTACCTTAGAGATTTGGTTCTAGCTGTTATTTCTGCTCGAAATGCTTGTCCTAAAAGAACACACTTGCCTAACTACTTCACTTTTTCCAAGTCTTTGCTCAAATACTTCTCAATGAAACCTAAACTGACTATTAATCTGTAACCTGCTCCCTAATGTTACCCTACACTCTCACTCTCCCTTTTACTCTATCACCTTCTGTAACAGTCAGGAATCCCCCAGAGAAGCAGAACCAGAAGGATATATATATATATGAATATATATACACAGAAGGATGTGTGTGTGTGTGTGTATATATATATATATATATATATATCCTTGCAAGGAACTGGCTTATGCAACTGTGGGGGCTGGCTAGGCAAACCAAGATCTGTAGGGCAGGCTGTCAGAAAAAACAGACTGAATTCCCAAGCACAAGCTAAGGCTTCAGTCCATAGGCAGAATTATTTGTTTTTTAGGGAAACCGCAGTTCTACTTGTAAGGTCTTTCACCTGACTGGATCAGGCCCATCCAGATTTCTAGGATGATGGTCACAGCAACACCTACACTGGTGTTTGCCTGAATAACTTAGGACTATAGCCTGGCCAATTGGCACATAAAATTGGCCATCACATCTTCTAATATACTATATAATTTTCTAATTTCTTATGTCTATCATCTGTCTCCTTCACTAAAATAAAATTTCCATGAGCATTGGGGATGTTTTTGTTTGCTGATACATTTCATAGTGAATATTCAGTAGATGTTTGTTGAATTAAATAGAAACATCACATCCCCAGGAAGTCTTTTGACTACCCGCTGTCCCCAAAACAGACACCTACCTACCCTAAGTTAGGTGCCAATCCTCTTCTTTCTACCTCCTATTTAGCTAAATCCATCCACTTTAATTAGACTGATTTAACCTCATTCCAAGAGATTAAGTAAAGAACCAGGAATAACTAAGCATCTTATGGTTTTATTTATTTAACTTATTTATCTCTTTGCTCCCATTAGCCTCCTATTTTGCATCTATTCCTTTATCTTTCTTCTACTTCTTTCTTCTACTTCGAATCATTAGGAAAAATAAAAAGAAGGATGCATCACGATGAAATTTATAAAAAGAAGCCTTACACTAAAGGCAGTGTTGACTTGTTTGATATCTCCACCTATAGAAATAGTCTTTCAATTTAGCAACATGACTCCATTTATTTTACCAGCATTTATTAAGCACCAAATATGTCAGACATTGTATAAAGTACTGAGACCACGGAAATAAAAATCAATGTCACTGCCTTCAAATTGCTTATAATCTTTAGTAATTGTTAATTATCATATATTATCAATCATATAATTATTGATTCCTATCAATTATTTATTACTCATTAATTAAGACTTTATTAGTTAATTATTGGTATACACAGTGTTTGATATTTAAATCGGCTGTTGACATTGAAAAATTAGGCCAGGTGAGGTGGCTCATGCCTATAATCCCAGCACTTTGGGAGGCCAAGGCAGGTGGATCACCTAAGCTCAGGATTTTGAGACCAGCCTGGCCAACATGGTGAAACCCTGTCTCTACTAAAAATACAAAAATTAGCCGGGCATGGTTGTGGATGCCCGTAATCCCAGCTACTTGGGAGGCTGAGGCAGGAGAATCGCTTGAACCTGGGAGACAGAGGTTGCAGTGAGCTGAAATCGCACCATTGCATTCCAGCCTGGGTGACAAGAGGGAAACTTCATCTAAAAAAAATGGAAATATTAAAATATTTTACATAGAAATCAGAATCTCTAGCTTCCCTTGAAATATCAAAAGATGTAACAAAATGGCCTGCATTTTTACGTAGCATAAGCAGCTCAGATTTGAGGCATGAGCTCTCCATTTCTAATTCACCATATTCACTACTTCTCTGTATTGCTTCTCAACATTAAGGTCAGATATCAGTTGCTATTTATCACCTTACACCTAGCCTGATTCGTTATTTAGCTACCTTCCTGGCCTCCTGCATGGATTTGGTTTGTGGATCTCTAGTCTAGTTCGTTGTATTTGATAATACACTACTAAAACACTTTTTAACTCTGCAAAATAATTCTGCTTCTATGATATAATTTGATGTTCATAACAAATCTAAGATGTAGGTAGGCCAAGTATTACTGGTTCCATTTTTTACACAACGTAATGAAAAATTGAAGTGGTTAATTTACAGATTTGGAGTGTAGTGGTGGTTCTAGACTTTACATGTCCTCCTTAGCTACCTTAAGTCTAAAGGGTATTGCAGAGGGATTTCACCCCCTTCCTCACTTTCCTCAGTACAAGATTTTAGACTGAAGTAGGTCAACGATTGGGAGGAGCAGAAAAATGAACACAAAGTTAAATTTGGAATTTTAACTATTACTCAAGACTGAGTTGTGGCATTTTAGGACTAAGTGGCTGGGGGACTTTTTATTATCTGAGAGTCACGAGCCTGTTCAATGTTTCATCTTCGGATAGAAAAAGATCACACCAATGAATACATGTGGAAAGGGACAATGGAAGCAAAAATTGAATTTTTCTGTGCAATCAAAATGTGTCATATTTATTCAGCTTACCAATTACACACAGAGATGCACACACACCACACACACAGAGACACTTTTTCTCTTTTACATACATAGGCTCATACTGTATGCAGTATTTTTTATTGTTGTCGTTGTTGAGACAGGGTCTCACTCTGCCATCCAGGCTGGTGTGCAGTGGCGTGATCATGGCTCATTGATCCTGGATCTCCTTGGACTCAGGTGATCCTCCCACATCAGCCTCCTGAGTAGCTGGGACTACAGGTGCATGCTACCATGCCTGGCTAATATTTGTATTTTTTTTTTTTTTTATAGAGACAGGGTTTCATCATGTTGCCCAGGCTGGTAGTATTTTCTAACTTACTTTTTCCTTTCAACAATATGTCATCTTTTTATGACATTAAGTTTTCTTATACTGTGTCAGTTTTAATGGTCCCATAGTAGTCTACTATATGGTGGTTTTATAATAATATTTATCCAGTGACCTGTGGGCCAATTTGGTTTTCCAATGTATTATTATATAAATAAGTTGCACTAAATATTCTTGTAGCTGACTCATGTGCATGTATGAATACTTCTTTTTTTATTTTTATTTTTTGAAAGTGAGTCTCTGTTGCCCAGGCTAGTGTTCAGTGGGGCCATCTCAGCTCACTGCAACCTCTGCCTCCCAGTTTAAAGTGATTCTCCTGCCTCCACCTCCCAAGCAGCTGGCATTACAGGTGTGTGCCACCACGCTTGGCTAATTTTTGTATTTTTAGTAGAGACTGGGTTTCACCATGTTGGCCAGCTGGTCTTGAACTCCTGGTCTCAAGTGATCTGCCTGCCTCGGCTTCCCAAAGTGCTGGGATTACAGGCTTCAGCCACCACGCCTGGCCATATGATTATGTCTTTAGGATGAATTCCTAGAAGTGGAATTGCTATATCACAGGATACATCTATTTTTAAAATTTTGATGCACATGTAATGACTCCTTAATCAATGTCCTTCCTTCCCAAATCTCCCAACTCCTAATTAGGTCTAACTACTTCAGCCAGATAAATCTCACTAAATACCATACTTGAGTATTGTACTCCCTTGTTAAAAAGTCTCAGTGGTTTCTAGCTTATTAGATAAATTTAAAAGCTTTGGGGCTGTGGGGGGAGGCCCAGGGAAAATATCTCATCTTAACTTCTTTAATCTCACTTACCGCTCTTCAATTCCAGTTGGGGCTGACCTATAATTTCTGCCAGGTCCAACGTTTCTATTTTTTTTCCCCCTACATGAGGAAGCTGCTCCCTTTTCTTCTCTGCTAATCTAAATCTTATATGTCCCCTGAAGTCCAGATCAAATTATACCTCTTCCAGAAAGTGTTACTGGAATAATCCCACCCCCAAATTATCATTGCACCCATAAATCATATTCCTCTATAATTTTAGTATGTATATCCTAAAATTTCCTCGGGGTGGGCAAGCTGTTTCTGGGCAGGTTATATTTTGAATCTGCCTCCATAGCAAACATAGTGCTAAGTTCTGAATCTTGAAAAGGACTGTAAAATTGTACAATGAGTTACTGGAGAAAGTTCTTGAATACTCCCTGAATGCCTTTAAAATCGGTTATACTCCCATTTGAAATTAGGTAAATGGACTAACTGAGTTTCAAAGAGGCTTCAGCCATATTTTTCTAAGAGCATAACTATAATTAGTTATCGATGAAGTATGAATCATTTTCAGCTGGCCCTGTGAAAGATACCTCCACTTACTCACAAAAAGTATTTGGTATGGAATAAGGTATGAGAGAAAAATCTCTCAAAGATGATTTAATCACCACAAGTACCAAAGTAGTTGTTGGTGGTCACATGATGGATTTTGAAAACCACATAAGTGAGGTTCCATTGTATAGAGATATTTTTATTCATAGCTTATGATACAAAACTGAACCAATGAATTTTCAAATTATCCTAGATACTGAACATTAAGAAAAATTTTGATTCATTTGAAAATACATAAATTATTTTCATTTCACCCCCCCCCAACTATGGTGCTTCACTGTTCCAAAAGTACTACACATTCAAATAAACTGTAATTATGAACACATATAGCTTCCCACAGTTAGAACTTTAAAAATGAATTGTGTTAAATAAAATGCATGTTGCTGCAATATTTAAATATGCTTTAAAGTAAATCATTATTATAAGTAGGTATGTAATTACTATGGCTTTAGGAAGGTTTAACTGGGAACTAAAATACAAAAGAATAAAATTTCTGCAGCTTTTGACCAAAATACGATGAATAGTTATCCACCGTAAATCTGCTCTCTAATCCCTCATTCCAGGCCTTCCTAGATGAGGTAACTGGAATGAAAAATCATAGAGAGAAAAAGTAAAATTTGGAACAAAAGATATGAAAAATAGAAATAGAGAATGTAGAAATATTAAGAACTTCAGGCAATGTAAAATCCAATTTTTTAAAAAAATGAATCTTTACTGGAGGAATAGTGGCTTTGAATCTATCTCCCTAAGGATTAGAGGAAAACTAAGATTTCCAAAAGAGTGGCTGTGTTTTGGTCAGAATGGAGGAGGAAGTTGTCTGTGGTACTAAGATGCAATGTAGTACCCACTTGGCACTAGGTAGTCTTTAACCTAATGCATTAGTCAACCTTCTAATATTCAAGTTTTTCCCTGAAATTTGTATCATTTTAACTCGTAGATGTACTGGCAACTGGCAGCTGAGCTCTCCCTGCCTGGGTCTCCCACAGCTACAGCAAGTTGGCAGTAAGCCTTCCTTAGCAGCTGCTAATGGGCTGAAGGTACCTACAGTGTGATTCCACTTACATGAAACAAATACAAACCCACCTATTTCCATGTGTACCACATATGTATGCAACTACGCAGAAAAATGTTTGAAAAGATACACTTAAAACTGTTAACATGTGCTACTTCTGGTGAGGAGATTAAGGGAAAGGTCAATGAGAACTTTCATTTTATGGTTTGAATTTTTACTATAAGAATGTAATCATTTTATTTCCAGTAAAGCCTTGTGAAAAAAAAAAGAATGTAATCATGTATTATTTGCTTTGAATTATTTTAAAAATTAGCAACCAAGAAAGCAGCCCTGGGACGCTAGCCAATGCCCAGAGCAGTGTGAAGAACAATGTAGTTGACCACAGAAAGCTGCATAACCAGTTTCTTCAGGGCCCAATAACTTTATGAGAGTGAATCTATCTTTGTACCAGGTGTCCTTGATCTGGCTAATCTACAACTTTCCGCCGGACATTTTACTGGGATATCTTGAGGTTGCTGCAAACTCTGTAGGCCTAAAACCACACGCATCATCATCTATCCCATGTGACTTTCTTATTTTTACCAACTCTATCATCATATTTTCAGGCTACTTCATCTTCCTTGCCCCCCATATCAAATTAGTCACTGAGTCATGTTTATTCCACCATTGCCATTTGGCTGCTTCTTTTCATTTGTGCCACACTGCACTACTTCATGCTTTTACCATGGATAAACTTTTTTTTTTTTTTTTTAAATGGATTCTCATTCTGTTGCTCAGGCTGGAGTGCAGTGGCACCGTATCAGCTCACTGCAACCTCTGCCTTCCAGGCTCAAGTGAGTCTCATGCTTCAGCCTCCTGAGTAGCTGGGATTACAGGTGTGTGCCACCACACCAGGATAATTTTTGTATTTTTTAGTAGATACAGGGTTTTGCCATGTTGGCCAGGCTGGTTTTGAACTCCTGGCCTTAAGTGATCCACCCACTTCAGCCTCCCAAATTGCTGGGATTATAGGCCTGAGCCACCACACTTGGCCCACAGATAAACTCTTGTAATAGTTTCCCAAAGAATCTTCCTGTTTTCAGTCTCTCCCAGCTGTCATTAATTTTGTAAAGCAATGCCAGATTAAAACTCTTACAAGTAGAGTTTGTTTATTCTACAACCTGGACACACACACGTATGCACGTGCACGCACACACACACACGGACTTAACCCCTCTAATAATTGTCTACTTATTCCACATACAGCCTGAAAAGATTTATGGAATCTGATGTTAACATTAATAGCTTGGCTTTATTTCTTAACATTCTATTCTTGGATTATTTGCCTAAAATCCTCCTTTACTATCCACTGAACATATTCTCTTTCCCCACTATGTACTTTTCTTTCTTTTTTTTTTTTTTTTTTTTTTTGAGATGGAGTCTGGCCCTGTCTCCCAGGCTGGAGTGCAGTGGCGCGATCCCGGCTCATGCAAGCTCTGCCTCCCGGGTTCACGGCATTCTCCTGCCTCAGCCTCCCCAGTAGCTGGGACTACAGGTGCCCACCACCACGCCCGGCTAATTTTTTGTATTTTTAGTAGAAACAGGGTTTCACCGTGTTAGTCAGGATGGTCTCGATCTCCTGGCCTCATGATCCACCTGCCTTGGCCTCCCAAAGTGCTGGGATTACAGGCGTGAGCCACCGTGCCTGGCCACTTTTCTCTTTCTTAAGTGCTCAAGTCAGAGTTTATCTTACTCGTGAAGACTCTGTTGTCTGGTATTTTTGTTTAATTAGTTTTATTTATTTATTTTTAAATTATTATTATTTTTTTTGAGATACAGTCTTACTCTGTCGCCCAGGCTAGAGTGCAGTGGCACCATCTTGGCTCACTACAACCTCCAATTCCCAGGTTCAAGTGATTCTTCTGCCTCAGCCTCCCAAGTAGCTGGGATTACAGGAGCCTACCACTATGTCCGGCTAAGTTTTTTGTATTTTTAATAGATACGGAGTTTCACCATGTTGGCCAGGCTAGTCTTGAATTCCTGACTTCAGGTGATCCATCTGCCTCAGCTTCCCAAAGTGCCGGGATTACAGGCGTGAGCCACTGTGCCTGGCCTAGCTTTATTTATTTTTTAGAGACAGGGTCTGGCTCTGTCACCCAGGCTAGAGTGCAGTGGCACAATCATAGCTCACAACAGTTTTGAACTCCTAGGCTCAAGCAATCCTCCCACCTCAGCCTCCCAAAGTGCCGGGATAATTAGTTTTATTTAAAATTTGGATTTATTTTTATCACTGAAGATGATTACAGTTATCTTAAGGGGACAATCCTTGTCCTAAGTTTCATATTATTCCTAACTGCTCCCCCGGGCGGACTCACCTATCACAGTGTAATCATCAAAGGAGGCATTCAATAAATTTATTGGCTGATTGACTCACTGAAATCAAAGAAAATTTCTCTGTACCTTCTTTATTTCTGGGGACCATTGTTTATATGCTTCCAAAAGTAAAAAAGAATAAATTTGATACATTGATGTAGCCATATATCTATTAAAATGCACATTGCCTGAATTTTGAGTTGGAATATATGTTCCTGGAGGTAAACGTTTTGGTTGTTGCCAGTTCATTCATTCAACAGTATTTCTTGAATGTATAATATGTGTTAGGTATTTTGCTAGGCCTTGGGACTGAACAGACTAAAATTCATGCCTTCATAGAGCTTACATTCCAAAGAAGAGAACAGACAATACATGAAATAAATAAGTAAGACACAGAGTTGGTCAAATTGTGATAAGTGCTTGGGGAAAAAACAAATCCGAAAATAAGTTTAGGAAGTGTTGAGGGTGCAGGGGGAGTGCTAGTTGCAATTTAAAATAGGGTGGTCAGTATTTTCCATATGTGACACAGAAAAAAAGTTGATATGTATATCTAAATATAATACAATCAAGATTGGCTTGAATCAGTTTGCCTCAGAAAATATGACTTGGAATATTTTTCTCATGATTTAATTTTAGTTGGCTTTTAACAAAGACTTCAAAATGGCAGCTCAGGTTCATTTTTAGTTCAATGAAGAATAGTTCTCATACATATGCAGCCTGGATTTAATTCTATTTCTTGGGTTGGATTATTACCAAGATCTTAACAAGGAAAATGAAGAAATATGGATGCCTCAGGAATTGACTAACCACTTATATCCTGCATTAAACATGCTTCTCTGCATCCAGAAGCTGACTAGTACCAGATTAAGAACTAGAAAGGATTTCTTGGCAAAGGACCCTTTCTTGCAAAAATAAATCCAAGACTTGGGCTGAGCTCAAATTTTAGGATTTATGTGGAAATTCAAGACTTATCTTTTTGTATTAGCATGTGAACAATTTGAACAAGTAATACAAACTCCCTGAGGTATGGTCTCAAAAGGTCTAGAGTTTAAGAAGAATATTTTTTATCTCCTATACTCTGCATTGTCCCTTATCAAAGTAAAGCATTCATTTCACAGTGTTATTCAGTAATACCTTTATTAATGAAAGACACATTTAAACATCACAACTTGTAAATAATTTTGTAATTAAAATAATATAGATGACATGGGAATGCATTCTAGGATGGAGAATAGGGGTAGGGTATAAAGATATTATTCAGCTCAAATAATACCAGTATGAGGTTACCCCATGTCTAAAAGCCATTTGTTTTAAAGTGTAGTTCACTAATCATTCTGTTGGCTGATGTCTGATCATTTCTAAGTTTTGATTAGGGATGGAGAGAGGACACTGGAGACCTGTAGAAGGTGTCAAAGGTGAGAGATGTATTGACGCATGAAAAAAGAGAAGAAAATGGGAAAAATGAGAATGCCAAAGCAAACTTATTTCACAATTTTGCTTAGGGCCTGTGCTATTAACAGTCAGCTGTAATGGACAGCAGAAGCTGTGGGGAGAAGTTTTTGTGTATGTGCGGATGCATAATTTCAGATGAATGACAACAACCTAATAATGCTTTGCATAATTTATCAAGAATTTTTACTTGCTTTTTCTTCCCCCCAGCACTGCTGACTGTGTAGAAAGATGTTCAGTCCTAGATAATTCTATAATGAGGAATTACATCACCAGACTACATAAATAGATACCATAAAGCTATATATAAGTAAAAATAGATTAAGTAAATTTCCTTTAAAGCACAGAGAAACTGCTTACCTGATATACATTAGTGTGAAACCTATTTTTGGATACTTCCTGTACCAATTCCAACAGATTTTCAATTAAACTTTGCAGCAAACAATTTGCATTCATTTCTCCGGGAAGCTCAGATACAGGGTAATGGGAGGTATGCTGTGCTGGAAGTAAAGTTGCTATCTTACAGACTACACAAACAAGGAGGCAAGCATTTGAAGAGTAAATTGGATTCATGGAAACAACGGACTCCATCAGTTTCTATTGATCTGGAGCACAAGATGCACATCACCCCATTTGACACCATAAAGCTTGTAATACATATCTTAATGTATTGACAGATCCATTTGCTAAATTGCAAAGTATCAAAAGAACATTTTGAAATGCTTCTTAATATATTATACTGCTAAGTTTCTCCTAAGTCAAAATATTAAAAGCAAAACCCCTAATTTAAAATTAGTCAAGCAACTTAAACTAAGTCTTTAGGATAGAAAATGCGACTTTTTAGAAGGCCTTTATTTTCTTTAGTACCTAATTTTGAATGAGTGAATCTTTTCATACTTGCCATCTTTGCACTGGAAGGAATTACAAATATAGCATCTAATGGTTTTGTATTCTTCGGTGAAGTTAAGTCTTTTCTTTATAGGAGCAATTCTTAGCTCCCGGATACTTGCCATGAGATGTGTTTGTGCCTGCCATGTCATGTCATTAGTTCTATTGCAACATCTGACTTCAGCTCAATCTAACGGATTTTTGCCACTAGCCACTGTCACAGACTTGTTCATCTGAGTGGTTCCATTTTCTTTACAAGTGATACATTCCAATTACTTACATTACCTTTAGATTATGGTTACTAATATGGTTAAGGAATTGTTCTATCTCAACAGCATAGCAGGCAGATGGACTTTTGTAAGATCTCATTCCTCTGCCAAGGGTGTGAAGGGCTCAGCTAAAGAATGATGAAAACGTGGGTGGAGGTAATAACCTAAGCAAGGGGAGGTCAACACCGTTGCATGTTCAGTCAGACCTTATGTCAAGGGAAATGAAAAAGAGAAGAGCTTGGTGGTCTTAGGTAGCTGCTCCTAATCCTTAGTGTCCTTCACTTGAGAAGATGGTGAAACTGAGAGTCAAAGGAAGAAGTGTTAAAAAGTTTCTTCCCCACTGTAATGTTGGATTTGGGCTCAGCCTGTCAGGCATTTTTGTTTACTTTCTCTTGTGAGCAGAGAGACAGGTTAAGGGTGGAGGCTGTATCTGGCTGAGGACCAGTTTTGGTGTGACATTTAACTCCAAGTAAGGCTGAATTGTATGTGGGTAATGTACTCTTTCCCAGTCTACTTGTGAAGCCTACAAATGGGGGTGGTTGTGAAAAAAGAAAGGTTTGGGTTGACATTTAGCATGCTAGATGAGTTGAACCCCTTAAGCAAAGAATTATGATAGACAAAACTAACCCAGAGGAGGATGTGAGAGGGGCTATGGTTTGAAGTTAGGTGCCTAGCTGTCAGATGGACACATCTTAATTTTTTAGTATTTATTTGTACACATAACACTATTTTGGGTGGGAAGATACAAAAGCAATAGAAAAAGTCCACCTCCCACCCCGCGCCTGAAAAGAGTTCCTGAAATGGCAGATGAGTCAGCCCTATTCACTGAGGTTGCATGCAGAAGGAAGTCAGGCCAAAGGCTTGGTAAGACCTAAGTCAGTATCTCCTGGCTCTAGGACTTAACCCAGTTCCTAGCAGAGTCAGGTATAACTGATGGCCACAGAAGTGTACAGAAATAATAGCAGCAACTAACACTTATTAAGTGCTTCCATTATACATTTATGTGCTATATACTTTACATCAATTATTTCATTTAATTCTTAAAACAACCTTGTAAAGTAGGAAGTTTTATTATGGCTCTGAACAGAACCATCATACAGAGAAGTTAGCTCATGCTAAAGTACTAAGAGTTTTTTTTGTTTGTTTGTTTTTCTGGAACCCATCACTAGGCTGCCGAGACACTTGCCTTGGATCTCCTTCTATTTCCCTGGTTGTTCCTTTACCATCTCCTTTGCTGAGTCCTCCTCCTCTTCTTTTTTAATGTTGGAGTGCCCCAGGGCTTACTTCTTGGTCTACTTCTTTTCTCTAGCTACATAATCTAGCTGATCTCAATACCATCTGTATACTAACAACTTCCAAATTTACATCTACCCCAGATACATATATCTAATTGTCTACACCTATCTTCACATGGATGTTTAACAGACATCTCAAACTTACCATATCTAAATCAGAGTTTACAAATACAATCTCCAGCCCACCCTCCAATATTTGTTCTTTCTCAATATCCCCAATCCCAGTAAAGGGCAACTCCATTCTCCCCAGAGCTCAGAACAAAACCCTTAGGATCATCTTTCTTTTATATGCTAATCTACCAGCAGTTCCTGCGTACTTTACCTTCTAAACAGATTCAGAACCTGTTCACTTTTCTCAATCACTCGGACTCTAATCCAAGCCATCCTTACTTTTCATCCCAGCTAGGCTAATCTCCTTGCTTGCTCTCTTGCCTCGCTATGCATGTTGCCCATACAGCAATCAGTCACCTTTAAAAAAAAAAACTTTGTATTATGAACTTTTATTTATTTATGAATTTTGAGACGGAGTCTCGCTCTGTTGCCCGGGCTGGAGTGCAGTGGCCCGATCTCGGCTCACTGCAACCTCCACCTCCTGGGTTCAAGTGATTCTCCTGCCTCAGCCTCCCGAGTAGCTGGGATTACAGGCACCCACCACCACACACGGCTATTTTTAGAAGAGACGGGATTTCGCCATGTTGGACAGGCTGTTCTTGAACTCCTGACCTCAGATGATCCACCCGCCTCGGCCTCCCAAAAAGTGCTGGGATTATAGGCGTGAGCCACCGCGCCTGGCCCATTATTATCTTTTAAAACATACACATAAACACACATAAATGATGACCACCCCTATGCACCCATCACTTAGCCTCAAAAATTAACATTTTGCAAATCTTCATCTATTCACTTCTCTGTCTTTTTTTTTTTTTTTTTTTTTTTTGAGACGGAGTTTGTTTCGCTCTTGTTGCCCGGGCTGGAGTGCAATGGCACGATCTCGGCTCATCGCAACCTCTGCCTCCAAGCGATTCTCCTGCCTCAGCCTCCCAAGTAGCTGGAATTACAGGCATGCACCACCATGCCCGGCTAATTTTTTGTATTTTGAGTAGAGACGGGGTTTCTCCATGTTGGTCAGGTGGATCTCGAACTCCCGACCTCAGGTGATGGGCCCGCCTCGGCCTCCCAAAGTGCTGGGATTACAGGCGTGAGCCACGGCGCCCGACCTCTGTCCTTCTTTTTGTGGGATATTTTCAAACAAATCCCAGAAAAGTCATCCTTTTAATGAACAGATCAAGCTACTCACCACTTTCTAATTGCTTCTAATCTCAGTAAAAGCCAAGTCCTTTATCATGGCCTGCAAGGCCTGGGTGATCTGTGATTACTCCCCGCCACACCCATTCCTGCCGCCGTCCTCCTGACCTCACTCTGCTTCGTTAGAGGGTCTCCCACCCTCGCGGCCCCAGCAAGCATCAGCTGGAAAGCTTGTTAAAGCACACGCTGCTAGGCCCCACCCCCAGAGTTTCTGGTTCAGTAGGTCTAAAGTGGAACTGGAAAATTCGCATCTCTAACAAGTTCGCAGGTGCTACTGCTTCCAGCGGGCATACTTGGAGAACCACCAGCTGCATTGTTCTCCTTCCCGTTCCTCAACAAGGCAGGCAGGATCTTGCTTAGCAGTTTCCACGCTGCTCTTCCCTCTGCCCTGGGCATTCTTTGCATTACTCAAAGCCCCTGTTACTCCATCTCTGTTTAACTCATGCCTTTTGAGAGGCCTTCTCTGACCACTCTTTCTAAAATCTCTTTCCCTCTCCTCATCCTTATTTATGTTTCTTCATGGTAAGCATCACTTACTGTTTCCGTCACCACGTCTAGATGGACAGCTCCACAAGCACAGAGACTTGGTTTTGCTGTCACATACCCAGCACTAAAACCTTGCCTAGCAGGTGCTCACTTCACTTGTCCAAGGAATGGATAGCATACTGAGGAGGGAGAACCCGCTTCTTGCTTGGGACACTGGACAGGCAAATCATTTCTTCTTGCCTCAGTTCCACCATTTGTAAGGACACTGGTTGGTTATGCCTATACCCTTCCCATCTCCCTGGGTACAGGCACAAATGAAAAGAATAACGTGTACACGCCCGCGAAGCAGAGCAGCAAGTGGATACCGAGCATTATCACACTGTGCGTTCGGCCGCCCTTTTACTGCACGGAGAACCCCCTCCGCTCCCATTTTCCAGCACCCCCGTCCCGGCGATCCACAGACCCGCTGTGGGCGGCCGCCGCCCGCGTCCCGGCCTGTGGGCCAGCGTCTGGGCACGCCCGCCCCGCTCCCGGCTGGCGCCCGCCCGCTCGCCTCCAGAAGCAGCAGCGGCAGCGGCAGCGGCAGCAGCAGCAGCAGCAAGAGGAAGGGGAGGCGCCGAGGGAGGGGTCCTTGGCCGCCGCGGGAGGCCGCATCGCAGTCCCGTCACAGCGTCGGCGCCGGCCGGGGCCGAACCCGGAAGTGGCCGAGCCCGCGCGCCCGCCGGTCCCGTCGCCGCCGCCCCGCACTCGGGCGAGCGCGGGAGCCGCGCAGTAGAGGGAGCGCGCCCGGCCGAGCGGGCCATGGCCGCGGGGGCCGCCGCCGCAGGTGGTGGCGCGCGGTGAGGAGAGCGCGGCTCCCCCTCCGGGGCGGATGGAACGCGGCTCGGCGGGCGGGCAGTGCCGGCGTCCGCGGCTGGAATGGTGCTGGCGGTGTTGGTCGGTGCCTGCGTTCTAAAGCCCGAGAGGAGCCACAATGGAGACGCCGCCGCTGCCTCCCGCGTGAGTGAGCGGGCGGGCGGGCTGCGCCGCTGCGGATAAGCGCGCCGCTGCGGCGCGTGTCGCCGGCCGCGGGCGCAGCTCTGGGGACAGCCGCCGGGGCCGGCGGGATGTGGGAGATGCGGGGCGTGACGAGGCGCAGTGCCCGCAGTCCTGAGCGGACGCGGACGGAAACTCAGCCTGGCCAGGCGGTGACTTAAAACGCTGCCCAGGATTTCTGGGGAAGGGTCTTCCCCATCTCAGGCGGATAGAAGATTCGGGGTGGGGCTGTGCATGGGTGACCCTGCAGGTCCTGTGTGTACCTCCCTGAAATGCATGGGCACCTGGTTCCCAGTTTGCCTACCCCTTTCTAAGAGATCAGGCTAGGATGCACTGAGTCCGTTGAAAAAAGGAAACTGGAAAGTACCAGTCACCCGCTGTCTAAATGAATTGATCTTAGGTTGCTTGATTCCCCGAATTTCTAACAAAATTAATATCTGAGGAGCTTTTGCATCACTCTAAATGAGCGGCGGCCGTTCAGGGCATGTGACCTCTTTTACCTGGCACTGCAGAACGTTTTATCCAGAAATCAGAGCATCTTCTGTTTCCTTCGTACCTCGGGCAAATTAGTAGCGTATCGACCTGCCAGGCACAGGTGTCTTTTTTCTTTGGTACCCAAGTACATTCAAGATCACTGGCAACAGAATTACTTTCTAGAAATAATAGCTGAAACATTATATAGAAGACATTATTGCATTATTTAGAACAAGGGTTTTTTTTTTAATTTTAGTTTTAAAAACATCTTGGTAAAAGTGAACTGTAAATACCCAGGAGTTTCGAAAATTTCAATTTTGGTTCCCTCTTCTCTTAGGAAGGAACAAGAGTCCTTTGAATCTGACTTTTCAAATCGCAGACAAACCTCATCCTGAAGAATGGTGTACCTTTTCATGAGAGCTTATTCATGGAGGCTTGTCTTTCTCCGTCCGATTTGGCAAGCTTCACTCCATGCCAATTGTACCGCACCAGTCTCTTGTGGTTATTTGGCAAAATTCCAGCCAAAATAAGGATAGTTGGCTTGGGTTGAATAATTTTTTGATGTTCAGCCCTTTTAGGAGAGCTAATGGGATTCTGGAACGACAGTTTCTAAAAGTGCGTTTCAGAATTTTTAGCTTGAGTGGAACAGGTCGTGGAAATCTAGGGGGTAGATGATAAGACTTGATTTGGCCTTCCTGGGCTGACAGAAGCAGGGGCTTAGTCACCTCTCGATAGCTGTGACTTTGAGGGCTCTGAGATTTGGTCATGTTCTTCAGCAGGCTGGAGGAAGGCACCTGAACCCCTAGGAAATATGATGGTGGACGGTTCACGTCAGCAGCATGAGCACACGGGGGTCTGCCGAGGCTCAGAAGCACTTAAGGCAGGATATGCTAGCTGTATTTAGACAACATATGGTATATAATATGTAACATGTAGGTATGTTATCTGTAGTAAACCTGCCTTCTATATAAGTTCCTGCAGTTCCTTTTTACTTTTGGAACAGAGGGAACTAAAGGAAAGAACAAGGGAATCTTAGAATGCAGGTGAAAAGAAGGGTGTGAAAAAGCAGGCTCTGGAGGGAGGGAGTAGAGACACAGATGATTTAAATTGAAATAATAAAAAATGAAATTGATGTATGCATTCAAACATTGATAAACTGACTCTATGGTAGATCAGCTAATCATGATTTTGATGACCAGCACCATTTTTTTTGGCATTGAGATTCCATCAATAGTGCTGGAACAATGAGAGGCTGGATATAATGGCAAACCTGGAATGCCAGCATGGATGAAAGAATTGTTAAAACTCCTTTCAATCATGGGTGGCTAAAGTTGGTGAGACTTTTTCATTGTTTCTATTTAATTATAAATACAAATAGGTTTTTATTTTCATTTGGTTCTATCCAGGATTAAACCTAATTCAAGAACTCGTTATGGTGTTATTTGCCATTCGGTGGATCAGAAATAGTTTTTTTCCTTGCCACCCCTTGGCCTGTTTGCCTCCACTCCCATTAACATCCCTCCACCATGGATCCCGTGTGCCGGATTTGAGACTTGCAGGCAGTGTCTTTAGGAAGGAACTTTACCGGGCCTCACTGCCAGAGCTGGGCTAGGACAGAGGCTAGTGGAAACTATTAGGAAGACTCAGCTTTTCATAAAGTTAGATTTTTGGCCTGAGTTTTAAGGCAAAGAAAGATGTTTGACCTGGACTTAAAGTGCCTTAGATGATGTGGTTGGAAGCACAGCCCCAGATTCTCTTTAAGTGTCTATTTATTAATTCATTAAATGTGCAAATATTTGAATGCCTGTCTCTGCCTGGCACTGTGCGTGGTGCTTTTGCTTGTGTTTCTCTTTTAACATCCAAATTTACATTGTTCTCAGATCCCACCTTGTTCTCCATTGGCCTGTTGGCACATTGTCTTGGAGGGATGTCAGGCATCTGTACCCACCATTCCTGTTTCCTTCAGGATGGACTCCTTGAAATTAGCTTCTGATCTCTTGTGCTTTTTCTATTCCTTGCCTCCAAGTTCTCATCCTTTTTAATTCTCATATAATTAAAAATTGTCGTTGGACTATATATTTCTGCTTATTGTTTTTTGCATACTTGAGTATATGTGGCATTTAGATTCTGTTGCATTCTGGGGTCTGGGTGATATCGAGACTGTGGTTACATTTGCTTCTGATCAAACCTGAAGGATGTGTAACTAAAAAATTAGATGTAGATTAGTAAAGGAATTTCAGGTAGTAAATTGAGAGATGCAGTTTAGATGTAGATTAGTAAAGGAATTTCAGGTGGTAAACTGAGATGTGCAAAAGAATGTAAATTGACCAGCCCTGACCTCAGGAATGTATTTCACAGTCTGGCTTTTATAGTTATTTGTATAAAGGATTTTCATAATAAGTTGAAGGAAGACTGTGAGGTATAGGCCTGAGTGCATCCCTCTGATCTCTTACTGATCAGTTTTCTTGGCACTTGTTTTTTTACTGGCTTCATTTTCACAAGTCGGCTTACTGTCTATAAGCCTTGATTTTTTTGCTTTTCCTTCACAAAACTAAGCAAACATCCCTCAGATAGAACCATATCTTTTTTCAGTTGATGGTTCCACATTCTTAGAGACTTGTCATCAGAGGTGTTCATGCATAGGCAGATAAACAACTTGTTGACCATGTTCTAAGGCATTTAGGCAGCAGAAGATTGGTTGGATTAGAGCAGAGGTTCTCACATTTTTGAATTTCACTGACCTGTAAAATTAAAAAAAGAAAAAAACAATTGAAGTCTAACAATTGCTAAGTTTTTTGTTTTGCTAAGTAAAAGAATTATTTATAAAACAACAATGATCAACTATCACCATCTTTTTATGAAAGAAAAAAACGTTTTAATATCCTTTCTCAAATATAAGGAAGGATATAATCTGACTAAAGGATTGTCTTTAAATTTAAAAAGTTTAGCCTTCTGAAAACTTAGTGCATTGTCCTCGTTTTGACATAGATCAGTAAAAAGTTCATTGAAGCCTGACATTGCAGTCCACTGGACCAGATGACCTTTAATGTTCTTTCTAAGATTCAATTGCTATGAATTTGGAACCTTGCTAGAGGTTACCCAGTATTCATTTGTTTGTCTGTTATCGTGCATTGGAGTGTATTCTTATTTTTGTTTAATTAAATGTACATTGGGCCTCTCTCATATCACGGGTGAATCTCCCCAGTGATAGACAAAGACGTTTAAAATATTTAGGAGTAATAATGGCCCACAAACAAGGTAATGGTGAAAGAAGACGTGTGGATCAATGTGTGTTGAAGGAAGTGTTAGATATAGGGACAACTTTGAGGTGCATTCGGGAACTTGAGAAGTGAATTCTGGAAGTAGGTAGCATTTATGTAGTAGTTTAAAAAATTTCTGATGCTGGGAAATCACTCCACCTACTCCCTGCAAAATGCCCCAAACTTTTTGTTTCTGATGTACATGGTAGGCATTAAGTAAATATTAGTAAATGTGCTTTTCTGAAGGTGACTAAGTTTACTCATCTATGGCTGTTACGGATTTACACTAGTAGTGCTTATGAAGACCATCGAACTTCTTTCTTAAGATCAGGCAGAAGGTTTTTTCAAGGTGATCCAGAGAAGGAAATTCACTTTAAGTTGCATTTCTGTAGTGTTCTACCAAATCCAAATGCATTTACTCTTTATGATGAGGTAGTTTGAGTTTTTAATTTATATTTATTGAGTGCCTACTATGGCCAGATTTTGGGGATATCTTAGAAAACAAAGTTCCTTTTCCTATGATTGAAACTAACAGCAAACAAATATGTAATATTGTTAGTTGTATTACAGTAAATAAAAATGAAGCAGGATAAAAGGGTAGAGAATAATAAGAATAATAGTTCAGATAGGGTCAGGGTGTCTTTGACGAGGTGGTATTTTAGCACAATCCAGAGGGGGAATAGCATTCCAGGTAGAGAGAATAGCAAGCGCAAAGGCATTCTTGAATTCTTCCCCTGATGAGATAATTGCTGCAGTGAGTGGGTCAGTATACTTTTTGTGTGTTATGCACCGTACTTTCTTACATTTCGGACTGTTGGCATTTGCTAAAATATTCCTTTGACCAGTTCCATTCTCTGATTTTACCTTGAAAAAGAAGCCCCTGCTTTTTATGATAGCTCTTTCTTGTTTTCCTTCTCTGATTTTTAGGTTGCTAAATGTGATTTGCATATTTTATCACTTAATCTCACTTAATCTTGTCAACAACCTTATAGTGGTAGGTGTCTTATTTATCAGCTGAAGGAGTTGAGTTTAAGTTACTTTCTCAAGCTTATCAAGTATTAGAAAAAGTGGGATTCTGATCTCTCAGTTGAATCACTTTTTTCTGTCTTGCGTGGCTTCTCTTCTATCACTGTGGGCAGTATTTCCTCACAGAAGTAGGCCTTGGCCAGTTCTTTTCAATCAACTGTTAATCTCTGAGTTCTAGCTCCATCTATATCTTAAGTCTGGGCTCCAGGTCTGTGCTTTGATGTGGAATTTTGAACTTCTCACGTCTCTACTCTTAGCTCATGCCTCTAAACCCAATATATCCAAAACTGATGTTTGTTCACAAACTGACTTCATTTTATAACATTTCCACTTATTCAATGGGATAACCATTCTTCTGGTTCCTGATAACCAAAACATTGGAATAGTCTTTGATTTCTCTCTCTTTCTTCATCTTCCACATCTTATCAGTCCCCAGGAACTGTAGTCTTGGTTTCAAGTGTCCATTCTGGCTGCTGCTATTCTGATGAATGGATTTCATCACTTGATACCTGAACTTTTTCACTGGTCTCCTATTGAGCTCTATTTATTCTCTCCTCATCCTTCAGTGCCCACACTGTTTTAACCCTCCAGCATCTTAGAGTCATGTGAAGTGACTTACCAAAACCGGAGACTCAGGCAGTCACAGCCCTCCATCATTTTATCTTATCCTACATATCCAAGATCATCATGTGCTTTTAAAACTCTTCCTTATCCACAAGCCAGGATTCTCCAGCCTTTTCTTATGCTTCTCTTCTTCTCTCCCCTGTTATAACAACTTGAAGTTCCTCCAAGGCCCCATTGGAGGCCCATTGGAGCCCTATCTGCTTCACAAAGTCTTTCCTCTTTACTCCAACTCATTCCAGCTCGTCGTTGCATTCCTATAGTGTTTGTCACTGCACCTATGTACTGACTTGTGCCATTCCTTAGTGGTTTCCCATGTACCTTCCCATTTAGATGGTAAATGGAGGAAGATCTCAATTCAGGCTTCCTAATGCTTCTTACCCTTCTTAGTACAAGGCATGCAGTGGGCATCTAGGCAGCACTTAAATACTTAATTTATTAGCTTTGGTCATTTTGAATATTGCTATTAACTTTGAATTGAATGTTGCAATTAAAAATGAAGGCCAATAAGATCCATAAAAATGTATCTGCATATACAGTTTAGCTCCTGAACTCAACAATTTTCTTCTAAACTTTGTTTACATTCGTATAGTGCCTAGTGCCTATACAGCTCCCTGAGATAAGTAGGTGAGGTATTATTATCTTTGACTTTCATATTACATTTCACATCAGACATATTTGTGAAATAAATTTTATAAGTAGTCTGAAGCCCAGAGAGGCTAAGTGACTAATCCGGGGTCTCTTGGTTAGTAATTGGCATAGACAGAACTACAGTTTAGGGCTTCTTTCTGATTCTGGTCCTCATCTAGTACCTTTTCATTTGAGTGCTAGAAAATGTATCCCAGTCAACTGAATTGCGGAGTCATATTGCCGCCCCCTTACCAAGCAAGTGATGGCAGTACTAGGAAGAGGGGCAAAAGAAAAGTCAGAAATATAAGTGATAAAATAAATGGAAATGTTTGAAATGGATCATCGACCCCCTTTTCCCTATTTTAGCACCTCACAAATATCCCACTCTGACAATGCTTTGTTAGTTATTTATAAAATATTCCTTAGGAGATTGATCTTGCATAAGACATGCTTTTACCCTGGTCCTTTTCCTGGTAATAGTCACTGTCAGGGACAAAAAGTGCCTGATTGTGTTCTGTTTGTCATGTAGGTGGGAGGGAAAGAGGGAGAGAAAGCTGAGTTGAACTGAAGCAGAGCTTTTTACAGCTCTATTGTTCTACTATCAGAGAGCAATTATACTCCAACTTCCATCCACCTCAGACATCCCAACCTCCTCCTCCTGCCACTGCTTCCCCACACACTTAACATACAGCCACACAACCGAGTTCTCCAGGGAGAATAGGGTGCTCTTTAATACCTCCCTCTGCCCTTCAGTGAGTTCAGGGCTCTGCTTTTCAACTGCTAATATATTTTAGTAAAGTTTGGCAATTCAAGCTTTTCTAGATGTTTCCTTTTCAACTCTGGAAAATTGGAAAAATAACTTTTAACTATATATATTTAAAGTATTCAGTGGCATTATGATATTGTCTGAAAGGCATTCTGTGACTTGATGCAAGATCAGAAGTTTTTTTTTTTTTTTTCTTGGAAAGTTAGTAATAAAAAGAAAAAAGAGATCAAAGTTTTTATCTCACAAGATACCTCATATTCAGTTCTACATACTGAAGACCTAATGCAAGTTCTTACACGTCTATAGGGCAAATGTTAACATTTTTAAAAAGCTACATTTATTTGGTAATATGAACATATGTTTGCAGATTAGTTAGTCTACTGTTTCCATACCTAATAAAAGTTTAAATTCCAGACATGTGGAGAAGATTTGCAGTGTGTCTCTTCGCCTTAGCTAACTGCAAAAATTGAAATCACAACCCTACCATAGACCCAAACGTGTTTCCAATTGAGAAAGTCTTCTACCTTCACAGCCTCTAAGTAACATAGTGGTTATTTGTTTGAAGGATGTGAGAGTATTTTGTTGAGAAACTGTAGAATGACATAACAAATTTTAGTTAAAATATTAGTTATGGTTGACTCTGTACTTCTGATATCCTGGATTTGTGTATGAGAACAATGCTAGCTAGTAAGATGCCTGCTTCTGAATGCAAGTTTAGCTGGGAAGACAGCAGAGAAATATAAGAAATATTATAAAGTAATGGAGAAACCTCAAAACAGTACAGCATGGATGTTGACTTTGAAAACAACAGCTGCTGATGTGAACTTGGCAGAAATTTGTGAGTAATGATGGGTGACTCATTGCAAGCGGGGGAGTCTTGCAGCTTTTGAGGTGAACAGGCAAAGGGGAAAACAGTGATGGTGGCCACCCAAGGGCCAAGTATTTGTGTCCTAAATGTCAAAATGTCTTTGATCGCCTGTTAAACTTTGCAGCTGCGTCATTCACATGAATAGTTGCATTTTTTTTTTCTAAAAATGCAACATATTTTCTAAAGCATTTGTTTTTAATCTGGGATGATTCTGAGGTGGGAGGTAAGTTGGTGGCAGGACATATTACATGACTTTTGTTATTATTATTTTTAAAAATCACGCATTGCTGGCTTTACCCTATACTCCTGGAGATGCCATCATGTACATATAGCTAATTCTAAAAAGGGCTTGTGTGACTCTTCATGTGAGAAGGGGTGGTTATTTGTGGCTTGAAAAAATTGCTTGGGTGATTCTGATCTTTCTCTTTCACTCTGCTGAAAACCATTGTTTCAAAGCCAATAATAAATATCTAAAGCAGTTTTACTTCATTTCTGTGGTGTTCTCAGAATTGTTACAGTAGGTTTAAACCTTTGCCTGGTTTGGAAACCTTGACTATTTGAAGGAGACAGCCCTGTTAGAGTCTTTATTTTCTTCCTGTCTGAGAATTCAGTTATCATCAATAGTGTATTCTTAGGCAGAGTCAGAAAGTCACCTCATCTGAGAAGCCACGTGTGTCCACAGCTGGGAATTTGCAGAAGTCAGTCACTGAAGGAAGGCTTTAGGATATCTATGATAAAACATAGCAGTACGCTGGGATCCAAACCCTGGGAAACCTCGACTATTTTAGAGTATGTGTTGATAACAATAGGCTATTGGATAATTGCCAGACTACTTGAGTCTAAGAGTTGGGGAAAGACTTAAAGGTGAAAGGAACTTGGAAAAATATCTTCTTCAGGTATTTTAAGGAAGACAGTTCTCAGAATGAGAAGCTTTTCTGGAAAAGGCTAGCACTTTGCTTCAGAAGGGAAGCAGGGCAAAGGTGTAATTCTTCATTTAATGTGGTACAACCTAAAGGGTAAACCTTTACCTCTCACTTAACTAATTATTCCTAGTATATATATATATATATATCTCACATCTATAGTTTTAGACATTATGCATCATTTTCTGTTCTGCTTCTGAATGAGAAGCCATCTAACACAAAGCCATACAGGGAATGGAAATTTATGGAAAGGGCATTCGTTTTGAAAATGGACGTGTGCAGAAGGGGTGATGTATTTGTAAGTGACTCTCAGTACAGAGAACACTTAACAAAATTCAGTGTTTTTTCTTACTTATTCCTTTAAGCCTTTGAATAAAGTCGTCTTTGCAGAGTTTCTGTAGTACATCAGAAAAAGGAGGAGCTGAAAATAGGTTTAAGAGAGGACCAATGTGGGCATTGATTGTTGTATGGCAGCTGTCTTAAAGTGAATTCTCCAATGCAGGGAATTTTAATTCCTAAGTTCTTAAGCAAATATAAACACTCCTGACTCTTAAATCATGACATTCTTTCTGGGGCAGAGTTGCTTTTGCTTCCACTTTCAAGCATGGAAAATTCTTTTATGATAGTTTTGCTAATCCTCAGTATAACAGTCGTCCTTTGTTGCACCTTCTAAATTATTAAACTAGAAGCAAATATAGAATAAATATTACCTTGCTATCATATATGGACATGCAGTGTTACATGGTTAGAAAGTTTGCATGGGTTGCATATATCTACACAGTTTTCACTTTCCCTGGTTTCCTACTGTTTCCTTTATAGGTAGAATGAGAATATCTGTCTTATACTATAAAGTGTTTCTGCAGTCCTCTCCCTCCAGACGTGAATGTTCTGCCATCTTTTTGGCTTCTAGACTTATCAGTGCTTTTCCTTTCTTAGACTGGGTGTAACTAATTCCCTACACACACCTTCAAGAGGCCATAGGGAGTAGAGTGGCACCTCCTTATTCTCCCACTCCAGCTGTGGGCTTTCCCTGTAGAGGTAAAGCCTTGGGTTAATTCATTTGTTAGGACCCTTAAAAAGTCTCAAGTGGTGAGGAAGTAGAACTGATGTGCACTTGTAGTAGGCAAGCCCTCAGAGAGTCAGGTGCTTCAACTAGTGCTGATTCTGGGGTTTGGGGTTTGCTTAATTTTAGAGGTTATATTAATGTTGAGTACCTGTTTCATGGCTTCATGTACCATCCATGTAACCAGTGATTCCCACATTTCTGCCTCCAGCTAAACTTTTTTCTCCAACTCTAGACTCCAATATTTATCTGATGATTTGATGCCTTCATTTGGACGTCTGATGTTTTAAAACCAGTATGTATAAAAACAGCTCTTGATCTCTTCCTATCTCAAACAGTTCCACCTGCAGCCTTCCCCATCTCAATGAACAGAAACTGAGTCCTTTCTCTTGTTTAGGCCAAAAGACTTGGAGTCATTCTGACTTTCTTTGACATGTCACATGGTTGTTTCAACAGATCTTGTTGGCTGTATCTTCAAAATGTCCAGAACCCAGCCAATTTTCATCACCTCCACTGCGACTATCCTCCCTAAGCCCCGTCATCTTTTTCTGAATTAATGTAATAGACCACTAAATAGTTGCCCCCTTTTAATCTTTGACCCGTGTAGACTGTTCTCAAACAGCAGCCAAAGTGGTCTTTGGAAAACATAAGTCGGATTGTGTCACTCTTTTGCAGTGTCTCCTCATTTCACTCAAAGTGAAAGGCCTTAGGATATCCTAAAAGGCCCTTTGTGATCTGCACTCCCCTCTCCTGCTCAGCGCCAGCCTTTTGCCAAAGCTGCATGGGTCACAGTTCCTGGAACATACCAGGTACATACTGGCCTTTGCTGTAGTTACTACTTCCATCCGGATGTTCCCACACCCCCTAGTCTTTTGTTCAAATCTCAGTTCTCAACTAGGCCTTCCCTGAGCACCCTATTTACTGCAGATTACACCCCTCCACCATCCCCACATTTCTCACTCTCTTCACCCTGCCCTGCTTTTTCTATTTCCATAACACCATTTCCTAACATGCCAGTTGCTTCCCTAACTTGTGTTGTCTTCCCCTTTCCCCCCACCAGACTCCAAGCTCTATGAGGACAGGGATCTTTGTTTTATTCACTGGTATATTCCAAGTGCCTTAAGAATAGTGATTGGTACATGGTTGGCACTAAAAAAATTGCTGAATGAATTAATGAACGATAATGTTTAAAAATGAATCATCCTTTTAGAAGTGGGTCAGGAAAGGAAGAGAAGTGCAGCAATTAATAATGATGTTTGCTTGTTCTTTGATATATATACAAGTATGATATTTTTAGACTTCATTTTTTAAGCCTGGTTAAAAAAATTGGTGCCCTGATTTTTTATGTAATAGCTTTATTGAGGTATAATTTACATACCATAAATCCACCCATTATAATTGTGCAATCCAATGATTTTTATTAAATTTATAAGGTTTTATAACCATTGCTTCAAGAAGTTCTCTTGTGTTCATTAATTTGCAGTTAATTCTCTGCCCCCCTCCTCATGGGACCCTGATTTTTTTGGTTAATTTTATGGTCCTAAGTCTTGAAAGAATAATTCATGTAGCAATGCTAGTATAGCCTTGTGTGCTTAAAAAATGTAAATTTAAATATTCACTGTTCAGTGTAGGAAATGGTATTGAAATATTAGTGAAAAGAACAAGATGGAGAATCAGACTGGCCATACTCTTACCAAGCCCTACCATTTACCACATTACTCAAACTATTCATCTATTAAATGGGGATAATAACAGTAATTTGCTCAGAGAGTTGTTGTGAGGATTAACCAAATAACGAAAGTAAACTACTCAGCACAGTGGCTGCCATATGGTAAATACTCAATAACTATTAACTAACATGATTAATCTCGATTAATCTCTTGTTCATATAGGTCCAAAATATATAGGATAAATATATCCTGGCAGGTAGAGAGCAAAATTTAAATCAGATTCTAAGTTTCTGAAGTTTGTGTAAAATATGATCCTGTTCTGTCTTGGTTTGTTAATAACGTATTACTATAGAAGTTTGTAAAAGCAAGTTAATTTCCAATGGAGAAGATCATTTCTCAACAGTTTTATTTGGAGGTATCTGCTAAGTCACTTCTGCTGAATATTCTGTGTTGATCTTTGACGGAACTTTGACACCAGGGAGGTAATTACCCACTTTTTAATTGAAACCATAGTGTACATCAGAAACTGTTCTCAGTTGTCTTAACCTTACATTGGGATATTCTGTCCATGAGACTTCCTCTAAATAAGTAGGGGAAGGAGACATTCATTGTCTCTCTTGTAGCTTGATAAGCTGAACTAAATTATCTTTAATAAGATCTTTCTCTGTTTTTGTTCTTTTCTTTTATGTACAGATGCACAAAGCAGGGTCATCAGAAGCCTCTCGATTCAAAAGATGATAATACCGAAAAACACTGCCCAGTGACAGTGAATCCTTGGCATATGAAGAAAGCTTTCAAAGTCATGAACGAATTAAGAAGGTATCATTATACTAATGTACATGCAACCATTGGTTTCGTCCCTTTATTTTTCAGTTGTTTGTAGTGAATATATAATCAACCTTCCATTGTTGCTTTGTCTGGTACACAGAACATTAAAAGCTTTTTCTGCAAGTTTTTTAAAGGAAGAGAGCAAATAATTTATCAGAAGTGTGGATGGTGTGGGGCTCCTCTATTAGTGTGGTAGCCACTTAGCCACGTACAGCTAGTCTGATGAGATAGTTTGGAGGTGAAAAACACACAGGGGATTTCTAAATGCAGAAAAAAGAAATGTAAATATTTTATTAATACTTTTAAATATATTGATTCCATGTAGAAATGATAATATACTAGATATTTTGAGTTAAAAAGAATATAGTAGGCCAGGTGCGGTGACTCATGCCTATAATCCCAGCACTTTGAGAGGTCAGGGCAGGAGGATCACTTGAAGCTAGGAGTTTGAGACCAGCCTGGTCAACACTGTGAGACTTTGTCCCTATTTTCTTTTTGTTGAAGTTAAAAATAAGAGAATATATTATTGAAATTAATTTCTCTTGTTTCTTTTTACCTTTTTAATGTGATTACTATAAAATTGTGACTTGCATTATGTTTATATTGGACAGTGCTTGTCTAGGGCTTCTAACTTACCGTGGTAAAGAATATGGAAAGAAACTTTTAGAGAAAAATGTAACCATTTTTTTTGTGGGAGTGGTGGTAGTTTTGGGGGGCAGTGACCTGCCTGTTGCTGAGGTAATTCTCAAGTGTACTAAGGATCACTGCAACTTTTAAGTAGTATTAAAAGTTGATTGAAAAATGAGTAGCTTTTTTTTTTAAATTAAAAGGGTAATGTATGTATTAAGAGTCTTGGTTTTATTTTCTTAGCACTTTATGAAAGATCTGCTTTTTCCCACCATTCCCTTTGTGAAAGTACTCTACGTATATCTATCTGAAATGCTGAAAGCCTGGCTAAGAAGGGATTAAACCTTCCCTTAATCTTTCTGTGCTTCCTAAAAGCTCTCCCTTTTAGGCCCATCATTTGTTTGTTTCTTCTTTAATTAAATTAGGGATTCAATAAATATTTATCTGCTAGGTACTGTGGGTACAATGGTGAGCAAGAACAAATATGGTTGCCACCCTTGTGGGCCCATAGCTGACTGCAGGAAGCAGGCATTCATCAAAGAATCACAAAAATAATTTACTGTAATGACAGTAAGTGCTGTAAAGGAGGGCTGCTGGTGCTAGAAAGGTGGTTAACAGTGGTCAGGAAAGGCTTTCTTGAGAAGACAGGAATAATTATGCTGATATCTAGAAGGAAAAGAATATAAGGGGGTAAAGTCAGGATGGGAGTGGGGAGAGAGAGAACAGTGTTCCAAGCATGGAGAATGCTGTGCCACATCTTAGGGTAGGAAGGAGCTGGCCTCATTGGAGGAACTGACAATGTTGCTGCAGTGCACATGGCAGTGGAATCACACAGAAGAGGCAGCTGAGTTGGTAGGAGGGGCCATTGGACTGAGGTCCTGATATTTTGGTCTTAATCAAGAGTTGCCTTGAGAGGAAGCCAGCGGAGAGTGTTAAGCAGGAATGTGACCTGATCAGATTTATATTTTGAACACACTGGCTGCTGGGTGGAGAATGGGTTGGAGAGAGATAAGAGAAAGTTAAACTGAATATTGGATCATTTGATTTGCTTTCTAGTACCTCTTTGACAACATTTTCAAAATGTGGGTTTTCGCTTATTCTTTGGGAGAATATATAGCTGGGATAATCCAGCAAGTCTGAGGGTGTTGTTTCAGGTTTTTAATCCTGTTTTGACAGTAGTTATTAGAATGTAAAATGCATTGGTTACTAAGTGGAACTGCAGGAAAAGTAAGAAAAATAGTCTGGTTGTTTTAAGACTGGGATCTTTGATGGCTCTTTTTTCCTTTGAGAAGTCTAAAAAGACTTTTAATAGGACTATTCAAATGTTCTTTTTCTGCACTCCTATGGGTGGGGCATGGGTAGCCTTGGCTTTCTGCTGGTGTTAATGTGAGTGGGTCTCTGTTGACCTGAGCATGACTCACTAAACTGCAAGGAAGGTAACACCAAGGGCTCCTTCCTTTGAGGTGAATGACCTGAGTTTTGGGACAGACTCTGGTCTTGAGCCAATTGTTTTACTTGTTTGAGCCTGACTATAAAATGAGAGGAATGGACAGGATGGTGTCTAAGGTTCAGTGCTCCTCTGACATTCTCAGCCTAGAGATGTTTTTCCTGCTTACCTGCAAGCCCTGTGGTGTCCTTGCCTGGCCCTAGGATTATTTATAAGCTCCAGTCTTCATTCATCTGTTTGCCCCTTTTTGGATATGAACTCTATAACTGTGAGATAGTACCTTCTTGTTCTTTGTGTGGCACCCTTTCAGCAGCTAGTATGTCACTGGGCTGGTAGTTGATGCTGATTTTCAGAACAAAGAATGACCTTTGAATAGCCAGAGTGTTGGCTGCCAGGTCTATAACCTGGATTGTTTTAATGAAAGCGCCAACAACAACAGTATTTTTAAAAATGCACTGTTGTTGGGGTTCATCAGACCTTTTTAAAAATGTCATTCCCTTCCACTCTTAAATCTTATAGCCATTTTGAATAATTCTTTAAAAAAAAATCTCTAAGAGGCCTATTCCTTGTACAGCTGAAAATCATTAATTATTTCCTGTCCTTGCGTCAACTTCCTCTTGCCCAGAAAGGGTAGCTGAGAGTGGTTTCCTGACTTCTGGGAAGGGAGAACTTCCTTGTTCTCACCACTCTGCCCTTGGGCTCTAACCTCAAAGTGGTAGAACAACAGCTGTACTCTGAAGAATGTTAATGTGAACCTTTGGCTGATGGAAGCAAAATTTTAGGAGTAAAAGTCACTTTCAATTATGGCTGATGTAAGGTGTGGTTGTGGGAATGGGGGTAGGAAGACAGGAGTTCTGTAAGGTTTAAGTTACAGAATTAAAATTGTTTGATAGAAAAAGTACTTGACATTTTATTGTTTTCTTAAACTAATTGTTTTTAGACAGGAGGCCCAGAGACCTAGCTTTATATCCCAGCCTGGTAAGAGCTTGAATATCTTAAAATTATTTGGTTTAAAAACCCTGCAGTCATATGTAAACAATGTATTCAACAAGTATTGGTGAGCACCTAATCAGCTAATATGCCTGAAAGGCTGTGTGGGATCCAAAAACAGTATCAGACTTAGCCCATGACCTTTGAGTGCCTAGAGAGCTGCTGGACACATACAGAGAGGAGGATGAGGCAGTGAAAAAGTGTGCAAATCGTGGGTGCCCAAAAGGATTCTCATGGGGAAAATTCACACAGCCCACAGAGGTGGGCTTCAGTTGGGCCTTGATGGGAGTGTGGCAGGATTCACTGAGGGGATGGAGTGGAGTGGGAAGGTCTTTGCTGGTACGATTAATTGCACAAGCCAGGGAGGGAATAAACATCATCTGTTGGATAAAGTGAATCAAGGGTTCATCCTGGGGAGTCTGTGCAGAAAAGGTTAGGAAGCAGGGGCAGAATTGTGGCAGGCTTAAATAGTGTGATGAATTCGGACTTAATCCTCTGGGCAGTGGGATTCAGTGAAGGCTTTTGAGAAACGGAGCATCATGCTAAGATTAATGATGTTGGAGTTGTGAAAGGATGGCTTTTAGGTCAGCAATGCATCTCTGGTGGGAAATTCAGATCGTAACTCTAAATTTCCCAAGTGTGGATGGGGGAAATTTTTCAAAACACCAACATTTTCAAAATAAACCCAATAGATCTTCACAGAGTGCTTATAACGTGCAACACACTATATTAGGTTTATAGAGGGGATAGAGAAGCAGACTGTACCCCAGGTAAGTTTTTTCTTTTCTTTTTTTTTGAGACAATCTCACTCTGCCACCCAGGCTGGAATGCAGTGGCGTGATCTCAGTTCACTGCAACCTCCGACTCCTGGGTTCAAGCGATTGTCCCACCTCAGCCTCCCGAGTAGCTGGGATTACAGGTGCGTGCCATCACACCCAGCTAATTTTTTATATTTTTAGTAGAGACAGGATTTTGCCATGCTGGCCAGGCTGGCCCAGATAAGTTTTATTGACAAAATTAGATTGCTAGCTTTTGGAGAAGACCAAAGAGCAACTGTCGAAAGGTGGCATTTTGTCTTTAAAATAAATTAAAAAAAAAAAAACCCTACTGTTTTTTAGGCTATAGGATAAGACTGTACTTGAGCTTTAACAATTTCAATGAGTATTAGTGGTGGGGGTACAACCTATTAGCTTTATTTACAAGAAATATAAGTTTGGGCCGGGCGCGGTGGCTCACGCTTGTAATCCCAGCACTTTGGGAGGCCGAGGCGGGCGGATCACGAGGTCAGGAGATCGAGACCACGGTGAAACCCCGTCTCTATTAAAAATACAAAAAATTAGCCGGGCGTGGTGGCGGGCGCCTGGAGTCCCAGCTACTCGGAGAGGCTGAGGCAGAGGCGGACTTGCATGACCGAGATGGTCCACTGCACTCACCTGGCGACAGACAAACTCCTCAAAGAAATATAAGTTTGATCCTTAATATTTAGGAGTTGAAAGTGTTCAGTAAGGATGAATCGTATGAAGCAATTCAAATGTTCACCTTTATATCCTGTATAACTCATAAATATTGAGTTGTTCATTCATAACAGCAGTTCTTAACATTCCAGAAGATATTTAAGCAAAATAGTCTGACATGCCCTCTTAAGGGAATGGTTATTGTGTTTTTCCCCCAGGATTTTACGCATCATGGGACCTATATCACTACTAGGATTAGAGTATCTGTTTTGCATCCATAAAAACATTTGATTTGTGGCTGTTGAATTTTGACTAAATTGTTATTGTGGCTATTGTATGAATTCATACTTTGTTACTTAGATGGCAAGTGAATTAAACAGTGAACTTAAGTGAGTCTCCCCTTTTCTTCAGGTATACCTAAGATATTTTGATACAGGTATACAACGTATAATAATCACATTAGAGTAAATGGGATATCCATGACCTCAAGCATTTATCCCTGTTGTTATAAACAATCCAGTTATACTCTTTTAGTTATTTTTAAATGTATCATTAAATTATTATTGACTATAATCACCCCATTGTGAGACATATTTTACTTTTAAGAAGATAGACACCGTGCATTTTAAAAGCAGTGACAGGTTTTTCTCAGTCTTAGGAATTCATTCATTTTATATCAGAAGACCCAAGGATGCATTAGTATGTTCAGGCATGTTTCATACCTTTTCAAAGCAGTTTCTTTTTTTTCCTGAGAAGGACCAATTTTCATGATATAATTTTATTTAGGAGATGGGGTGCCTTTCTTTATTCTGTGCTATTTGAATTTTACATTAAGCCTATCTAACTCCTGTTCTTTTCCCTTTAGATTTTAGCTTAGAAGCCACTTCATTCTGAAGCTTTTCCATAAGGTTGGGCCTAGCTTCTCCTGTGTGTTTCCAAATATCCCACACTTGCCCCATCTTAAAGTCACAGGTTCATTTTACAATCACTTATTTCCTTGTCTGTCTCCCTCACATGACTGTAAACTTCATACTGTCATGGCTGTTAATCTTGTTTATTTTGGTAATCTCACACAGTCCTTGATAAATGAATGAATAAATGCAAATTTTGCTAAATAACAACTTACTTATACCATTATTTTGGAGGCCTTCTTTTCCTACAGTTTATTCCCTCATTATATTTCCAGTAATAGGAACATAAACTTAGAAATTCACAATGGAAGACTTTGCATATGGGCTGCTAAAAGAAGTTTTTCTTATTTTTAGTGCCAGACTTTTCATTCGTAGCTCTCTCACTCAAAAGTCATTCATCTTCTTGTAAGCACGCAAATTTGGAAAGAGGTAAGGGCCAGACTCAATGTACACACACTGATATACACTCATTGTATACTCAGTGACATAAACTAGTAAGTTTGTTAGCTCTCATCTCTGAATACTGTTTTAAAATATGTTATTACTGAAGACAGAGAAAAAATTGAATACTGAAACTAAGCATGTCCTTAATTTGTAAAGTGGCTCTGAGACCTAACCCAGGATGCGGCTGCATAATATTTTAGCAGTGTTTTAACCTTATTAGTTAACTAACATCAACTAATAAGTCAGTAAGGCCAAGTTAATTATGTAAGTGACAGCCAGCAAGTATTATGTTAGAAGGTTTGGATCAATGAATAATTGTAATTGAAGCCAAATATAATTAGTTATGTGATTTTTGAGGTGTTCAGGTGTAATTCCACTTGTGTTCCATCTTGAAACTAAAGCACTAGGAGGGATTACTGACAAAAGAAAATAGGCATAAAGATGCACTTGACTCCTGTTTGAATTGTGTTCAAATCCCCAGGTCACAAAAGAGAAACCTGGATTGCTTTATTCTAGAGAGACCACGCATGCTCTGCTGACCTGCTTACCTCCCTCCAGAGTTTCTTCGCTCCCACCCTTCTCTCTCTCCACTCTTCTTGGCCCACAGTTCTGCATTCTACTTTGCTGCTTCAGGTCTCCATGCGATAGTACATTGTGTTCTCTTTGGGATTCTTTTGCTCCTTCTCGATCCAGCTAACTCTTACTTGTTTTTAGAACTCAGCTTAAGGCCAATAGCTGCAGGAGGCCCTTTCTGATCCCCAGTCTGATTTAAATGCAGCCCCCCCAACAACCTTTCCATAACATCTTTATTACGGTGCTTTCCACTTTATCCTATAATTTTTGCATTGCCAATTTTTTTCTGCTGGTCTTGTTAAGGGCAGAGATGGTCTTGCCCTTCAACTTTGTTGAATGAGTGAACAAACTTTGATTTTTAAAAATATTCTGTAGAGGTGTACTTAAAACCCACTAAATTTGGAGCTTTTATTAGCTATATATAGAACTTAAAAATACTTTCTAGTATATAGTATGTCAAAAAATAAATTGTTGTTATTTATAATTTATTTATTATTTCCCTTTCTTGTTTTATTCAAACTTTAACAGATCTTAAAACCATATAGCTTTAGGTTTTGTGTAGTGGTTGAGAGGCTCTGGAGTCAGCCTGTGGATTTGAATCCTGGCACTGCCTCTAGTTGGAGGACTTTAACCTTGGTTTCCCCAGCTATAAATTTGGGGATAAAAATAATACCTTATAACATTGTGGTGGGCACTAAATGGAATAATACATGCAGGTAAAACACTTGCATAGTACCTTCCTGAAAACACCACTGACACCACTGACTTTTCCATCCTAGTTATATGTGAACCCATAGAATTCATAGAATTGCAGAATGGTTTTATATTCTCAGAGCAGATGGTAAACTTTGTCAGTTCTCTAAAATGATCTGGAGGAATTATAAATTAGTGATACTGTGCCACCTTTTATGACTCCAATATGGGACCTGCATTATGTCTCATACAGCATCATGAGCCATTAAACTGGTAGCACATGAGCCATACTATAATCTAAATGGCATAGCAATCTCATCAGCAATGAGGCCTTGGGATACAGTCATCACTGATGCCGGGGTACTCTTTTTTTCTTCCATTTCTCCTGAACTGGAAGGAGAGTAGTTACCAGTAGGCTCTCCAAAAAGTTTTGGCATGAACTTCATGGGAACAAGTTTGTAAGGACAGGTGGAAAACTTCAAGGACTTGGTCAAGCTCATGGAAAATGTTGCTTGTAAGCTACTAGAAAATTACAGAAGTGAGCAGTCCACCCTTTTAGGAAATAGAACAGTAGAGGAGGGTGCCAAGTGTGACCTGCATGCACTATGCACATAGACATAAATTCAGTGCTTGGGTGTGTGAGGTGTGGAAGGGACATTTGCTTTCACCACACCTGTTTCAGTCATTCATAGTATGACTACCAGCAAGGCAGGTTTTAGGCTTTGGAGCCTTCTTGCTTGTTCTAGAATAAGCATCAGCAACGTTTTCTGTTAAAAATAGTCTGTGACATTATTAATTACCTGGAGAGTATGATCTGGCACCACATGTTGCATGTCAAAAATGCTCACTACATGTTTTTGAGTGAATTACAATGGATGTTTTAAAATTAGAGATATAATAATTATGGTTGCTGAATAATGGTTTTGAGGTAACAGAACGCTTTTTTTTTTTAAACAGAGTCTCACTCTGTCACCCAGGCTGGAGTGTGGTGGTGCGATCTTGGCTGAATGCAACCTCTGCCTCCCAGGTTCAAGTGATTCTTGTGTCTCAGCCTCCTCAGTAGCTGGGATCACAGGTGTGGTCTACCATGCTTGGCTAATATTTGTATTTTTAATAGAGCCTGGGTTTCGCCATGTTGGCCAGGCTGGTCTCAAACTTCTGGCTTCAAGTGATCCATCTACCTACCTTGGCCTCCCAAAGTGTTGGGATTACAGGCATGAGCCACTGCACCTGGCCAAAGTGTTTTTTAACTTTAGATGTAATATTTTCTGGCCTTGAGGGATGAGATATTTTGCGTTGGTAAAATGTTGTGATTAAGTTAAGCTTCAAATGCACAAAGCCTTTTAAGCAGCAAGTGTAATTGAATATAATTTTACCATTGTTTGATGAACTAGAGTCTTTTTTTTTTTTTTTTTTGGGAGGGGGTGGATATTTGACCCAATTTAGTTTTCGGCATGTGTTTTTCTTCATCTTCACGTCACACTACACCTGCTACTTCTTATTCAGACAGCCTCTTCTTTTGCAGTCCATTGATGGTTTGCTGCCAGTAATTGCCTTTAGGTTGAAAAATCAATAATCAAGTTTGGGAATATGACTGTGTTTTTCAAAGGCAGGATTCTTAGTGAAGGTCCAAGGCATGTTGGGCCTTTATCCCAGCTATTTTCTATGTACTTCATGTTTAGGGATCATGTCCCAAAGGATGGCTGTCTTTTACGTTAGTCTCCACTTGATAAAAGTGGGCTTTACTGTAATATTTTTACATAGGATGTTCAATACATTCATTGTTGATATCATTTAAATTTTTTCTCTCTGCTTTTTACACAGTCAAAATTTGCTATGCGATGTCACGATTGTAGCAGAAGACATGGAAATCTCTGCTCATAGAGTGGTGCTGGCCGCCTGTAGTCCTTATTTTCATGCCATGTTTACAGGTATGAAATATTTTAGTTATGGGCATTTTAAAAAATGTATTCAGATCTGCGCTTTTCTTACCACATTTTCTTTTGTTATTAACATTTTACTCTTATGAAATGAAGAATTATAATGGAAGAAAATGTTCTTGCTTTGTTCCAAATTCCTCCTCATCTTTGTTTTTCATTGTTGGGGGTCAGTAAGCCTATACATAGGTACACTCACAATTTTATGCTCAACTTTCTCCCTGTAAGTTATACTTACGTATATTAGTTCCTGCCATTTATAATAGCTTTTTGACACTTTATTATTTTGACAAAAGAAAACCACTTTACATTTTTTAAAATGATTTTTACATTTGTTTCATCTAGTGTTACATTGAACAAAAAGATGTTTATTTAATATCCTTCATTTGGAAATATAAGAAAATAAAACGATTTATCTACAAGCTTAGGTTTTACTTTGGCAATTGTGAAAATATATAGAATGATTTTAGTACTTCTGGAAAAGAGGTAATTTATGTCTGTCACACTTGAATCCCTTACTCTCATTCTTTTTTAAAATATACTGTACAAAGAAATGAAGTTTTTATCTGTTACATCAATGAGTTTATAATCTTAGGGTATTGGTATGCCAAATAGAAAATACAAATAGAAATGTAGTTATACCAAAAAGCAAAAATACAAAGCTCTTTTTACTTTAGAAACTATTAAGTATTTCTGGTGCTACTGTTTTACTAGATACTTCAAGGCATACAAAAACAATGTGAACATGCTTCCTGCCCCAAAAGCTTCCTGTGTAGCTAGGCAGATGGATGTGCACCCTTTAATAGGTAATAGTGTATGGAAGATCTGAGTGCTCATAGCAGTGGTCAGACATTGAGGGCTGTGATGGGCAGCACTGAGAGAAGGATTTCCCCAGACCTGATGGATTGAGGGGTTTACACAGATGAAGATGGGTGTAGAAGATCAGATGGAGAAGATGGACTGAGTGAAAACTTTTCTGGGTGTCTTGGGAGTAGTGAGGAGACCAGAGCCCCGCTCGGTTTTCAGCCTTTTATGATCTTGCTGTTCCAGAACAGAGTTAAATAATCAGGAATGAAGAAGGATAGCAGGTGGGCTCTAGCCAAGTTTGGGAGGGTTGCCTTTCAGCTGAGAGCTGAGGTTGATCTGAAAAGTCAATACCCGTGAAGTGAGACTAGTCAGATTTTTATGTCTTGGGGTTCACTCTAGTCTCTTGATTTACATCTTATTTATTACTGCTGGACACTTTTCTAGAGGGAGAGAGTCTCTAAGGCTTGTAAGAGAAGGATTCGATCTGGAATGTGTTGGGCTACTTTAGGAATTCCCTTGTAAAGTGCTGTCCCCTTGTTGGCCTTCCTTCAGATGACACTGCTATTGCCACTTACTTGTTGGAACTACTAGGTCTTTGGAAATCTTAATCTGTGCTTCAGTTTCCCCATCTGGAAAAAGGGAATAATAATATTGCCCATATCCTAGAGTTTTTGTAAAGATTAAATGAGATCATATGTATGAATTTCTTAGCACTTGACACATAGAAAATGATCAGTTAATTTTGACGGTAATTATTATGGTCATCATCACCATTCTTTTTTACTCTAACTTCCTAAATTTCTTTATATTCTGTACAAGATTGGAAAGCTTTAAGCTAGGCTTTTTTTTTTTTTGATAAATGTTTTCTTGTCCACAGAGTGACAAAAATAGAGTGATTAACTTATACCTGTAAGATCAAGGTTAGTTTCCTTTCCCCTCAAAAGGCTTTGGAGACTTAGTGTCTCCAAACTCCTTGAGCCTTAGACATCCAGTGAAATGGATGCTAGGTAGAGATAGGAGAGCTTATTATGTCTTTAGCTCTCTTTTCTGTTTGCTTTATAATCTAAACTGCATTTCAGTTTCCCTCTTCTGTTTTTGTCTAACGGTTCTCTATGCTTCATGATTTAGCTGACATGTGGTTTATGAATATGTGAGCTTTGCCTAATGAAGGGAATGAGGCATTGAAGACATTCTGATTTTCTAAGTATTTATAGTGTATTGCAACTAACTAGTAGGTAGGTGCTTTTGCGGTTCAACTGGTTTCTGTCTGAGAATATACCTTTTATGCTTAGTCAAATTTTAGATTGCTATGCGCTAAAGTAGTTGAAAATAGGAATACTATGTTAATTTCTGGCACATATACAAAATGTGAATTGAGTACCTAACTTTTTTTTTTTACTAATTTATTGAGGCATATTTTATATATCATAAAATTTACCCATTTCAGGGCTGGATGCAATGGCTCACACCTACAGCCTCCCAGCACTTTAGGAGGCTGAGGCAGGTGGATTGCTTGAGGAGTTAAAGACCAGCCTGGGCGACGTGGTGAAAACCCATCTCTATCAAAATATAAAAAATTAGTGTGGTGGCACTAGCCTATAGTCTTAGCTACTCAGGAGGCTGAGGTGGAAGGATCACTTGAACCTGGGAGGCAGAGGTTGCAGTGAGCCAAGATGGTGCCATTGCATGCTAGCCTGGGTGACAGAGTGAGAAAAAAAAAATTACCCATATTAAGTGCACAACTCACTGATTTTTAGTAAATTTACTGAGTTGTACTGCCATCACCATAAATCAATTTTAGAACATTTTTGTTCTCACGTAATGTTTTTGAGGTTCATCCGTGTTGTAGATGTTTCAAAGGAAAGTTTGCTGTTCTTATTGCTAAACAGCATTCCGTGTGGATAGACTGCTTTTGACTTTCCATTTACCAGTCGATGGATGTTTTTGTGTTATTTCAATTTTTGGCTATTATGAATAATACTGCTATGAACATTCATGCGCAGTTCTTTGTGTGGACATATATTTTTATTTCTCTTCGGAGTAGATATCTAGGAGAGTAATTGCCGGGTCACATGGTAAATTTATGCTTAAAAAATTCTGCTAAGCTGTTTTTCCAAAGTTACTGTACCATTTTACATTCCTACTAGCAAGGTCCTATTTCTCCACATCCTTGCTAACACTTGCTACCGCTTTTTAAAAAATTATAGCCCTTCTAGTGGGTGTTGAAGTAGTATAGCATTGTAGTTTTAATTTGCATTTTTCTAATGACCAATGATGTCAAGCATCTTTCTATGTGCTTATTATTTAGGCTAAACTTTTATGGTTTTTCAGCAGTAGATGTTATTTGACTTTCTAGCAATCTTTGTACTGTTTCTTTTTTCTTCTACTTTTGAATCTACTGTTTAGCCAACAATTTGGCAGAAATTAGATAAAAAAGATAAAGGCCACTTTGGGAGGCTGAGGCGGGTGGATCACGAGGTCGGGAGATCGAGACCATCCTGGCTAACACGGTGAAACCCCGTCTCTACTAAAAATACAAAAAAAAAATTAGCCGGGCGTCATGGTGGGTGCCTGTAGTCCCAGCTACTTGGGAGGCTGAGGCAGGAGAATGGCATGAACCCAGGAGGTGGAACTTGCAGTGAGCCGAGATAGCACCACTGCAATCCAGCCTGGGCGACAGAGCAAGACTCTGTCTCAAAAAAAAAAAAAAAAAAGATAAAGGCAGGGCGCAGTGGCTCATGCCTGTAATCCCAGCGCTTTGGGAGGCCAAGGTGGCAGAATTGCTTGAGCCCATGAGTTCTAAACCAGCCTGGTAGAAATAGGGAGATCTCATCTCTAAAAAGATTTTTTAAAAAATTTACCGAGCATGGTCACGTGTGTCTGTATAGTCAGTCCCAGCTACTGGGGAGGCTGAGGCAGGAGGATCACTTGAGCCTAGGAAGCAGAGGTTGCACTGAGCTGAGATCATGCCACTGCCCTCCACCTGGGCAACAGAGTGAGAATGTGACCCTGTCTCAAAAAAGGAAAAAAAAATAGAAGACACGGGAATTGGGCCTAGGTGATTTAGTGTATGTGGACTCATTTAGGTATTCGCCAGAGTGTGAGTACTTTATTTCTTTGTTTTTCATGGTCTGAAGCCCTGTTAAGCTTTTTTTTTTTTTTTTGGTAAAAATTATGGTGAGGTTAACAAGTAGACCATTGGATGCTTTCATTCCACCAAACATCATGTACATTTACATTCTCTTGCTCAGGGACGGGGAGTTTCCCTGCTCTTGTTTTGTTTTCCTGTGACTAACCTATTAGGAAATGGGGAATATGCAGATGTTCTTTGTTGGGTCTTACTTTTAATCTCATAAACTGTAGGTGAAGTTTTCATTTAAATTATATCACCTAAGAAATAATTCTGTTACTCATCATAGTTCCAAGTATTTGAGTAGAGAAGGGAAGTGAAAAGTAATTCTGTGATGTAGTCACAGGGTTTTACTTTGTGAAGTATGGGCCTATTTAGAGCAAGGCCAAGTTGTTTAACTATTACTTAAGAAAGAACACACCAAATTGGGTTCTTGTGTTTTTAGATTACTTCTTGGTTACAAATGTGGCATTTAGAAAACTGTTTGCCTAACACATACTTTGAGATTTATTTGTGCCACAGGCTAACATTTCTGAAATCTAGTGGGAAGTACTGAATACTAAATTTTTATTTTTAGCCTTTTTTTTGGTGTGCTTTTTGATTTCTTTTGTCATATTGAACATGATTCAGTAAAATAAATTAGAATAGGAAAAGACAGATTATTGTTTGAGTGACTAAGAAGTAAGATTTTAAAAAGCTATATACATGGTTATGTTTGTCTAAGATTCATGCTTTCATTCATCAAGGAATATTTATTGAGCATCTTCTCTGCTAGGCATTGTCCTGGGCTTTGGGGACTAGAGTAATGAATAAAACAGATAAGTTCCTATTCTCATGATTCTAGTTAGGAAGAAGAAAGGTTAGACAGTAAGTAAACACACAAAAGATAATTTCTGGTATTGATGATGGCTCTGAAAAAAATTAAATAGAATGTTGCACAAAGAACTTAAGTTGGAATGCTTTAGGCTGCCTGTAACAGCAAACTCCACTCAAACTGGTTTAAATAGTAAGAAAGCAGGCTGGGCACCAGACATGATTGGATCTACAGCTTGAAAATTTCATCGAGAATCTTCTTCTTCTGTCTCTCTACCCTTCTATCCTCAATAAAACTATCCTAAGGTTTGTTCCCCTCCTAAATGAAAGATGCCTACAAGAGTGGACCCAACATCTCAAGGAAGGAGGACTCTCTCTTTTAGGAGCTAAGAAACCTTTCTCAGAAGTTACCCCAACCAGACCAAAACTGGCAGGGCAATGCAGTTACCATGTTGGCCTTCGATTTGCTGTAGAACTGGAGAGTTACATACTCTGACCATTATAGAGAGTGGCTGGTGGGCCACCCAGGTCAGCTTGCCAAACTGAAAATGCCTGTGTGTCAGTAACTGCTTTGTAACCCAAGAACAAAAAGGTGGTAGTGATTAGAGTAGATGACAAGTGGAACTTGCAAAGTAATGGAATAAAATTTGTTTATTAAACATAGCTATAAATTTGTTATTTATTTCTTAGGGTTTCAGCATAGAGTTTCTGCGTTACACTTTTATTTTTTTTCCAGATGTTTTGTGTGCTAAATAACTGAAATTAGAATCATAGAATTTTTAAAATGAAATGAATTTTAGCGTTTATTTTTTTAAACCTATTCACTTTTCATTTATTCATTGGATTAATTCATTTTGCAGTGGATAAGTGAAGTTACCAGTTTATGTTGGGCTTCAGGAGTCCTGATTAAAGATCCTTGAGATGGAATTTTTTTTTTTTTTTGAGATGGAATCTCGCCCTGTTACCAGGCTGGAGTGCAGTGGCATGATCTCAGCTCACTGCAGCCTCCGTCTCCCGGTTTCAAGTGATTCTCCTGCCTCAGCCTCCTGAGTAGCTGGGACTATAGGCATGCGAGATGGAAATGTTTTTAGCCATATATGTGTTCTTACACTTTCATGATTTGGAGGACTTCTTTTTTTTCTCAATAAAAGTAGATAGGAGACTGGGTGTGGTGGCTTATGCCTATAATCCCAGTACTTTGGGAGGCCAAGGCGGAACAATCATTTGAGGCCATGAGTTCAAGGCTGCAGTGAGCTGTGATTACACAATTGCACTTCATCCTGGGCAGCAGAATGAGACTCTGTCTCAAAAAAAAAAAAAGGTAGAGATGATGTGGTATTTGCTAGTGAAAGTGCTTGGCTCACTCTGTAATGTATAGTGATGTTCAATAAATGTTTGTTGACTGAAATCCTACATAGCTAGAATATCCATGTTTAAGACTAATTTTAAAGTGCTGTTAGTTATGTTAAGTAAAAATGCTATATTTTATGTATTTATTCAATTAATTAATTTATTTACTTATTTATTTATTTGGTGAGATAGAGTCTTGCTCTGTCACCCAGGCTGGAGTGCAGTGGTGTGGTCTTAGCTCACTGTAACCTCCACCTCCCGGGGTCATGCAATTCTCCTGCCTCAGCCTCCCACATAGCTGGGATTACAGGCATGTACCAGCATGCCTGGCTAATTTTTGTATTTTTAGTAGAGATAGGGTTTTGCCATGTTGGCCAGGCTGGTGTTGAACTCCTGACCTCACATGATCCGCCTGCCTTGGCCTCCCAAAGCGCTGAGATTACAGGAGTGAGCCCCTGCACCCAGCCAAAATGCTACATTTTAAATTGGCACTTGCTTTACTTTTTATTCATCTAGTCATTTACTTATCTAACCAGTATTTATTGAGTATCTACTAGATGTCAGACATGTTATACAGAGATAAGAAAGGCTTCATCCCCGTTCTCAGTGAGCTTAAGAATTCAGAGGAGGAGAACTAGGTAAAGAGTTGATTATGACAGAGTGGATTTGCATGAGGTACACAACTGTACCTAATCCAGCCTTGGGCCACCAACAGATAAGGCTACCTAGAGAGGTTCCAGTGGAGATTAGCCTGGGAGATGAGTGGGTGGGGAGACAGAGAGGACAATGTTCAACAAGAGCATCAGGGGTAAGACATTGCTTGGTGTCTGTAGAAAACAACAAACAGCTTCTCAATAATGTATTTCAAGTTTAGAAATAGTGGGAGGAGAGAGAGAAGGCTAGATAATGAATCAGGGGCTGGACATGTGTGCTTGGACTGGGAGAAACCAAAGGATTTTTGAACTCCGTGCTCAGATTTGTGGAGTCAGTACTGGAGGCAGGAAAATAATTAGGAGGTGGCTACACTGATGTTAGCAAGAGATTATAGGATCCCCAATGGTGAGAAGGTGAGAAGATTTATTTGAGATCTATCCAAGTTTAATTCTGCAAGTTTTAGTGAACTGTGGGACTGGTCGGTAAGGAAGAGGAGAAAATCAAGGATGACTCTCACTCAGGTTTTTAGTATAGGTGTTTGTATGTATAGCATAATGTAACTTCAGAGTTCTGATATAACCTCAGAGTTATGTGATCAAAACATAAACAAGAAACTATAATCTCTATAGAGACTATGGGAGGTTACAAATGGTAAGGATAAACTATGTACAGTATCATTGGATAGCCTAGTTTTTTTTCTGTTTGTTTTAAATAGGACAGAGTCTTGCTGTGTTGCCCAGGCTAGTCTTGAACTCCTGGGCTCAAGTGATTCTCCTGCTTCAGTCTCCCTAGTAGCTGGGATTACAGGAGTGAGCCACAGCACCTGACTCTCATTGATAGTTTTTAAAATGCATTAGCAATCATAAATCTCACAAAGCCATACTGTTTAAAGATTTCCTCTGAAAACACAGCAAAGGGCAAAAACTAAGGTAATATGTAACAACTGCAATTAGATATAAATAACTTTTACAATACTCTTTAGTATAGGCTTTGATTCATAGTAATTAGAATTTTTAAACCATTAATACAGTCATGGGCACATTTTTTGTTTTTCTTACTGTTTTTTAAAATTAATATAAAAATATTAAAATGTTTTCAAAACAGTATATAATTGGAATTGAATTTATTGGAAGCAGATACAGTTTTCTGGGGAGAAAAATAATCTTAAAAATGACAGATATTTGAACTAGCAAAATGCATCTTATAGCAATACCTTAAAAACTATAATATTAAAAACTGTTTGGCAGAGAACTAATTATTTTTCAGTCATACATGTAAATTAAAGTCCCACTTGGTTTTGCCTAAGGTAAGTCACGCTTAACTGAGTACTGGCTGTTTGGCTTTGTGCTCATGTGGCCCCAGGCCCTGAAGGGCTTTGCATATTATTGGGGCCCTGTAGGTGAATCAGTTATGGCCTTTGTCTCAAGTCCAAGTGGGAATCACCAGAATGTTTTAACTTTTGGCCCAAAAGACTTCAGTTTATGCAAACTATCAGTTTATACCCCAACTATCCACAGGATCCAGCAAGAATAGGATAGAGGAAGGTGCCTTATATGTGGCTGAAGACTTATTTTTCTGTATTCCTTGACCTTCCTTTTTCCCCCTTTCTGTAAGCAGGGGAAAAACATTTGCTGTAGCACCAGACATACAACTCAGTCCCCTTTCATCCTGCTATGTAGGTATAGGTACATCTTTCTCGTTAACTCTCCTACTTCCCTTGTCATACAAAGAGATGTTTTTCTTCCTGGGAAGTAGCAGGGTAGTTTTTTGGGATATTTTAGCTCCGTGGTGAACAGCTTCTTTCTGAGATCTTGTCAGAGATAATCTCCAGGGAAGCACGCAGTTAAAAGTACACCACTATTGTTATTTCTCTTCTCCCAGGGTTTTGTTTACAAAGGATTTTGTGTAATTATGATTTCCCATAGACTTTTCTGATAGTTTATGGTCGCTGACAGTGCATTGTATCAGAAAAAGAAGTGAGCTTTCAAGAAATCTTGAGGCCATGTTATGTTTTAATAAGAGATGCTGGGTTAAAGTGAAGGTGATGAATGGTGGCACGTTCTCATGCTTCTTTTATCTTTGAAACTTAGTGAATTCTAGAGCCAAATCTTTTTTGCCCATGGCCCTCAGCATTATTCTTGGACTGTCCTTTTAGTTTTTAATTGAATCCCTCCCCACCCCCATTCAATTGCTTGTGTCTCCGTGTATCATAGTTCACTTATGTTGTCACACCTAGGTGCTTAAACTTGCCTCCTACTCTCCCCAAGTCTCCTTGGCTTAGGGACCATCCCTTCTCCTTCCTCCTTCCCTATTTCTTTTCCATAAGTGGGTATTAGGAAGAAAGTCTTGCACTGTTTTTTTAGCAGGCAGTTTTGTAGAAGGATACCTGGTTTTAGTAATAAAGCTGGTATGGAAATGACTTCAGCGTGAAGTTGCTGCAGATGACAAACAGGAACTGAATCTGAGCTAGAAGATCTCTGTAACAAGCTTTGTTATTGACTAACCCTTTGTTATTATTGTGATCCCTGTTATGCCTTGTATTCTCTAAGCATCATAAGTAATTTGTTTTCTTGTTGTCTCTGGCATGAGGGTTGTGACCTCTCACTGAGGGTGGAGCCTCTGTGTCTGGTGCAGGCTATGCATGCCCCTGCAGGCATTTGTGTGTTTGTTGAAGGAGTAATGCTAACCAGGTGGGTCCTTTTCAGCAGCCATTCATTGCTATTAGCCAAAGGCAGTAACATCGTTACTCTTCTAGTCATGACTAGAAATCCATAAAGACAACAAATGCCCAAAAGCAGGGACAGCCTCTGCTACTGATCCTGTAGCCACAAGAATAGTTCATGCAGCTGGACATATGGCACGTTCATTGTTGTGATACGATTTTCAGGTGCAAGTGGGTAACAAAAGTACATTTTATGATTTGCTCAGGTAAGCTTTTGGAAGAGGAAGGAGAGTGTTTTCGGCCTGCAAAAAGTGGCTGATTATGCTGCCTATTGAATACAGTGAGTGGCTAGAAGATGTATCAATCTATGTTGGCATTGGAACTTCCACAGCAGTGTCTTGCTGTAACATCACTCTTATTCCTTTGTGTTTTAGGTGAGATGAGTGAGAGCCGAGCAAAGAGAGTTAGAATAAAAGAGGTAGATGGCTGGACCCTGAGGATGCTAATTGATTACGTTTACACTGCAGAAATTCAGGTTACAGAAGAAAATGTACAGGTAAGAATAAACACTTCACACCATCTAGCTCTTTAGGCATACAGTTTTTTTTAATAAAAAAAGCATACCCACACAGTATACATTTTGCACCAAAATAATAGGATTCATTGTGAAAATTGTATTTCTAAAAAATATTTGGAATGATTACACCTTTTTAGTAATGTTTCTGAGTTCAGTATCTTTTATATTCTTTAAGATCTGAGATACAAATCCTTTAGTTCTCTGAATGATGCTTGTTCTTTCATGAAAGCACTGTCATATTCATTTATAACTGTTGATTGATAAGCCCACAATTTTTCTTTATTCCTTGGAAGGATATACTCTACAAAGAATGTTTTTGACTGCCAATATTCTTTATTTCTTTCTTTTTTTTTTTTTTTTTTGATACACGATCTTGCTCTGTCTCTCAGAGTGGAGTGCGGTGGCGTGATCATGGATCACACAGCCTCGACCTCCCAGGCTCAAGCAGTCCTCCCACCGCAGCCTCCCAAGTAGCTGGGACTACAGGCGTGTGCCACTGTGCCCAGCCAATTTTCTTATTTTTTTGTAGAGAGGTCTCACTGTTGCCCAGGCTGATCTCAAACTCTTGGGCTCAGGTGATCTACCCTCTTCAGCCTCCCAAAGTGCTGGGATTATAGGTGTGAACCACCATATGCCCAGCCTATTCTTTGTTTTACTATTTGAGCATCCTCTTTAGGTGATTCTGGAGTTTAGCTAAAAGTTGATATTGCATCTTATTTTCTATAAAGAACAAATGTTTTATGTATGTTACATAAATGTTTAAATAATACAGATGGATGTGGAGTAAAAGGTGAAAATTCCTCTTTAGAAAACTGCCCTTCTCTTCGAACCTACCCCAGTCCACATACATTGATTCACTTCTTCTAACCCAGAGGGTAGCTTCTGTTATCTACTGTGAATCCCTTCAGACCGTTTTACATGCATTTATTCACACACATGTATACACACAGTTTTTTTACATAAGAAATACTATACTTGTTCTGAAACTTGCTTTTTGAACTGAACAGTGTCTTAGGGGTCTTTACACATTAGTGTATATGAGTCTAACTCATGTTTATCAGTTATACATGTATGTATGATTTTTCACCTTTATAAAAACAATGCAATGAGTGGACATTTTTATATTCAAATCTCCAAATTTTATAAGCTGGATTCCTCAAAATGGAATTGGTGAATCAAAGAGTACACGCGTATATTAATTTTTTGATAGCGATGCCAAATTGCCATCTGAAAATATGTGTTTATTTATATTTCTTCTAACAGGGACACTGTGTTTTGAGGACAACAAAAATAACTAGGACTAAATTCTTAAGAAATAGTCTTTAAATTCTACTTGCACAAATAGGAAGTTGTTGGCTCAATCCTTATCCCTGCTAACTAGTTGAAATATACTACAAAATGAATTCGGCGACTGAAATCTTTGCGCTTGTTAAGACATGCTATTGATTGTTCCATGCGAAATATTGGCAGTAGTAAGGCCTCCTGGTGATCTTTCCCAGATGGCCTCATTAGCCTTCGCTTGGAAGTTCTAGTTATGAGGTAAGGCATTTGAAAAACCTTGGTCAATATTGGGGTTGTTTCTAAATGTATGCATCAGATACTAGATGAACTTTTTTTTTTTAACATGGAAGAAAGTGTTTGGTATATGTCATGAGATCACTGTACTAATCTGTCATCTCATTCTGGTCTTTTAGGTACGTTTAGACTATTTGCTAGATTCTGGGGCATTGCTTTCAACAAGAGTTTATCTTGGTTTCTTTTTGTTCATTCTTTTTATTCATTTTAGTGCATGGGCCCCGTTATGCCCTTATATTTGACCTTCAACAAATGAATTACTAATTTCTTTGATTCACATAATGGGCCACATGGGAGAAAATTGAGAAAAATCATTTAGGCCTTAGAGACTAAACTGTGTGAATTCAGCGCTAAATGTTGTTTGTAGTAGTTCTTGTGGTGGGGACATGGGCCTATTAGGAATCAGGAGAACGCCTCTCATGTTTCTTTCAATAACTATCATGTTCCAGTCCTGAAATATTAGTCATCACAGCCTTTCAGAAAACTCTTGCCATCCTAATTTGCCTCTTGTGTATTATATTGCTTAGCTTTTAGAATATGCAGGAATACATTCTAAGGGTTACATTTGGCAGGCTTATTAAATGCTTAACATTTGTATAGTTTTGTTTTGTTTTTAAGAGGGAGAGGGATATCTCTTCAGCATAGGACTATCCTGGTTTGTAAAGCTTTCTTTTATTTTCAATTGAAAAATACTTGTTTTGGAAAAGGCAGTTGAGAAGTAAATTAGATTGAAAGTAGCTACTTTTTCCATAACGTGTTTTTCAAAGAAAAAAATAAGACTATACTATATAAAGATACACCAGACTCCTATTTCCTGTTTTGTGTATTTTTTGTCAATCTATATTATGTTAAATCTTTCTTGTAAAGTGCTGTCCACCTTAAAGAAGAAGGTGTCTGGTGTTATTAATGTTAAGCTGAAGTTTTAAGTGGCCATAACTGGAAGCCCTGCTCTGAATTTACATGCCCTGAAGGTGCTGACAGTGGGAACAAAAGTTTCTGTAATTAAAATGTTTCTTGTTGGTGGTATATTTTTCTCACTGGACCTAGACTCAAATCTTTTACCAGGTGACCTCCCTTTTGTAAGTTTCTGTTTTAGTAATAAAGTACAATATTGGGCTAGAAAGTATCTTTGGGATGCATGTTTTGATGTAGAATCATTGTGCCTTAGAATGCTGAGGTCCAGCCATCTTTTGGCAGTCAGTTGGCAACAGAACAGGGCTATAACCCTGGTTTCCCAGATCACTAGTGTAGGGTCTCTTCCATGATACCATATGGTCTCCTTATTACACTAATTTTAAACAATATAATAGCTATTTGAAGTGAAGGTTGTTAACTTGGAGTCAGAATGAGGGAATGAGTAATTTAAAAAATAAACTCCAAAGAAGGGACTGTTGTTATTATAGTCCCTTCTGATTTATACAAGCAATAGGGCTTTAATTCTTTGCCATTCCAGGTTTCCTAGCTTTTTGTGTGTTTGTTGCTGCTGTTGTTTTTTTGTTTGTTTAGGTTTTTAAACTTTGGCTTTAAGTTTGGATATTTGGTTTTATTTATGGCAAAATCGGAGGATGATTTGAGCTAAATGAATTTACAGTTTTTTTTAAAAGGAGATAAAAGGAGAACCAATATTTTACCTATGACTACACTTGTAATTCAACTTTTTTGTTGTCGTTGCTGTTGAGTGAATTAAAATTTAACTTATGTCTAGAGTTTCAAAGCAAACTTTATGAACTGCATAAATCTGGGAAATATAGAAAATACAGCCAAAGTCTATTGAAAAGTATGCTCTTTGACATTTGGTGGTTATGGACACCTTTGAGAATATGATGAAAAACTGTCAACCCTTTTCTAAGGAAAGGGCACATTAGCTTATCTACACAAAGTTTTGCATACATTTTCAATACACTTTCAGAGAATCCGTGTACCTTGCTGCTTGCCCCACCTTCCACTGTTAAGAATACTTGGCTTTATTTTTAAATTTTTTTATTTTATTGAGACAGTGTCTTGCTCTGTTGCCCAGGCTGTGGTCAGTGGTGTGATCTTGGCTCGTTGCAACCTCTGCTTCCCAGGTTCAAGCAATTCTCCCACCTCAGCCTTCCAAGTAGCTGGGACTACAGACATGCACCATGGCCAGCTAATTTTTGTATTTTTAGTAGAGATGAGGTTTCGCCATGTTGGCCGGGTTGGTCTTGAACTCCTGAGCTCAAGCAGTCTGCCAACCTTGGCCTCCTCAAGTGCTAGGATTATAGGCATGAGCTACCACTCCCGGCCAAGAATACTTGGCTTTAGATATAAAAAATATAAATATGTAAGTGTGTGTGAGTCTGTGTGTGTATGTGCGTGTATGAAGGATTTTCACATGGGTATATCTCTAGTTATATACTAAGCATTTTATATGTAGCTCATTTGATGTTTGTGCCTCCATATAAGATAGGTGTTACACCAATGTGATTGAAGAAATAGGCTTAAGAAGGTTAATTTGCTCAACGTCACACAGCAACTATTAAATCGTCATTAACTAGTATTGCTTACAAAGAGAGTTTATAAATTCAAAAATGTAAATGGCTTTATAACTGAAATTTTTTTTTCACGATCCAGAAATTATTCAAGATATATGCTATGTCATTAGATGTGTTAATTAACACTTTTGGAGAATCCTAAAGCATCTTGAACTTCTTAAAGCATTTACTTCATTGCTAAATTTGTAGTTTTGTTACATGAGTTTGACTTCTCTGCCTTTGGGTATTTGTTTTGGCTTCCTAAAAGTAGGTAAGAGTTTTTCACTTGATGTAAGTGTTAAAAACAAAGGTAATGCTGTTAATAAACAGTGCCCATGAAAGTAAATGCTCTCATTCCTAAATTAATATTATAAGTACTCATCTACAGATCTTTCTATATTAGAACTGTTATCATCTAGAAGAATTTGAGAAACATCTGATAATTTTGAATGGATGGGTTTTAAAAAGTTCCTGAAACATATGTTGGATGAATTGGGCTTATTTGAGACAGAAACTTTCTGTCTCTTTAGAAATGAAACAAAATTTAAATGAGAGTTTTTCAAGGGACATCTAAAATCAATTATTGGTAATAAACAGACTAAATGTTTAACACAGTCTCAGTATAGTAGAAAATTCAACATAGTGTGTCCATTTGATTGGTAGTATAGGGCAGGTTGTTGTTGTTTTGCTTCAAACCAGAACTGCTAGGAGTATGCTGTATAGATAGTGTTTTACTCTGCATGTTCCCAAAAGGAGGACATCACGTGGAGGGGCTTGTTACATGGTACCAGGCCTGTTGACATAGTTGAAAAAGCTTTAAGTTGGCTTAATCAATAAAAAGCCTGCCAAAGTAGAGAAGTCACCAAAACAGAATACGTGTGTACCCTCAATATTTTAACCTCAAACATGTAAGTTTACAATTGTATTCCAATCTTTGTTTGTAAAAGCTAAGTATGGTCAGCTGTTTCGAGAGCCACATGTCCTTTTTTGCACAAACCACACCATAATCATGCACCAACTATAATTTCCAGGCTTTTTTCTTTAAGTGCAGCAAGAACTGAGACACTTGAAATCTCAACGCAAAATCTTCTTTGAATTACACAGTTTCTCTTTCATTCCTCCCGTGTCTAATTGGATTGAAAACATTTATTTTTTTTCCAGTAACACATTGATCAAGCCACTTCAAAGCAGCCAACTTAGTTTTCATAGAAAGAGCTCTTTTTACATTCACATTTCATTGAATTCATTTACTTAAATTGTGTAATTTCAATAAGTGCAAGTGTCATAAACAGATGTGGGAGCAAATCCAACATGTATGAGTTGGTAAAATGCATCCCAGCTGGAGGAGCAGACGTGTGCAAGCACAGTAGAGTGTACTTACTGAGGGCATGGAGAGAGTTGGTTCATCAGGTGAGTAGGTAAAGTGGATTTTGGTGAAGAGTGCTTTTGCTTTGTGTATTTCTATATTGTGTGGGTAAACATTGAAATGAAATTCTCATTAGGTGGAGATTTGTTTTAAAAATCTGTCTTAAAAATATTTAAGATACCCTATCAGTTAAACAGTCATTGATAGAATATCTGATAAGTACTTGGTCCTGGTGCTACAAAAAAAAAAAAACAACAACAAAAAAAAATGAACAGGGAACAAAGCGTAATGAATAGAGTCTATACTTAGACTGGGTTTGGATCTTGGCTTTGCTGTTTAAATGCCATGTGACCTTGCCTAAGTTGCTTAACCTCTGATTGGCATTGGAGCTTGAGCCAGAGATGAATAGGGCTAGGCATAGGAGCACTCACCTGATGGAGCAAGCACTCAACAAGTATTTTTTTTGTGTTTGTGTTTGTGTGTGTGTGTTTTTTTGACATTTTCAAAAAATAATTTTGAAACTGAGGGTAGGCTGTGCACAGTGGCTCACGCCTGTAATCCCAGCACTTTGGGAGGGATGCCAAGGGAGGTGGATCACCTGAGCTCAGGAGTTCAAGGCCAGCCTGCCCAACATGGTGAAACCTCATCTCTACTAAAATTACAAAAGTTAGCCAGGCGTGGTGGTGCACACTTGTGGTCCCAGCTACTCGTGATGCTGAGGCAGGAGAATCGCTTGAACCCGGGAGGCGGAGGTTGCAGTAAACCAAGATCGCACCACTGCACTCCAGCCTGGGCAGCAGAGTGAGATTCCATCTCAAAATAACAACAACAACAAAAAAAATGAGGGTAGCATGCAGTCCAAACTGAAATGTTTAGAGGTGAGTTACAGATTCAGGTCTGAATGAGATGCTGCAGAGATCCTGGCAGCAGGACTTTTGTGGTGTTGGTAGTGGTGGTGGCATATACTCTTAGGCTGATGGCAGTGCCTTTATCCAGGAAGAGCTGCCCTGGGTGAACACTCAAGCCTACAGCTCTTATATTTCTGGCTTGTCTAGAAAGAGACTTGGTAAGGGCTGGGCAATTGTAATGACCACAATCAAGTAAGTTTGAGATTGTGGAGGGTCTGCATTCCCATAGGAAACTGGGCAGCAAACCCAGGATCTGGGGCTTGTTATGTGGGGCATTAGGAGTCACGCTGTGGCTTGGCAAGCATGAGGGTACTTGGGGGAGCACATCATGTTTAGGGCAGCAAGATTAACGCCAGACTGTAAACACTGACACGGTGCCCAATAAGCTTTGTGGTATTGGTCAGGATTAGTTTAGGACCGAATTGAACTGCACTTGAAGATCTAAGATTTTTAAGACCTGTAGCTGGATCAGGCCAGATCAGGTATGGATGAAGAACCACTTTACTGCTTTTTATACATGGCTTGCCCTTTCCCTTCCCTGTATCTAAGCTGTTGAGGTTACCTGTTTTTTTCACTGCCAGTATTGATCCTGATGAATTCCATCTTTCAATCAATAGTTTACTAAATATTTATGGGGTATGTATTCTATGCCAGACACTGTTCCAACCATTGGTGTTACAATGTCAAGCAGGATAGATAAGGTCCCTGTCTTGAAAGGCTTTACATTGTAGAGGAGGGGTAGGGACGAGACAAATAATATACCCATAGATAGAGAAACAGGTAAATTTTACATTATTTTCTGGGGAGGAGTCATGTGAACAGAGACTTGAATGAAGAGAAGGGAGTGATGTAAAAGTAAAGGCAGAGAACATTCCAAGCAGAAAGAGCAAAGGACCTGAGATGTGAATAAGTTTGGCATGTTCTATGGGCCAGAAAGAAAAGGACAATTATTATTTGAGGAGAGTAAATGATGAGAGAGTGGAGGAAGACGAGATTAGATTAGAAAGGTAAATAGGGCCAAAGTAGGTTTGTAGACTATGATAAGGAGGTTTGATTTTGTTCCAGTTGTAGTTTGGGCAGGGAATTCATGCTTTAGACAGATTGTTCCCCTTTCCCATCTGCTAGGTGGAGGATGGACTGTGGGGGCAGTAGAAGAAGTTGGAGGCCCTTTAGATACCTGTTGGGGTAGGCTAAGTGAGAGACTAGTGGCTTGGGCCTGGGTTGTTGGCATGAGATGGTGAACAATAGATTTGGGGGATATTTGGAGGTAGGGCCAATGGAATTTACTAATGGATTTGCATGACGGATGGAGGAAGGAGAATGATCAAGAATGGCTCCTGCGTTTTTGGCCTGAGCAACTGGGTGGATTATAGTGCTATTGTCTGAGATGGTGAAGACATGGGATGGGGACATATTTTCGGGATGGTGGGAATTAATGGTTCTATTTTGGTTATGTTAACTTTTACCAGTTGGACTTACAAGTGGAGATGCTGAATAGGTTGGTTCTGTGATGGGAAGGGGTCAGGTTAGGGAGGTAGATTTGGCATATTGGTGGCATATTGAAGTGGATGAGGTCACTTTAAGAGGTAGTGTAGACAGAGAAAGCAAGCAAGCCAAAGACATAATCTGGGGCATTCCAGATTTTAGATGAGCAGATGAGGGAGATGGAGTACTGGTGATGTAGGAGGAAAAGCAGGTGTATGTGGTGTCACAGAATGCTAGTTCTAGAGAAGAAAGTGCTTTACGGAGACAGTGCTTGGCTGTGTCAGATGTTCTTGATAGGTCAAGAAAGTGAATTGAGCCATATCAGTGTAGATGTCATTACATTCATTTGCCTGAGACAGTCCTATTTTGTGCCTGTTAATCTGGTGTCTTGTCTGATTAGTGTTTATTTTACTCAGAAATGTTCCAGTGTGGATGATAAATTATATGGTCACACTGGTCATTAGTGACCTTAGGAAAAGCTATTTAGAGGTGATGGTGAGAATGAAAACTGGTTTGGAGTGGACTAAGAATAAGTGGACTCAGAGAGTACCGAAAGTTCTTTCGATGCCTTTTGCTATGAAAGGGGAGAGAATGTGCTGGCTGAAGGGGATGATGAGTTTAAGGGTGTTTTTTTTTGTTTATTTGTTTTGTTTTGTTTTTTGATGGGTAATATTTTAAAGCAAGTTTTTAGTTAATTAGAATAACCTAGTAGAAAAGCAAAAGTTGATGTGATAAAGGGGAGAAAGAAACAAAGGGTATAATTGCAAAAGTGAGAGAGGTTGGCATCTAAAACAAAATGAAGGGGTTTACCTTAGATGGGAGCAGGAAAACTTCTCTGTTAACCAGAGAGAAGGCAGACTGTGTTGTCAGATACAAGTTAGTGGCTTGGATGGTGGAAAGGTAGGTATTTTATCAGCTTGCATATAATTATAAAGGCTGTGGCAAGTAATCAGCCAAAAGGAAGATGAGGAAAAGGGATGCTAGAGATTTGAACTAAAGATGATAAATCATTGTCTTGCAAAGGATGAAGGTGAATTTACTAGTGAAGTGTAGTCGAATTGTCAGGCCATATTGGGAGCTCATTTGAGATTTGCAGTCATAAATATCAGGTAGAATGGTTGCATGATTTTCTTCAGCCATGTTAAACCACTTATACTTAGTATAGAGATGATGAATGTGTTAGTTAGCTATTGCCACAAAAATGCCACAAAACAAAGTATGCCGAAACTCAGTGGCTTAATAAAAAATCATTTATTCTTATGGATTTGCAGGTTGGCTGAGGATCAACTAATCCAGGCTGAGGTTGGCTGGGTGATTGGCTCTACACCATGTTTTAAAAATTATTCTGGAATAAGAAAGTCTAGAACAAGACTACATGAGTGCGTAGTTGAGAGAGTGGAGGAGGAAGTGGTAGTTGGAACTCAGGAAACTGAGATGTTCTATTTGGATGTTTATGTCGTCAAAAATTGTCAGAAGTTGTGGTGGAGAGAATGGTGATTTAGGTTTTAAAAAGTTCTCTCTCTCGTGTGTTTGAGTTAGTGTGACGACAACACTCTGGGGTGATTGTAGTACCATACTTAATCTTTGATTTAGAACCACCTGTTCCATCTTAGTATATTAGACGAAGTTGGCCAAGTAAAAAAAATCATCTGTAAATGAGTTGGAGTGACCGAGGTGTTGTTAGATAGTCCCAGTGAGGAAGGTGAGTAGACATGTGCTTCCAAGGAGCAGGGGTTTTTGGAGAAAGGAGAAAGGAAGTAGCAATGGGGAGCTGCATCTCTAGGCCTTAAAGCAGCATTTTTGTTTTTCAGGTGTGGATGACGATCAACTAATGGGTCAAGAAATAAACTTAGTAGGTTGTTATTAGCATTTAAGAGAAAAATTAGAGACAAGAGTAGGAAATGCTATTCAAGCCGAAGGTCTGTTTCAGAAGAAAATAGCAGATCCTAGCAAGTCTGCATGTTTTGTGAAACTTTGAGTTCTAGGTTGTGAGGTAAAAAGTCTTACTATGCAGTGTGGTCAAAAGAATTGGAAAATTCAGCTGTAAGTTACTTGGAGTGTGAGAAAGAAAAGATCCATAAATAGTAGAGATGTGACTGAATATATGTTATTGATTATGCATAAATACAGTGATTTTTATGTTATTTGTGTATATATTTTATTTTTCTAGACTGTATTCTTTAGCATGGAAATGCCCAATAGATGACTAATAGATGTTGACTACTTAGATATCAGGAAGACATAGGTACTCAGTGGTAATCCAGAAAGTATACTTTGTTTTCTATGCTGGCTCGTGGTGCAGCTCCTGGAACAGGGCACAGAGATTCAGATGGACCTGCTTGAGATGGTGAGCAATGAAGGTGACGTCACAGTGGGGGTTAGACATCACTTGCCCAGTCTATTTCTTGGCTTTGCAGGTCTAGAAACTATTTTGTTAGCTCCTTCAGAATTGATCAGACTTTTGTGAAATAGCTCAGACTAGCCAAAATCAGAACACTAATACATGAACCATAATGATCTTAAACTAATTTTCAGTGGGGTAACAGGTGTTTCTAGGGACTGTGTTTACATTATCCGGTGTGCATCATTCTCAGGATCTGGATACCTAAGTGATAGAATTAGTAATCAGAGCCTCATTTGGTGAGCAGGGAATCACAAGGAAAGGGAATTTACTTCAAAGGGATAGTGGAAAGTCCTACTAAACTGGCATCCCACTGCAAAACATACCTTTCTGGTGATTTGAGTATTGATTACATACTGTGAAATCCAGTGTCTCCCTATCTTTCATGGTACTGGGAAAACTCTGACAAATAATTGCTCTTTGGATAACCCATTTCTGAATTTTTTTGTAATCTGGTAGTTGTCTTTTTCTGTCCCCAAGCACTTGAGGATGTGCCAAACTCCAGCAGACACAGTGGTTCATTGACACAGAGATTCTCAACTAGAGGGCAGAGTGCCCTGGTATTTTTAATTCTTATTCATCTCCTTGTGGAGATTTAATAATGTGGACCATTTTAAACCTCATGTTAAAAATAGTTTCCTCTGGCCAGGTACGGTGGCTCACGCCTGTAATCCCAGCACTTTGGGAGGCCAAGGTGGGTGGATCATGAGGTCAGGAGATTGAGACCATCCTGGCTAACACGGTGAAACCCCGTCTCTACTAAAAATACAAAACATTAGCCGGGTGTGGTGGCAGGTGCCTGTAGTCCCAGCTACTAGGGAGGCTGAGGCAGGAGAATGGCATGAACCCAGGAGGCAGAGTTTGCAGCAAGCCGAGATCACTCCACTGCACTCCAGCCTAGGCAACAGAGCAAGACTCCATCTCAAAAAAAAAAAAAATAGTTTGTTCGGACAGAGACTATCACTATATATTTTATTATGTTTTGAGCTTTGTTACAGTCATGTTCCAGATCTGCTCCTCCAACACTGCCCTCCACCCATTTTGAATGGATGACCATGCTTCATTCGTAGCCACACATCTAGAAGTTGCCAAATAGCAAGGAGTTCTGTGGAAAGTTCATCTTCAAGGTGAACAGAAACATCTACTGAGCAGTTTTTTAAAATATTGTTAATAAATCCTCAAGGTAAAATCATTTGAATTACACATATAATGCGGCATATTTACATTAATGTGGAACAACTCAGAAAATAATAAGGAACCCTTAGATTGCCTTTCTGCTAGTAAACTTCATGGCCCAGTGGACTTTGGCTAATTATTGTACTAAAATTCAGAGCTCAAATCTTGAATTTATTACTGACTTCAAGAAGAGCCTTGAGTAAGATATTAACCTTTCTGTTTCTCAGCTATTAAATGAGGCCAACAGTGCTTTGCCACTGCATTGAAATGGTGTAAAAATATACCAGTTAAAGCTTGCAAAAATATCTAAATGCTCTATAAGTGTTGAGCAGAAATAAGAGATGGGCAGGAATAAAAAGACTTAAGACCAAGAAAAAGAACAACTCATTAACATTATTTGGGATCACTGGGTAGAAAATAGCTCATATGACTTTTCGTTCCCTCTTTATATTCTGAATCAGGTCATATAAAAAATGTCCCTAATTTGCTATAGAGTTCTCTCCCTCTTGTGCATTTGAGTTGGCATGGAGTCCACAGTCGGGTGATTGTAGTACCATGCTAAATCTTTGATTTAGAATCACCTGTTCCATTGGTTTGACATGTAGTGGTTAGAGAAGAAGTTATGTATCTCCCAGCAGTGTCTATGGAGGGCTTATTGCTTTTCCATTTCTGTTTTCTTTCTCTTATGAGATAGAAGTCCTTTGTGAGTAAAAGGGTTTGGCAGATGATGTGCTTGGAAAACACAGGTTGAAACTTAAAAAAAAAAAAAACATAAATTCCTGAATCAAACCTTCAGGATTAGTGGTTGTTTATGATATAACCATGGGTACTTATATCATTTATCTGACATTCTAGCACCCAGAAATCAGTTACCTTGATATTTTATCACTTTACCTGGTTAGTACTAATTTATTATTATCCAGAGGCATAAAAATTTAAATTATTTACCATTTGAGCTTTGATGTTAATTGTATTTTATTATATTTTAAGTCTGAATTTGGTAATCCTCATAGTTTTAATCAAAACATTAGACCAACTAGAACATCCATTCTCCATTCTAGTTAAATTATTTTTATTCAATATAAGAATATAGAATAAAACAGTCATATTTAAAATTTAATATGGAAAGGCCATTGAGGTCAGCTAGTTTGAGAAAACCTAGAAACCTTAGTATAAGAGCATCTTATAAAACCAGATGGATATGGAACTCAAAGTGGTTCTAAAAAAATTTATTGTTCGGAGCAAGGCTAGGTACTCTAGAAGCGTTAGTAATTGAGTTACTTGTGGCTTTGTATTATTAAAATATATGGTCCTTGAAGATGTCTCCACAGCTGAATCATTTTGGGATTCATGTCTGAAGTAGTTTCATGTGGTACATAAAAGCATTTATCTTGATGAACAAAAAATGACTCCATCTTGATTGTGATTTAGCATGTTATAACAGCATCTTTGTAATTTGAACTAGAACAAGAAAAATAGAAACAAGTCAAAGTCCTTATTAGAAATAAACCCAGTTCAAAGTGGATTTTTTTTTCTTGATTTGTGATGTTGTTTAGGTATGGAGCCTGTGTGTGGGATAGCACATTTGTATCAGGCTAGTTGCCAGTGTTCAGGGTATGCCTCTCCAATCCAGTCCAGGTGGTCACAGTCTAGAGCTGTTAAATTATATGTGGTTCTGGCATGTTTGGTTTGACACCAGCCAAAGGTTTTATAAACCCTAGCATTATTGACATATAGTCTTAAAAATATTATTACCTCTTGGACCTTAATGTCTTAATCTCATTGTTAGGTTAGTAAAATTAATGTGCTTCTGATAACCTGGTTTAAGTATATTGTGCCTTTTCTTAAGCTATATAATTTATGAAAACTTTATTTCTAGCTTTGTACAATGGCAGTATCGTAGCCAATGAAGTTTATCTGGGGCATGATTATTGCTAATTGAAAACTATTTCTTGTGAAAATAGAATATAGCTATATCACTGACACGGATGCACAAGCTACTGCTTTAAAATAAGTTTATCAATGCTAGTGTAGCAATTTGGTCATGTAAATGCATTTTTGCGGGGTTGCCTCTTATTTTGGATTCTATCAGGTAGGATTATTATTTTCTATTTGAAAATTTATTTCATGGCTTATAAATGCTGTCTGTTGACCTCTGGTTAATCTATTAGTATGGATTTAAAGTACAGTTGTCCCTCAGTATCCGTGGGAGGTTGGTTCCATAACTTCCCTTGGGTACCAAAATCTAAGCATGCTCTAGTCCCTGACTTAAAGTGGCATACATAGTATTAATATTTGCATATAACGCATGCACATCCTCCTGTATACTTTTTTATTTATTTATTTTTTTGAGACGGAGTCTCGCTCTGTTGCCCAGGCTGGAATGCAGTGGCACGATCTCGGCTCACTGCAACCTCTGCCTCCACCTGGGTTCAGGTGATTCTTTTGCCCCAGCCTCCTGAGTAGTTGGGATTACAGGCACCCGCCACCATGCCTGACTACTTTTTGTATTTTTTTTTTTTTTTTTTTGAGACAGAGTCTCACTCTGTCGCCCAGGCTGGAGTGCAGTGGCGCAATCTCAGCTCACTGCAAGCTCCGCCTCCTGGGTTCATGCCATTCTCCTGCCTCAGCCTCTCCGAGTAGCTGGGACTACAGGCTCCCGCCACCACACCCGGCTAATTTTTTGTATTTTTAATAGAGATGGGGTTTCACCGTGGTCTCGATCTCCTGACCTCGTGATCTGCCCGCCTCGGCCTCCCAAAGTGCTGGGATTACAAGCGTGAGCCACCGTGCCCGGCCTACTTTTTGTATTTTTAGTAGAGACAGGTTTCACCATGTTGGCCAGGCTGGTCTCAAATTCCTGACCTCAGGTGATCCACCTGCCTCAGCCTCCCAAAGTGCTGGGATTACAGATGTGAGGCACTATGCTCGGCCCCTCCTGTGTACTTTAAATCATCTCTAGTTTATGTACAATACCTAATACAATGTAAATGCTATGTAAATAATCATTAATATGGTATGGTTTAGGGCATAATGACAGGAAAAAAGTCTGTACATAATCAGTACAGATGCACTATTTTTCCTGAATATTTTTGATCTGAGATTGGTTGAATCCCATGGAGAGTTGACTGTACTTGATTGTTTTTCCCCTAGTGGGATATAATTTACATACCGTAGATCTTAACTGTACAGTTTGCTAAGTTATAACAAATGTACACATCTATTAATCCACACCCAAATCAAGGTATTGAGCATTTATAACCTCAGGTCTCTTCCCAATAAATCTCCCACTCCCTTTCCAGGCAACCACTGATGTCATTTCTATTATAATAGATTAGTTTTCCCTGTTCTTGAACTTCATATAAATAGAATCATACAGAATGTATTTCTTTTAAGGCTGACTTCTTCCTCATAACATATTTGTGAGAGTCATCTATGCTGTTGTGTATTTCAGTAGTCGTCCCTGTTTATTGATGAGTATTGCATTGTAAGGGTTTATTATAGTTTAGCATGTTAATGAATATGTGTCTTCTCTGACTAGAGACAGGATGGGATCCAGATCCAGTGCTGCCAGCTGTAGGAGTGAAGGATGGATGCAAGGGCAGGAGCCAAGCTGTCATTAAAAAATCAATAGAACACTTTCTTTACTCTGTCCACTATGTGTTAAAAATACTTGGTGTGGAAGTGTTCACTAGTTCGTTCTGTTTGTGTCAACATCAGAGGAGCTTGTTGTCCATTAAGTTGTTCTAATATGATGATAGGTTAAAGCTGTGTGCCAAGTCAATTTAATTTTATAATAGGATTGTTTGTTATAGCAAATACTTTAGAAATGTTAGTTATTTTTAAAGCCACTATTAGTCTTTATTATTACTGATTATAACATTTCATCATGTGGATTTATCATATTTTACTTAATTGTTGCCATATTGTTAGATCTTTAGTTGGTTCTGTTTTTTTTTCTACTCTCATAAGTAATGCTAAAGTAAAAGTCATTTACGTATCTTATTCCATTTTTTGAACTTTTTTCTCAAGGTAGATTTTCAGAAACATAATTTTAGGGTCAAATGTTTTAAACGTTTATATTTTTTGGTATCTATTGATCAATGTTCCTTACTTGTTTTCTAAGAGAGTTGATTAGTTTACAGTGACAGCAAAAATATGCTAAGGGCCAAGGCTTACTGTACTTTAGTTTGAATATATATTGTCTGGAAACATTTTGTTGTTTGAATTGGGAGGTGCTAGAAAGAAAAGTAAAAACATTTTGTATTGTTATAAAATGCACTCTCATGGTTCTATATTTATTTGATAACTAATGAGGCATCAAATACATTTCTCATTTTTGTATGCTATGTTTCTTCTTTTGCAAATTTTCCCTGATTACATCTTTTATGTTGAGAATATTTGATCAAAAAAGGAAGCTACCTATACTGTGAATGATCTGGGACAAAACATCACCTTATGCGGGAGAGAGTAAATCTTGCTGTTCCATTCTCATGGGGTAGAATGTTCAATCCAAGAAAAAAAGCCCTGAGTCAGAGCTGATGTGCTACATGGTCATTGCCATGCGTTGTTAAATGGTTGACTGACATTTAATTTTTCAACAACCCTGAAAGGTAGGTGGTGTCTTCATTATCCATTTGAGCCACTGTCAAATAAGTTGGACTTTTAAGAAAAACCTTGAGTTAAAAGTAGTAGAAGTAGCAACTGGAAAAAGGGTAGTGTAGGAGAGATGGCTTTCAGTCTGCCTGAGGCTGCTTTGCCCCCAACTTTCTTCTCTCCATACTACCTTTGCTTTTCTACTTCATTAATTATAACATTGGAGATTCCACCAATTGCAGTTGTAGTCTGCTTAAGAGTCAACCTCTCTTAAAATGTTAAAAACCCCTAGAAGGGATTTATTCTGGAAGATCTTGTGTTATTAGCCATTAATATGAGCTAATAAGACAGTTTTTTTGGGGAGGGGGGAGGTTGTTGTTTTTGTTTTTTTAAACTCTGTGGGACATACCTATTCCTAGGGGTGGAGTGTTGGGAGGAGGCAGGCGAGGTTGCATGTGGGGTGCAGGAAAGAAGGAGGAAGAAAGTTTCCTTCCTCTTTCTGGGATGTAGGGGGCTGGCCCGGTGCAGAGTTTTGACATAGGAAATGTTTGTCCTTGGCATCCTGCCATCTCCTTATTCATACTTCTACATCTCAAAACCCTACGCCTTGGCCGCAAAACCCAGCCCTCTGCTATGTGCATCCAACCATGACTCTCCACCCAGATCTGCCCTTCTTGTCACTAAGCGTTTCATCTTCTAAACACATCACCCTTGCCTGCCTTCTCCCCACACTCCTCCCCAAGCTCCACCTTGCAAGATAGCTACGGCTAGCCTAGTCAAAAACAACAGCAACAACAAAAGCTGTCTTTTCATGCTTGCATGTTTTCTTAGATATCTAGAAGTTATATATATGGAGCAATCGGACCCTTTGGTAGTCTCTTCCTAATAAACAAACTGCTAATGGCGCAGGATTTAAAAGACATACTACATAAATTATTTCCCCCTATGGAATAAATGCCCAAGCTGAAAATAAACTACAGATCCTAATAGCCAAGCAGAAGGAGTATACTTGTCTAAGCGAAACATCTTATATGTAATTTGGCTTGTCAAACAATGTGAAGTAGGATGAAAGCATCTTGCTTTAAAATGTGCAGCTGGTGTGAGAGTGTCACACGGATGCTAATTGTTTGGCTTGGGTGTCTTCCATTTCTCATGCTCTACAGTGTCTTCACTAATCAGTGGTGGCCTCTCCCGCCCCTGGTTTCTTTGTTCATTGCAGAAAGCATCTCCACAGTAAAAAATGTGCAGCCTTTTATTTGTCTCCATTGGTTGGAAATCAACATATACAAATACAACTTTTTTCCCCTATTTTTCAAAATGACAACATTTTAAGTTAGATTTATTTAATCAGGGGCTATGTCCTTCTACCTCATGTTTCTCCTAACACTTAAAACTGTTGCTGTTCACTGAACAGGAAGAGTAACGTGTAGAGCCTGGTTACTGTTCTACAAAACACTGGCTTGATGATCAAAGGCCTCTCAGACTCCAAAGGCCTTTCAACACGCCAAAGTGAGGCAATCTCTAGTGAGTGGTGGGTAATATTTCCCGGAGAAGCCACAGTCCATATATAGCTCCCCTTAACCCTTGTTATATTTACTAGCATTGTAGAGATCCAGAAAGACATTCCTTTACTTGCTTCTCCCTGACTTTCTTTTAAATAATATTTGACCATTTAAATGGTACATGGAAAATGCACCACTTAACAAATACATAAAATTTAACAAATATGTAAAAATAAATAGGAAATGTTCATATCACACTAACCAGAGATAAACCGTATTAACAATTGTGGTATAGCCCTCTAGTACTGTCTGTTGTTATGTACACATGTGTTTACCCAAAAAAGGGGTCATACTGTAGATTCTTTTAGAAACTAGCTTTTTATACTAAATGTATTAGAAACATTTTTCCAGGTCATTAAATATTTGTCTACTATGTCTCTTTTAAGAGCTGCAAAATATTCAATTTCATTGATATTATAGAATTGACTTCATTTTTCTCTTGTTATTGGACATTTAAGTTCTTCTCAATTTTTTATAATTTAAACAGCACTATAATTAATAGTTCTATAGCTAAGTATATTCACATTCACAGTTTGTTCCATTGTGTAATATAACAGCTTGGGGTCCTTCTGCAAGCAAGGCTTATGTGCAGTTCATTTATTTGGGAAGTGATCCCAAGGAGCCACAGTGAGTGAATGGAGGACTTGAGCTGGAAAGGAGGGAAAACCGGTTCGTAGGTGCAGTACAGATCTGGCCATAGCTACATGTGACAGGACCTTTGAAAGCCTTATGAAATATGTCTCAGAACTGTCTTCTAGGAGAATACCAGGGGGAAGTATTTCTCTTCCTTTGATCCATTCTCCACTAGTCAAGGGTGGTCCCACAGCATTATTTCCCTCATGCTTCCAGACTGTGTGGGTATGAGCCCAGTGCATCACTGAAGTCCTAGGGTAGGAAGCCAGAGAGAGGTATGGCCAGGGGCTGGGGTGAGGCCCTGTTACATTACATCTTCAGAAAGGTGGTCAAAGCATGCTTGGGCCTGGTTGCTGCAGTGGTGGCATGGGCAAGAAGTAAGGCCTCAAGGATTTGTAGTAGGATACAAGAAGTGTCTGGTACATATACATTCCTAGAAACAGTTTGTAATTTTGTCTCAAAGGACATGCAGAATTGTATCTCTTAAAATACAAATACACATGGGAGTCATAAAATTATGTTCAGGTTGATTCATTTATGAGGTACACATTCTAAGACCTGAGGATGTGGCAGCGGGTAACAGACGTGATCCTACTGCCACAGAGCTTACATTTCTTTGCAGGAAGACAGTAAACATGGGAACAAATACATAACATCAGTGCTGACAGCAGTAGGTGCTGTGAAGCAAATGAAATGAAGCAGTGCTGTTAGTAGTGACTTGAAAGGGACTGAGCCCATGGTGAGAACACCAGGGTTCTCCTGATTTTAGATGGCACACAGATAAACTGAGAGTGAAGAGACTCAGGGTTGGGTTGATGGAATAGAACTAAAGGAGAAGGATGTAGGAAGGAGGGGCGAGGGCCTCTTTACATTCACTGTCTGCTTTACATTTTTCCTAGAGGCAGATGTACTCAAGAGAGAGATTTTGGCTTTTGGAGTGTGGCCTTCCCTCCGTATATACACTATATGGAATTTAATCCCTCTTAGATTCTTAGGAAATATTATTAACATTCAAAATATATGTCAAATTATAATTGCTCCATCTTTGATGTTTTGGAATATACTTCAGGATCATAGAGTGCCTTGGGGTTATTTTTAATCAATCTCAGGGTTAACACTAGTGCAACTCTGCACTAGATGGAAATTTCCATTTGATGGTGGCTGGGGGTTTATTGTATCAATGTAATTCTACTTCATAGGAGAAGCAGCACTGTTCAACTGCTCCTTTGCTTCAGAGAGCTCAGAAAATAAGTTTCAAAGACATAAATTTATTCATTGGACCTTTTAGTTACAATGCCCAAGATATTTTTGTGACCTAAATAGCAAATTAAGAAATCAGCTCTTTACATTGCTAGGTGTTTCTCACATTTGTTACCAGTAGTACAATTTATGCACTTCAGTAGAAAGTAAGCCATGGGATTATGATAGCTCCAGATTAAAGCACATTCTTCTTTTTCAGTGATATGTAAAATCACGGGATCAGAATTATATTAGATATTGAAAGATTAGAATATTAAATCTGATCTCCTAAATCAGGGTTTTCCAAATTCTGATCACTTGTAATCATTTGTGGGCCAGCTTCAAGATTTTGCTATATTCTACAAGTGCTGATGCTGTTAAATTTTTAATGTTTTTCTCTACAGTGAGTCAATTTTTGCTTAAATAAGTTTACTTTAGAAGGAATGTTTATATTATCGTATTATTGAAATAAATGGAAAATAACTTTAAAAAATATATTTCTAACTATGAACCTATATTCTTTTTTTTTTTCTTTGAGATGGAGTCTCACTGTGTCACCCAGGCTGGAGTACAATGGTGCTGTCTTGGCTCACTGCAACCTCCGCCTCCCGGGTTCAAGTGATTCTCCTTCCTCAGCCTCTCAAGTAGCTGGGATTACAGGTGCACACCACCATGCCCGGCTAATTTTTGTGTTTTTAGTAGAAACAAGGTTTCACTATGTTGGCCAGGCTGGTCTTCAACTCCTATTCCTGACCTCAAATGATCTGCCCACCTTAGCCTCCCAAAGTGCTAGGATTACAAGTGTGAGCCACCAAGCCTGCCCTGAACCTATATTCTTAACTATTAATGCAAGAAGTTTATCTGTATGTCATCTAAAACCATTATGCACATTTTGGTTAGTACTGCTCTCATAGCAGGCTTGGCCTGTCCCATACCAGGTGTGTGACCTTTAGCAAGTTACCCAACTTCTCCTACCCTCTGTATTCACTTGTGTATGATGGAGATAATGAGATATTGTTGTCTGACAAGTGCTTAGCACAGTGCCTGATGTAGTAATTACTCAGTAAATGGAAGCAACTGCAATAATGCATTGTTGAAGTGGTTGTTGTCTTTATTATTCTTCATGAAAAGGACAGTGTTGGAGATTTAGAAATTATACAAATACTTCCATTCTGCACCTAAATTTGGGGTTGAAGGTATTAGAACAGTAGACCAAAGAGTTGACCAATTTGATTATATCCCTAGCTTTCCATGACTCGCTGTATGACTTGGTCAAGCCGTTTAACCCCTCTAGGGTGTGGTTTCTTCATCACACAAATTAGAAGGTTTGATTTGATTTGATCTCAAGACATTCGACTTGCAGGGTGCCAGCTGTTTGAGTGGTTTTGATCATGGGATGTGGTTCATCTGAAGTCAGAGCATTTTAAATTTTGTTTTAAGTGGCTATTTGACACACAAAATAAGCTAGGAGTTGATGTGGCCCCAGCTGTTTTCCTGTTTTCATTACGAGTGACTGATGGTCACCAGGCGTCATGTGAGCAAGCTGGGTCAATTAGTAATTGCTTTTGAAGCTGTATATAATTAATTACATAATTATGAGCTATTGAAGTTTAGTCCTAGTAAAACTACATCATGAAACCAAGGCAATTTCAAAAGATTTACTGACAAAAGAAAAATATGAACAAACTTTTTGTACATTTGACTTACATTATTTTATGTTTAGTATATATTTGTCAAGCATGTAACCACTTTTCACTGTCATCAATAAAAATTATATGTGAATATAATCTAGCCACATGGACCACTGTAGAAATAACTTTTATATTTCTACCTAGATGACTTGTTATGCCCCTTCCAGATAGGAGAATCTACAATTTTATGAATTTCGGTCTGTTAATAAGGTAGATCTGAACTTGGTAATGATTAGGTTGAAATCAATAAAGCAAAATAAAATTTAAAAAGCCTGCTACACACACACGTGTGTGTGTGTGTGTGTATGTGTGTATGTTAGCATAATATACCAACAACTAATTTTTTTTTCACTCAGGAATATATTTTAGAAATTATCTCATTTATTAGTTTCCTCTTTCGTTTGAATGACTGCAATTGAATGGATGATTCCAATTATTTAATCAGTCTCCTTATGATGGACATTAAAGGGTTTTTTCTAGCTTCTATTAGCCACAATAATGCTGTAATGAATATCTTGCGCATGTGAGATTTTGTGCATATGTTAGCATATCTATAGGTTAAATTGCTGGGTCAGAGAACATGTGCATTTGTAATTTTGAATTTGAAATAAACACATTGTTCTTCACGGAGGTTAGACCAGTATGTGCTCCCACCAGCAATGTGTAAGTGAGCCTGTTTTCTGCCAACCACTTTTTCCTCATCGTTCTGTGTGAGCAAACAATTTAAGTATTACACTGTTTTCTCTAGCTAGGAAAATGCTAATTAGAGGGGTGATCATACTATTTGTGCAATTTCACAGAGGTTGAATATTACACTGAAGACCACTTTCTAAACTATATGTAGAAATTTAATTTGCTGAATTAAATGGCTGTACTGTTAAGCATCTTGGAACGCACTTTATGTTGCTTCAGAGCGCAATTACACTGGCATGGAAAAACCTGCAATTTGAAAATTATCAACAAATTAAAGCCTTCTGTGGATATTCATTCTCATAATGAAACCTACTATACATATCATGCAAAAAGTTTGGCTGTAACGTTATTTATACTTTATTTTCTATTTTTATTTTTATTTTTTGAGACGGAGTCTCTCTCTGTCACTCAGGCTGGAGTGCAGTGGTGTGATCTCGGCTCATTGCAACCTCTGCCTCCAGGGTTCAAGTGATTCTCCTTCCTCAGCCTCCTGAGTAGCTGAGACTACAGGTGTGTGCCACCACACCCAGCTAATTTTTGTATTTTTAGTAGAGATGGGCTTTCACCATGTTGACCAGGTGGTCTCAAACTCCTGACCTCAAGTGATCCACCTGCCTTGGCCTCCTAAAGTGCTGGGATTACAGGCGTGAGCCACCACACCTGACCTATTTTTCTTAAACTCAGAAGGAAAAGGCCTTATGTCTAGACACTGTTTCTGGTTTTTCTTGAGCCTTTAGGTTCAGGAGTTAAAGCTTCTGTGCTTCCTTTAAGAAAGTAAGAAGTTTGTTACAGAGAGATGTGAATGATGTCTTTCTTTTCTATGTTTAGGACTTACTGAATATATTTAGGAAAGTCATAACATATAGTCATAAACCACTATTATTTTTCTGTCTTTGGGCTGCAGTGTGGCATATATGAAAGTCAATTTCTGAAGGAACTTAGGTCTTTTTTTAATGCTAATGTAGTCTTTTCTAAAATTTACCATTGTTCGAATAGTTGGTTTTTTTGTGAGGTTTCTTTGGCTTTTATAAAGGATCACCAGATATTTGATAACCTTTTTTTGAAGTTTTTCTCCTTAATTTGACTTTCAAATATGGTCCTTTATATAGCACTGTAATAATTCACTTACAAGGAAAAATGTTTTTCTATTATTGACTTATTTGAAAAGCACTTGTAGTGTTGGATATAGTATTTATAGTGAAGATAGTGGTTCAATCCCACAGAATAACCTATAATTAATATAAAATTGCTTGGAGTTACTCAAAAATGCAAATTAAAAAGTTATTAGATAATCACCTATTACATTTTCCTTATTAGCACATATATTACATTCTAGAGAAACTGTCTGCTTATAGGTAGAGACTGTTGTTGAACTTTAAATTGTTCTACCCCGTAAGGAAAGCAGTTGTTATGATACTCGTACAGTGAAAAACAGGCCTTCGGCAAAATGACGCTTTGTTGTGATATGGATTACTCTGGGGCCACTCCTTCCCCACAAATCACTGAAGCGCATTACTGCTTGAACTAAGAGAACAAAACCATTTTCATTGAATCATAGCACCCCCTAGCATCCTAATAATTTACGGGTTTTTGTTGTTGTTGTTGTTTTGTTTTGTTTTTGAGTTGGGGTCTCACTGTCACCCAGGATGGAGTGCTGTGGGGTGATCGCAGATTACTGCAGCCTCGACCTCTCAGGCTCAAGTGATCCTCCCACCTCAGTCTCCTGAGTAGCTGGCACTACAGTTGTGTGCCACCACACCAGGCTAATTTTTGTATGTTTTGTAGAGATGAGGTCTTGCTATGTTGCCCAGCCTCGTCTCAAACTTCTGAACTCAAGTGATCCTCCTGTCTTGGCCTCCCAATGTGCTGGGATTACAGGTGTGAGTCACCATGCCCAGCCAAGAATTTGTGCTTTTAGAAGTCAAAGGAACATTTTGTTTATGCTTATAAACAAACCATTAATCTAATAAGATCTGATATCTCATATTCTTCTGACCAAGGAGAAGAGGCCTTTGAAAGATTACATGGAAATTATGAGGAATGTGAAGAGTCATCATTGTTATTAAAATAATTTTTATATTTGTTTTCTGGGGAATATGGGGGTATGGACGCAGACAATAAACTATGGCTGAACATCTTGTGTCCTATGTAGAAGTGGTCAAAGAGACAGTGTTTTTCCAGCCAAGTGCCTAAGAATATTGATGTGTGTGTTGCAGGTACTTCTCCCAGCAGCTGGTCTCTTACAGTTACAGGATGTGAAGAAGACTTGTTGTGAATTTTTGGAATCCCAGCTTCACCCTGTCAACTGCTTAGGAATCCGGGCTTTTGCTGATATGCATGCATGCACCGACCTTCTGAACAAGGCCAACACCTATGCAGGCAAGTGGAGTGGACCTCAGCTGAATTTGGGAGGAAACTGCTTGGTTTTTGATATGGTTCCACAGTGGTCTCTGGATAGTCATGTCGTATTTCTGGATCTGGGCATTATAAAAATACATTTAAAATCTTATAATGGTCACACTGCATAACTGAAGCATACTCATAAAATTCTGAACTTAAAAAACAAGCAACTATACATTGGGATTGGGCCTGAATAATAGAATAGCTAGGAATAGCTAGGTTTTTTTTTTTGTTTTTTTTTTTTTTGAGATGGAGTCTTGCCCTGTCACCCAGGCTGCAGTGTGGTGGTGGCAATCTTGGCTCATTGCAACCTCTGTCTCCAGGGTTTAAGCAGAATAGCTGTATGTATTTTTCTTTCAAATTGTTAAATGAATAGGCATATGAGAAAGTGTATGCATGTGAAGTTATTTTAGCTCTGATTTTTTACATTCTTTTTTTTTTTTTTTGCATCCATGAAAACAATTTTGTGGCTTAAAAAATCTTCAAAGCAGTGAAATATAGATAAGTTTGGTGGAGTAGAAAAGCAGACCACCAATAGAAGCAGCCCACTCCTTGCATGCTGGTTCCATGGCCTACTGCTACTGCTGGCATCTCCCTGTGGCAGAGGGAGGGCCTGTTACTATTTTCAAGGAGCCCTTGCTTTAGCTGCTGTTCAGGTCCTTCAGGCCCCTCATCTCTGCAGTTGGGGAGGGGAGATTGTTATAGCTTTGAATGCACACACATAGTTCACAAATGTAATCTATATTTTATTTGAGTTTATAAACAATTAAAAATATATATTAAAAGTGATTATTAGGAAATTTCTTTTTTTAGTTTCTTTATGCTTTCATTTAATTATTACATCCTTTTTTTTTTTTATTCTAATAGCTTTAGGAGTACAAGTGGTTTTTGGTTACATGGATGAATTGTATAGTCACGAGGTCTGGGATTTTAATGTACCCATCACCTGAGTAGTAGACATTGTACTCTAATCGGTAGTTTTCCATCCATCACCATCCTCTCAACCTCACCACTTCTGAGTCTCCCATGTCCATTATACGACTCTGTCTGCCTTTGCATACTGATAGCTTAGCTCCCACTTATAAGTGTGAACATATAGTTTTTGGTTTTCCATTCCTGAGTTACTTAACTTAGAATAACAGCCTCCCGTTTCATCCAAGTTGCTGCAAAAGACATTATTTTTTTCTTTTTTTATGGCAGAGTAGTATTCCATAATACACACACACACACACACACACACACGTACGTATATACACATTTATATATGTACACACATGTATATACATATGTCTATATATGTATATGTGTGTGTGTGTGTGTGTGTGTGTATATATTTAACATTTTCTTTATTCACTCATTGGCTGATGGGCACTTAGGTTGATTCCATATCTTTGCAATTGTGAATTATACTGTGATAAACATACACATCTGGGTGTCTTTTTGATATAATGATTTCTTTTCCTTTAGGTAGATACTCGGTAGTGAAATTGCTGTATTGGATTTTAATTTCTTTGAGGAATCTCTAGACTGTTTTGCATAGAGGTTGTACGAATTTACATTCCCACCAGCAGCGTATAAGCATTCCCGTTTCACCACATCCACACCATCATCTATTGTTTTTTCACTTTTAATAATAGCTATTCTGGTTGGGACAAGGTGGTATCTCACTGAGGTTTTAATTTGCATTTTTCTGATGATTAGTGATGTTCAGCATTTCTTTCATGTTTGTTGGCCATTTATATATCTTCTTTTTAAGAAATATCTGTTCATGTCATTTGCCCACTGTTTAATGGGATTATTTGTTTTTTTCTTGCTGACTTGTTTGAGTTCCTTTTAGATTCTGGATATTAGTCCTTTGTCAGAGGTATAGTTTGCAAATATTTCTTCCCATTCTATAGGTTGTGTGTTTACTCCGGTGATTATTTCTTTAGTCTTGTGGAAGTTTTTTTTGTTTAATTAGGTCCCATTTATTTATTTTTGTGTTTGTCACATTTGCATTTGGGGTCTTTGTCATAAATTTTTTGTTTTGGCTGATGCCCAGAAGTTTTTCCTAAGTTTTCTTCTAGAATTTTGATGGTTTCAGGTCTTAGATTTAAGTCTTTAATCCATCCTGGGTTAATTTTTATATATGGTGAGAGATAGGGATCTCTCACCATATATAAAATGTGTACATGTGCACAACGTGATGGTTTCCAGCTTCATCCATGTCCCTGCAAAGGACATGAACTCATCCTTTTTTAATGGTTGCATAGTATTCCATGGTGTATATGTGCCACATTTTCTTAATCCAGTCTATCATTGATGGACATTGGGAGGTTCCAAGTCTTTGCTATTGTGAATAGTGCTGCAATAAACGTGTGCATGTGTCTTTATAGTAGCATGATATATAATGCTTTGGGTATATACCCAGTAGTGGGATTGCTGGGTCAAATGGTATTTCTAGTTCTTGATCCTTGAGGAATCGCCACACTGTCTTCTACAATGGTTGAACTAATTTACATTCCCACCAACAGTGTAAAAGCATTCCTATTTCTCCACATCCTCTCCAGCACCTGTTGTTTCCTGACTTTTTAATGATCGCCATTCTAACTGGCCTGAGATGGTATCTTACCATGGTTTTGATTTGCATTTCTCTGATGACCAGTGATGATGAGCATTTTTTATATGTCTGTTGGCTGCATAAATGTCTTCTTTTGAGAAGTGTCTGTTTATATCCTTTGTCCACTTTTTGATGGGGTTTTTTGTTTTTTTCTTGTAAATTTGTTTAAGTTGTTTGTAGATTCTGGATATTAGCCCTTTGTCAGATGGGTAGATTGCAAAAATTTTCTCCCATTCTGTAAGTTGCCTGTTCACTCTGATGATAGTTTCTTTTGCTGTGCAGAAGCTCTTTAGTTTAATTAGATCCCATTTGTCAATTTTGGCTTTTGTTGCCATTGCTTTTGGTGTTTTAGTCATGACGTCTTTGCCCATGCCTATGTCCTGAATGGTATTGCCTAGGTTTTCTTCTAGGGTTTTTATGGTTTTAGGTCTAACATTGAAGCCTTTAACTCATCTTGAGTTAATTTTTTATACGGTGTAAGGAAGGGATCCAGTTTCAGCTTTCTACATATGGCTAGCCAGTTTTCCCAGCACCATTTATTAAATAGGGAATCCTTTCCCCATTTCTTGTTTTTGTCAAGTTTGTCAAAGATCAGATGATTGTAGAGGTGTGGTGTTATTTCTGAGGGCTCTGTTCTGTTCCATTGGTCTACATCTCTGTTTTGGTACCAGTACCATGCTGTTTTGGTTACTGTAGCCTTGTAGTATAGTTTAAAGTCAGGTAGCATGATGCCTCCAGCTTTGTTCTTTTGGCTTAGGATTGTCTTGGCTATGTGGGCTCTTTTTTGGTTCCATATGAAATTTAAAGTAGTTTTATCCAATTCTATGAAGAAAGTCAGTGGTAGCCTGATGGGGATAGCATTGAATCTATAAATTACTTTGGGCAGTATGGCCATTTTCACAATACTGATTCTTCCTATCCATGAGCATGGAATGTTCTTCCGTTTGTTTATGTCCTCTTTTATTTTTTTGAGCAGTGGTTTGTAGTTCTCCTTGAAGAGGTCCTTCATATCCCTTGTAAGTTGTATTCCTAGGTATTTTATTCTCTTTGTAGTAATTGTGAATGGGAAATGACTCATGATTTGGCTCTCTGTCTATTATTGGTGTATAGGAATGCTTGTGATTTTTGCACATTGATTTTGTATCCTGAGACTTTGCTGAAGTTGCTTATCAGCTTAAGGATATTTTGGGCTGAGACAATGGGGTTTCTAAATATACAATTGTGTTATCTGCAAACAGAGATAATTGGACTTCCTCTCTTCCTAATTGAATACCCTTTATTTCTTTCTCTTGCCTGACTGCCCTAGTCAGAACTTCCAACACTATGTTGAATAGGAGTGGTGAGAGAGGGCATCCTTGTCCTGTGCTGGTTTTCAAAGGTAACGCTTCCAGTTTTTGCCCATTCAGTATGATATTGGCTGTGGGTTTGTCATTAATAGCTCTTAGTATTTCGAGATATGTTCCATCAATACCTATAGTGAGAGTTTTTAGCATGAAGGGCAGTTGAATTTTGTCAAAGGCCTTTTCTGCATCTATTGGGATAATCATGTGGTTTTTGTCATTGGTTCTGTTTATGTGATGGATTACATTTATATATTTGCGTATGTTGAACCAGCCTTGCATCCCAGGGATGAAGCCGACTTGATCGTGGTGGATAAGCTTTTTGATGTGCTGCTGGATTTGGTTTGCCAGTATTTTATTGAGGATTTTTGCATCATTGTTCATCAGGGATATTGGCTTAAAATTCTCTTTTTTTGTTGTGTCTCTGCCAGGCTTTGGTATCAGTATGATGCTGGCCTCATAAATGAGTTAGGATTCCCTCTTTTTATATTGATTGGAATAGTTTCAGAAGGAATAGTACCAGCTCCTCTTTGTACCTCAGTTAGAATTTGGCTATGAATCCATCTGGTCCTGGACTTTTTTTGGTTGGTAGGCTATTAATGATTGCCTCAATTTCAGAATCTGTTACTGGTCTATTCAGAGATTCAACTTCTTCCTGGTTTATTCTTGGGAGGGTGTATGTGTCCAGGAATTTATCCATTTCTTCTAGATTTTCTAGTTTATTTGCATAGAGGAATTTATAGTATTCTCTCATGGTAGTTTGTATTGCTGTGGGATTGGTGGTGATATCCCCTTTATCATTTTTTAATTGTGTCTATTTGATTCTTCTCTCTTTTCTTCTTTATTTGTCTGGCTAGCGGTCTATCAATTTTGTTGATCTTTTCAAAAAACCAGCTCCTGGATTCATTGATTTTTTGAAGGGTTATTTGGTGTCTCTATCTCCTTCGGTTCTGCTCTGATCTTAGTTATTTCTTGTGTTCTGCTAGCTTTTGAATGTGTTTGCTCTTGCTTCTCTAGTTCTTTTAATTGTGATGTTAGGGTATCGATTTTGGATCTTTTCTGCTTTCTCTTGTGGGCATTTAGTGCTGTAAATTTCCCGCTACACACTGCTTTAAATGTGTCCCAGAGATTCTGGTACGTTCTGTCTTTGTTCTCAATGACTTCAAAGAACATCTTTATTTCTGCCTTCGTTTTGTTATGTACCCAGTAGTCATTCAGGAGCAGGTTGTTCAGTTTCCATGTAGTTGTGCGGTTTTGAGTGAATTTCTTAATCCTCAGTTCTAATTTGATTGCACTGTGGTCTGAGAGACAGTTTGTTGTGATTTCTGTTCTTTTACATTTGCCAAGGAGTGCTTTACTTCCAATTATGTGGTCAATTTTAGAATAAGTGCGATGTGGTGCTGAGAAGAATGTATATCTTGTTGATTTGGGGTGGAGAGTTCTGTAGATGTCTATTAGGTCTGCTTGGTCCAGAGCTGAGTTCAAGTCCTGGATATCCTGGTTATTAACCTTCTGTCTCGTTGATCTGTCTAATACTGACAGTGGGGTGTTAAAGTCTCCCATTATTATTGTGTGGGAGTCTAAGTCTCTTTGTAGGTCTCTAAGGACTTGCTTTATGAATCTGGGTGCTCCTGTATTGGGTGCATATATATTTAGGATAGTTAGCTCTTCTTGTTGAATTGATCCCTTTACCATTATGTAATGGCCTTCTTTGTCTCTTTTGATCTTTGTTGGTTTAAAGTCTGTTTTATCAGAGACTAGGATTGCAACCCCTGCTTTTTTTTTTTGTTTTCCATTTGCTTGGTAGATCTTCCTCCATCCCTTTATTTTGAGCCTGTGTGTGTCTTTGCATGTGAGATGGGTCTCATGAATACAGCACACCGATGGGTCTTGACTCTTTATCCAATTTACCAGCCTGTGTCTTTTAACTGGGGCATTTAGCCCATTTACATTTAAGGTTAATATTGTTATGTTTGAATTTGATCCTGTCATTATGATGTTCGCTGGTTGTTTTGCCTGTTAATTGATGTAGTTTCTTCATAGCATCGATGGTCTTTACAATTTGGCATGTTTTTGCAGTGGCTGGGTACTGGTTATTCCTTTCCATGTGTAGTGCTTCCTTCAGGAGCTCTTGTAAGGCAGGCCTGGTGGTGACAAAATCTCTTGGCATTTGCTTGTCTGTAAAGGATTTTATTTCTCCTTTACTTATGAAGCTTAATTTGGCTGGATATGAAATTCTGGGTTGAAAATCATTTCCTTTAAGAATGTCAAATATTGGCCCCACTCTCTTCTGGCTTGTAGGGTTTCTGCCAAGAGATCAGCTGTTAGTCTGATGGGCTTCCCTTTGTGGGTAACCCGACTTTTCTCTCTGTCTGCCCTTAACATTTTTTCCTTCATTTCAACTTTGATGAATCTGACAATTATGTGTCTTGGGGTTGCTCTTCTTGAGGATTATCTTTGTGGTGTTCTCTGTATTTCCTGAATTTGAATGTTGGCCTGCCTTTCTAGGTTAGGGAAGTTCTCCTGGATAATATCCTGAGGAGTGTTTTCTAACTTGGTTCCATTCTCCCCATAACTCTCTGGTACACCAATCAAACATATATTTGGTCTTTTCACATAATCTCGTATTTCTTGGAGGCTTTGCTCATTTCTTTTCACTCTTTTTTCTCTAATCTTGTCTTCTCGCTTCATTTCATTAATTTGATCTTCAATCAATGATATGCTTTCTTCCACTTGATCGAATCGGCTGTTGACGCTTGTGCATGTGTCACGAAGTTCTCTTGCTGTGGTTTTCAGCTCCATCAGGTCATTTAAGGTCCTCTCTACACTGTTTATTCTAGTTAGCCATTCGTCTAACCTTTTTTCAAGGGCTTTAGCTTTCTTGTGATGGGTTACAACATGCTCCTTTAGTTCAGAGGTTTGTTATTGCCAACCTTCTGAAGCCTACTTCTGTCAATTTGGCAAGCTCATTCTCCATCCAGTTTTGTGCCCTTGCTGGTGAGGAGCTGCGATCCTTTGAAGGAGAGGAGACGCTCTGGTTTTTGGAATTTTCAGCTTTTCCGCTCTGGTTTCTCCCATCTTTGTGGTTTTAACTACCTTTTGTCTTTGATGTTGGTGACCTGCAGATGGGGTTTTGGTGTGGATGTCCTTTTTGTTGATGTTGATGCCATTTCTGTTTTTTAGTTTTCCTTCTAACAGGCCCCTCAGCTGCAGGTCTGTTGGAGTTTGCTGGAGGCCCACTTCAGACCCTGTTTGCCTGGGTATCACCAGCAGAGGCTGCAGAACAGCAGATATTGCTGCCTGATCCTTCCTTTGGAAGCTTCATCCCACAGGGGCACCCCCCTGTTTGAGGTGTCTGTCATCCCCTACTGGGAGGTGTCTCCCAGTCAGGATACACAGGGGTCAGGGACTCACTTGAGGAGGCAGTCTGTCCGTTCTTGGAGCTCAAACGCCATGCTGAGAGAACCACTGCTCTCTTCAGAGATGTCAAACAGGGACGTTTGCAGAAGCTGTCTGCTGCCTTTTATTCGCCCCAGTTTATGTTTTTGTATGCTTTGTCGAAGATCAGTTTGTAAATATTTACTTTATTTCTTGGTTCTCTATTCTGTTCCATTGGTCTACATATCTACTTATATGCCAGTGCCATGCTGTTCTGGTTATGATACCCTTATATTAGTATAATTTAAAGTCAGGTAATGTCATGCCTCTAGATTTGTTCTTTTTGCTTAGGATTACATTGGCTATTTGGGCCTTTTTAAAAATTCCATATGCATTTTAGGATTTTTTTTTCTAATTCTGTGAAGAGTGATGGTATTTTGATAGGAATTGCATTGACTCTGTAGATTGCTTTGGACAGTATGGTCATTTTCATGGTATTGATTCTTCTAATCTATGAACACGGGATGTATTTTCATTTGTTTGTGTCATGTATGATTTCTTTAAGCAGTGTTTTGTAGTTCTCCTTGTAGAGTTCTTCACCTCCTCGGTTAAATATATTCCTAAGTATTTTATTTTATTTTATTTTGTAGCTATTATAAAAGGGATTGAGTTCTTGATTTGATTCTCAGCTTGGTCACTGTTGGTGTGTAGCAATGCCACTGACTTACGTATATTGATTTTGTATACTGAGGCTTTACTGAATTCATTTATCAAAGCTAGGCGCCTTTTGGAGGAGTCTTTAGGGCTTTCTAGGTATAAGATCATATCATCAGCAGAGATAGTTTGACTTTCTCTTTTCCAGTTTGGATGCCCTTTATTTCTTTCTTTTGCCTGATTACTCTGTCTAGGACTTATGGAAGTTGCTAATTTGTTTTTAAACCGTATTTCTGGAAGATAAATCTGGTAGAAGTTACAATCCACCAACTGCCTGCAAGACTCTGCTTTGCATCTATGAGACTCAATAGGAATAGTTCCTATGGAAGCTTCTATGTTCACTGCTCCTTTAATAGGCTCTAGAACTGTAACTTCCCCAGCTTTCAAATGCAAGAGCGTTTTGTCTAAACTGCTTCAGTGTGCTTACTCTGATGAGTAAGGAAGCTTTTGGTACATAGATCTGGGTAAGGGAGAATGCATGTGCGTATATATATGTGTGTCTGCCTGCACAGAGCATTGGAGAGTAGTATTCCTAGAATCCCTATTTCATTTACCAAATAAATAATAGTTCAAAGTGGTTAGTTGAAAAAACAAAAACCACAGTGCTTCACTAAATCACAGTAGGTCCAATAAATTTAGACTTTATTGATTTCTGTTGGGTGGCCTGATGGCCTAACTGCCCTTTAGAAAATTATTTCAGTGAAAAAATGTGATCTGAGTTCTAGGAAGCCGATTTACAGATGAGCTTTTAGAACACAACCCTTCTGTAAGTTGGGGAATGCCTGTAGTGCATAACAATATTCATGCAGCACTTTTGAATAGAATGAAGCATTTTATGAAAAACCAAAGACAAATATGAATTTATTGGTATATTCCAATGCAACCAATTCTATTCAACTAAGTAGAAAGTATTACTTCTAAATTCAGATTCCATTAACTGCTAGACTTAATGCATCTGTTATAAGTGACTTCTATTAGGAAAACCAAGAAAGCTTTCATATTTTTAGATATTTTTTGCTGCATGAAACAATCACTGTTTAACCTTTTGTCTTTCCTGGGCTGCCAGTTTTCTCTATAGTGCTTGATAAATGTTACTGACTGCTAATGGGGAAAGGAGGGTCAGTGCCTGGGGAGAGAATGAATAAAGTAGGATTAATGCACAGGATATCCAAACATAGTTCATATGATGTACTAGAACTCTTAGTTTTGCTTATGTCAGAAGCAACTCATTTACTGTGTTTTTAGGAGATCATTAGATTTTTAAAAATCTTTCTTATTTAAAATCTTAAATTTATTCTAGTATACTACAAAATACAAAAAATTTTCCACCAGAATTAGAACACTTCTGTTTCTTAGTTTGTAGAGTCCTCCTTCGTAATTATGCCAAGAATTTTTCATGAAAAATTATTCACTTTCAGTAAAATTATAAAGAAGCATTGATTCTTCATTTTTAATGCACTATATTTTGCATCTGAATCTAGCTTTAAAGGATGTACTGCTTTTATACCATGCTTCTGAATCTTGTATTTGCTTGAGTTTCTTAGGTTTTAGGTAACATTTTAAAACATCTTTCATTATGAAAAATTGCAAGGATGTACAAGAATAGAATAGTACTCATCATCCAACTTCAACAGTTGTCGACTCAGGGACAATTTTGTTTTAATTATAACCCTCATTACTCCCCTTCCCTTTTTTTATATGCAAACATTTTACTGAAGTCTAATGTACATATAGAAAAGTACACAAATCATGTCTACAGCTTGAGGAATTTTATACATCCTCTTATATTATCTTGAAGCAGTTGTCATGCTTTACCTATGTATTTCATCCTTATATTTTAAACAAATGCCATTACAAAGACCATGCTTGTATAATGAAGCTATTTCCATATCTTTGGTGTATTGATAACTAGTTGCAACAAACTTTCCAAAATAATCCAGAATAATACTATAAAACAGTTTGATATGTTTTGGCTGTGTCCCCACCCAGATCTCATCTTGAATTCCCATGTGTGGTGGGAAGGACCCAATTGGAAGTAGTTGAATCATGGGGGCAGGTCTTTCCTTTGCTGTTCTTGTGATAGTGAGTTAAGTCTCACAAGATCTGATGGTTTTAAAAATGGGAGTTTCCCTGCACAAGCTCTCTCTCTTTGCCTGCTGCCATCCATATAAGACATGACTTGCTCCTCCTTGCCTTCCACCATCATTATAAGGCCTCCCCAGCCACATGGAAGCCACATTCTTCATAGTGAAACTATCTGATCGTTGACATTTAAGCAAACAGGAGGTGGGGAGATAAGGAGTCCATGCAGTAAGATGTCTCTAGCTCCTTTTCTACCATAAACAAATAATTGTTGTTTAGGTGATTTGTCTTTAAAGCACTCTATTTGTCCAGAAAATTTACCCAAACCTTCAAATTACTTTCAAGTCATATCACACAGGTTGTGAAGAACTCCAAGAGCGTGACGGGACACAGTGGCAGTAAAGTTAATATTTTTCTTTTTATTTTTCTTTTCCCTATCATAGGCAGTAGGACTTGTGACAGGCTTTTCTAGGTAGGAAAGAAAAGAAGGAAGGGAAGAAATAAATAGCAATATATGATTCAATACTTACATACATATATACATGTAAAGCAGAAGGGAGGAGTAAGAAGCTGAGGGAGAAAAGGATGGATAAGGAGAGAAAGCCTCCAGGACCTCAGGGTATTGTCTGGTCCATGGTGCACATAAGAAGAGCACTCTCTATCCTTTGAAAACTCACCGGAGATTCTGGACATAAGAACTACTTCATTTCTTTCTCTTGCCCACTGGAAACAAGCCTTCTAGAATTCATTATAATTAAATTAAATTGTATCGGTATAATGAAAAAATTAACAGTGTTCCATGGAGATCTCTTCCATGAACTCATGCTTATTTTTAATAACATCAGTATCTTTAGGGAAAGTAAAAATGTGAGCAACCAAATGGGTAGGTTAGAGAGTGAGAGCAGGGGAGGATGTGGAATCCACACTGCTCACCCTGAGACGCTCTCATGGCTTCAGCAGCGTGGCACTGGCAGTGACAGCCCATCACACTGACCACTCTGCTTCTCCAAGGCGTGGAGTGACAGCTCAGTGTGAGCAGACCACCCAGGTTAAAGGGCCTGCGTGCTGAAGCATGGTGTTCTGGACTATGGTCAGCCTTTGTTATACTCCTGAAAGATTTATTTTATTTTAGCTTAACAAGCTGTATGAAATTATTTTTTGTATCATGTCTAAAAATGAAAATTTTCTCAGTTAACCCCAAGAATACTGACTTATTCAGAGAGTGCTGGTTTGTGGACTCTTCTCATGTTTTTTGGGTGGTATCTATATTTTAACCATTTCTCAAATCATTAGCACCTTTATTTTTAGCATTTTTGGCAGGCCAAAAATATAGAGGAGATAAAAGTTGAACTCATCAGTTTAGATGCATTTTAATAGTTCTAGCAAAAGACTCTTTGGAAATTGGATTTTAATTATAACTTGAAATATGAATTTTATTCAGTATTTCTTGTTGATAGCCAAGCACATTTAAGGGGAAAAAAATTGTTTCAGATTTTTAGTCATTCCTATACCTCACCACTTCCCATACTGAAAATTTGAGAAACTACTTAATACTAGTTCTAACTGATCTTTGGGGAAGTTTGTGGTATCATTTTCTGTTTCTTTTTTAAAATAGAGACGGGCTCTTGCTGTGTTGCCCAGGCTGTTCTCGAACTCCTGGCCTTAAGCAGTCCTCCTGCCTTGGCCTCCCAGAGTCGGGATTACAGGCATGAGCTACCACACCCAGCCTATCATTTTCAAGCTAGAGCTGTAGCTGAAATTCTGGGCTTGGTAAGCACTCAGCAGTCCTTGGTAACAGGACTATCTGTGGAGAATTCCTACAGAGCCGGGCATGGTGGCCCACACCTGCAATCCCAGCACTTTGGGAGGCTGAGATGGGCGGATTGAGGCCCGGAGTTCGAGACCAGCCTGGCCAATATGGTGAAACCTGGTCTCTACTAAAAATACAAAAAAAAAAAAAAAAAAAAAAAAAAAAAAAGAGCCAGGCATGGTGTCATGTGCCTGTAGTCCCAGCTATTCGGGAGGCTGAGGCACGAGAATCACTTTAACTCAGGAGGCAGAGGTTGCAGTTGAGCTGAGATCACACCACTACACTCTAGCCTGGGCGACAGAGAGACTCCATCTCAACAACAACAAAAAAAAAAACAAAAAAAAAACGTCCTCCAGTTACTGATGTGCTTTCATTTTATTTTCCGTTCTTTGGCTCTTAACTCTGTTCTTAGTTTATATATCCCAGGCCCCGGCGGTAGTAACTACTTTACCCAGGCCTGTTCAGGCACCCCTCACTGTCCAGCTTCTGTCCTTTCCACTAGGCCTATAAAATGATCAAACTTTTTTATATGCGCAGGTATTTTCATGTGTGTCCCCTCTGTCTTTGTCGTAAATGAAACTTTTTGTTTCCCCCAAACCTGTATGGCCTGGGCAGACTTCTCAAAGGGATCGCTCCCCACATCTCACTGGGAACCTAGGTAGAAGGGTACCACTTCCAGACCATTGCTCTCTCACTGCCGTCAGCCTCACTCTTTTTTTTTCACTGTTTACTACAAAACAAAGTAATTTTAAGATATTTTTTAAAATTGACGTTGAGAAGCTAGATTAGGTAACTTCTTATAATATGTGACATTAAATATTTTGAGAAATTCTTGGTTTCGTTGGAAGGCATTTGTGATGATAAACCTTTTTTCAGTTAAGATACTAAGCAGAGCTAATTCTGTCATCCCAGATAGCAATTTCTTATTAACAATTGATAACATTTGAACTGAAAGAGATTCTTGGCTTTATTTCTATATTTTTTTCTACTTAGGTATTTAACTTTTTTGACATCCTCTTATCCCCTCAATAGGATCCAAAATACGTCTAAAATTAATTCAAAAGAAAAATAACTATTTGAATTATTGCTTGTGTTTGAAAACAATATTTACTGTAGTATTCCACAGTTTCTTCTTTTTTTAGGCTAAGACAATTAAATAAAAATGTAAGGGATAAGAAATATAGTTGAAGTCACAATAAAGTATATTTTATGGACATAAAACATAAATTTTAAATGTTGGCTCTTTAAGAAAAAAATTCTTCTGGTAAATATTATGCATAACCATTGCCCAAAAATGTATACAGCTGTTTTCCAACATATTTATATACATAGTGGTTCACTTAAGACCAGCCCTATTAGAACCTTCTGAATATAATGTGCTCTTAATTTATAAATGGGCTACCCTCAGTGTATAAAATATATAGGCATATATGTTATACATACAAAGTAAAAAATAGAGATGGAAGAAATAAAAAGTATCCTTTCCTATAAGATCCAGACAGAAAGTCATTATGATTAGTGGGACCATGGAAAATATCGGAAGGATTTCAGTTTTGGCAAATACTTTTCAGAAAAATATCCAAGCTATGAGAACACTAAATGTCTATTTTAATAATTTAGTAGAGGTTTCTATTCAAACATTCAGTGAAGGTGTTGCCATCTTCTACTATGTAGAAAAGAAGACTTTTGGGGTGTCTGTTAAAAGCAAAGAGCTGCTCATTTTTAATAGGTTAGTAATAACCTTTTAATCAAGTATATGTCATGCAGAGACTCAAATCCTGGTCCAGTAGTGTTTGAGTATGTTTGATGGAAGATTCCAATGGTGAGGATCAGAATTCTTCCTACATCTTAGAGGGAATGGAGCAGGATTTTACTGCAGTGGAGGGGGTCAGCCCCAAAGGTAGCTGGCCCAACCTTAACTGTGGATGTTAAAACACACACACACACACACACACACACACACACACACACACACACACCCCAAATATTTCTATAGCATTATTTTTGCTGCATTTTCTTTATTTTAAGCCACAGGTCTAGTCTACTTGGAGGGTCATGTAGCAAGTGGCTTATAAATAAAATGAAAGTCTATGAATAGTGTCATTGCAAAAGAGACAATTGCTGGGTTCTTTCATTATGGAAAAAGCTCGCATCTAGGGAATCCATGAGTTGGTAGGTTTTATGGAATACCTGAGATGTACCTTGCTCCAATTAACATTGCCATGCTACTCACTATAAAAAAGCCCAAGGGCAGACTAGAGAAGACACTAGGGTCACCACTTTCTGGAGACTGAGTTGTAACCCAACCCATTGACTTCATCACAGCTTTCTTCCATGTAGAATAACGAATTTCACTTTCCTCAGCATTAATCTGAGGTTCAAACCGCTCCATCATGACAGCGGACAAATCCTCGGGTTCAAGACCCCATACGTCGACTCCGTCTGCAGCCCCTGCCGCCATAGCAGCACCCAGTGCAGTGGTTTCGGGCATCAAGGCCTTCACTACTGGAATATACAGAATGTCTGCTTGTAGCTGCATAAGAATTTTGTTGCTGGTCATTCCTCCATCTACCTGCAAATGACTGAGTGGAATTCCACAGTCTCGATTCATGGCATCCAAAATCTCTCGGGTTTGGAAACAAACAGCTTCTAATGCAGCAAAAGCAATGTGGCATTTATTGGTGAACTGAGTGAGTCCACAGATTATCCCTCTTGCGCTGGGCTCCCAATAAGGTGCATATAACCCCGAAAATGCTGGGACGAAGTAGCAGCCATAAGAAGTACCTACTTCTTTAGCAAGTTTTTCAATTTCTTCTGAGGTCTTTATAATTCCAAGATTGTCTCTTAGCCAGCGAATAACAGCACCAGCTATAGCTACAGAACCTTCCAAAGCATAATATACCGGTTTGTCTCTGCCAAGTTTGTAAGCCACTGTGGTGAGAAGGCCATGATCAGAAAATACACACTTACGGCCTGTATTACATAGTAAGAAACATCCTGTTCCATATGTATTTTTGGCTTGTCCAATCTGGAAGCACATTTGTCCCACCAATGCAGCAGACTGGTCCCCTAAACACCCAGATATTGGCACACCTTCCAAGGCCCCAGCTTTCATTAGGCCATAGATCTCAGAAGAACTCCGGACATTTGGAAGAATTTCCATTGGAATTCCAAAAAATTCACAGAGTTGTTTATCCCATTCCAAAGAATGAATGTTGAAAAGCATAGTCCTACTTGCATTTGTTACATCTGTACAGTGGACACCTCCATTGACGCCTCCTGTCAAACTCCAAATAAGCCATGAATCAATAGTCCCAAAAAGAGCTCGTTTTTCTTCAACGGCCTTTTGAACTTTTCTCACATTGTCAAGGAGCCAACGAAGTTTCACGGCACTGAAGTAAGTGCTAAGTGGAAGGCCTGTCTTGGACTTGACAAAGTTATTATTTCCTGGAATTCTTTTACTAAGACTCTCAACGGTAGACTGTGTTCTTAGATCAAGCCACACCACAGCATTGTAGAGAGGCTCTCCAGTTATCTTGTCCCAGACTACAGTGGTTTCCCTTTGGTTGCTGACACCAATAGCTTTTATGTTGGAAATACCAATATTGAGCTGTCCAAGTGTCTCACATGTTTTCTCTATACACTCATAGACAGAATGTAGAATTTCCTTAGGGTCCTGTTCCACCCATCCTTCTCTTGGGAACTCTTGTTTTATTTCCACTTGATGATGACTAAGTAGTTCAGCTGTTCTTGAATTGAAAACCAAAAAGCGTGTGGAACTGGTGCCCTGGTCCACGGCCCCCACCAATGGCCCCAAAACTGCCTTCTTTGAGGCTGCCATGAAACCAGCTTCAGGTCGGCCCGTGTTTGCGGCCGGTTTCCTGGGTGACGGCGGCGGGAGGGGGAGGGGCGGGTGACGAGTCCAAAGAGCGAGGCCGCGCGCGTCCCCTGAACCAGCCTCACTTCTTTACCGGCTGGCCGGCAGGCTACTGCATTCTCTCTGCAGCTCATTTTCTCTCTTGGCCTCCAGGCATACTTCTGTCTTCAACACTGAGATTATCTTTCCCCGTGTATTTTGTTTCTCCTGCCATCAACGCCTTCAGAATCAATACTGTTGGCTCACGTGAGACTCCTTCTTCATGGCTCCTTGTGACCATCATCTTCCCCCCACAAACCCATTCATCACCTTAGACTACACTTCCAGGGTCTGTTGGACCTTTCTGGTATTTAGAACTCTGGGGTCCCCACCTTGGTTCAGACTAGATGTGTGCCTTCTCATTCTCTTGTATTTCTTCATAAATCTGTGCTCTTTGGCCCTTGTTCTTCCAGCCAACTCTTGGCCGTTCAGCCTAGACCCAGTAGTCAGTCATTTCAAAGCTATCCTCTTTATGTGCCTGGCATTGCCCACACTGTTGTGGGTGATAGATAACAGGCTCAATACAATTTAACCCTTGCTTATAATCTAACTTTATAGTCCAGTAACAATAAACTCACACCCTAATTAAGTATATTTGGAATATGCGTTATTCTCTGTAAAACCAGTTTTGATAACAGTTTCTTCTACAGAAAATTTACTTCAATCATTTGCCCACCTTTCTATAATTTAGGCTAGGAATCACTGCTTGGAATAAACATCGGTTAGAATAAGCTCATGATTTGAATGCTGCCCTCTTGAAATAAATTTGTGTTGAGTGAGTGGTTTTAATAACAGTATTACTAGCCTTAGCCATGGAATATGCATGCCGAAGAATAGATGCTGATTATTCAAGGGTCTATTGCAATGTTAATTTACTGATACAGAAGATTCTTCCTTTGGAGAACTGTGAAAGCACTTGATACACAGCACTTTTTAGCTGAAGTCATGCCAACTCAAATGACGCTTCTTGAAAGAGTTAATTATTTGTATATTCATGCATTCATTATGATCCTCTTTATTCCTTAGTAAACTACATGCAGTCTCTGCTGTGCCTTGTTGACAGGTTTTTTTTCTAGCTTACATGAGTTAACTGTTTTCAGGTTTCATTAAAACTGCCTTATGTTAATAGAACTGCTGGAGACATAAATGGTTTTTTTTCCCCTAAAGATTAATAGTGTTGAAAGTCAAAGAATCACAGAGTATTAATGTTATAGGAAATCTTAGCAGTTATCTAGTCTAACACTTTCATTTTATTAATTAGGAAAATGAAGACCAGAGATATTTCTATTTTCCCAAAATCACTTTGTCTGTTAGGGATGAGCTGCTTGTGGATCTAAGATACTATTGTTATTCATACTTTTGCCCTCACTTCTCAAATGGGACTCTGCATTGAGTATAGAGGAATTATGGAGACCCATCATGGCATTTTAATTTTGTTCAAAAAGGTGCTTGGTGTTTAGAAATCAAATACAAAGGGTACTTTGTACCTTATTACAGGATACAAAACAGAACATAACACTTGAGACTTATATTGTTGATTTTATTACACTTATTTGGGATGAGGGTCCTAACCTGATGCTTTGTTTTTTTTTTTCTTTTTTTTTTAATATTGAGACGGAGTCTCGCTCTGTCACCCAGGCTGGAGTGCAGTGGTGCGATCCTGGCTCACTGTGAGTGCTGCCTCCCGGGTTCACGCCATTCTCCTGCCTCAGCCTCCCGAGTAGCTGAGACTACAGGCGCCCACCACCACGCCTGGCTAATTTTTTGTATTTTTAGTAGAGATAGGGTTTCACTGTGTTAGCCAGGATGGTCTTGATCTCCTGACCTTGTGATCCACCCACCTCAGCCTCCCAAAGTGCTAGAATTACAGGCCTGAGCCACCGCTCCCAGCCCTGATGCTCTCTCTTGACCTGGTATGGCAAATTCTAGGGACTGTCTTTCATTTCATGATCAGCTTATTTTATTTCCTGGAGGGAAACAGAAAAGTTCAATTGCTTTAGAGAGTAATGAGCATATGTGCTCATTATGGAAGGAATGGAATGTATATTCCATATACATGTATGGAAGGATGCATATGTATATTATACATTACGTGTGTGTAGTTTATGTGCTTAATATATATAGCATATTGATGGCGTAGTCTTTACTACCTGGAATTGTGCCCTATTGCAGTTACAGTATTTGTTTAGAGAGAAGAAACTGATGATTAAATGTCAGTATAACTATGTTGGGCTTTATTCAGTGGCCAGTGGTGAACTACTGAAGGTAAATTACTAATGTCACAAGCTATGATCCATAAACAAAATGACCTGTCAATATGTGGGTGAAAGGTTTGGAAGCAATAATTGAGGTTGGTAATAAGGTTAGAACTAGGGTAATGAACATAGAGAGGAGGTGAATGAAGCAAGATCATAGATATGGGAACTAACTCTGAATATAAGTAGAGGAAACAGATTAAACTCTGAGATGACCTGCCTTTTAGCATTACATTTTAGGTAAATTCTTTGTAGATACATTTTAGTGTGTGCATATTTATAGCCAGTGTGCAGTAGCTGCTGATTTTTACTGTACCTTACTGAGATACAGTAGGCTGAGAAAGAATTCATTCACTGAAAAGGAAGAATTTTTCACTTTGGCTGTGTTGTGTTAGGCTTATATTAACCAAACTAATGCAAAGATGTTAGGCTTTTAGTTGATGGTATATCCAATGGGAACCAATTAGGTAATCGTGTCCAGAAAAGCGTAAGGTGATTATCCTGTTCGGTTCTGTTCAGATCAGACCATAGCTGTGAAATTGAGTTTACTTTTAGCTTCAGTGTTTTGAGAGAGACTGATGCACTAGAGCCCTGAATTTATAGCCAGGATGATGATGAAGACCCCAAATCATGTTGTGCAAGCAGTGGTTGAAGGACATAGGACTGTACAGACCATTGAAGGACAATTTGGGAAAATATAATGCTCTCTGTAAGATTTTGAGGAATTTCATAAGAGACAGATTAGTTAATCTTGTTCTGTTTATTGTGGTGGCAGAATTATCAGTGTTACAAAATAAGAGTGAAAAAGATTTTAGAGCAACGTACAGAAGAACTTCTAATAGTAAGTGTTTGTATTAGTCCGTTTCCATGCTGCTGATAAAGACATACCTGAGACTGGGCAATTTACAAAAGAAAGAGGTTTATTGGACTTAACAGTTCCACGTGGCTGGGGAGACCTCACAATCATGGTGAAAGGCAAGGAGGAGCAAGTCATATCTTATGTGGATGGCAGCAGGCAAAGAGAGCTTATACAAAGAAGCTCCCATTCTTAAAACCATCAGATCTCATGATACCCATTCACTATCACGAGAACAGCATGGGAAAGACCCATCCCCATAGTTCAGTCATCTTCCACTGGGTCCCTCCCACAACACATGGGAATTATGGGAGCTGCAGGATGAGATTTGGTGGAGACACAGAACCAAACTATATCATTCCACCTCTGGCCCCTCCCAAATCTCATATCTTCACATTTCAAAACCAATTATGCCTTCCCAACAGTCCCCCAAAGTCTTAACTCATTTCAGCATTAACTCAGAGGTCCACAGTCGAAAGTCTCATCCCAGACAAGTCAAGTCTCTTTCGCCTATTAGCCTGTCAAATCAAAGGCAAGTTAGTTACTTCTTAGGTACAAGGGGGATACAAGCATTGGGTAAATACAGCCATTCCAAATGGGAGAAATTGGCCAAAACAAAGGGGCTGCAGGCCCCATGCAGGTCTGAAATCCAGTGGGGCAGTCAAATCTTAAAGCTCCAAAATGATCTCCTTTGACTCCATGTCTCACATCCAGGTGACACTGATGCAAGAGGTAGGTTCCCACAGTCTTGGGCAGCTCCTACCTCCAGGCTGTCTTCAGGGGCTGGTGTTGAGTGTCTGCGGCTTTTCCAGGCACATGGTGCAGGCTATCAGTGAATCTACCATTCTGGGTTCTGGAGGATGGTCCTCTTCTCACAGCTCCACTAGGCAGTGCCCCAGTAGGGACTCTGTGTGGGGGCTCTGACCCCACATTTCCCTTCTGCACTGCCCTAGCCGAGGTTCTCCATAAGGACTCCGCCCCTGCAGCAAACTTCTGCCTGGGCATACAGGCATTTCCATACATCTGAAATCGAGGTGGAAGTTACCAAACCTCAGTTCTTGACTTCTGTCAGGAGTCAACACCACGTGGAAGCAGCCAAGGCTTGAGGCTTGCACCCTTGGAAGCTACAGCCCAAGCTCTGTGTCGGCCCCTTTCAACCATGGCTGGAGTGGCTGGGACGCAGGGCACCAAGTCCTTAGGCTGCACACAGCACAGGGACCCTGGGCCTGGCCCATGAAACCACTTTTTCCTCCTAGGCCTCTGGGCCTGTGATGGAAGGGGCTGCTGCAAAGTTCTCTTGACATGCCCTGGAGACATTTTCCCCATCGTCTTGGTGATTAACAGTCGGCTCCTTGTAACTTATGCAAATTTCTGCAGCTGTCTTGAATTTTGCCTCAGAAAATAGGATTTTCTTTTCTGTTGTATTGTCAGGCTGCAAATTTTCCAAACTTTTATGCTCTGTTTCCCTTTTGAAACTGAATGCCTTTAACAGCACCCAAGTCACATCTTGAATGCTTTGCTGCTTAGAAATTTCTTCTACTAGATACCCTAAATCATCTCTCTCAGGTTCAAAGTTCCACAGTTCTCTAGGGCAGGGACAAAATACCACCAGTTTCTTTGCTAAAACATAACAAGAGTCACCTTTGCTCCATTTCCCAGCACGTTTCTCATCTCCATATGACACCACCTCAGCCTGGATTTCATTGTCCATATTATCAGTGTTTTTGTCAAAGCCATTAAACAAATCTCTAGGGACTTCTAAACTTTTTCACATTTTTCTGTCATCTTCTTCTGAGCTCTCCAAACTGTTCCAACCTCTGCCTGTTACCCAGTTCCAAAGTCGCTTCCACATTTCCGGGTATCTTTTCTGCAGCACCCCACTCTGCTGGTACCAATTTACTGTACTAGTTCATTTTCACACTGCTGATAAAGACATATCTGAGACTGGGCAATTTACAAAAGAAAGAGGTTTATTGGACTTAACAGTTCCACATGGCTGGAGAGGTCTCACAATCATGGTGGAAGGTAGGGAGAAGCAAGTCACATCTTACATGGATGGCAGTAGGCAAACAGAGCTTGTGCAAGGAAACTCCCATTTTTAAAACCGTCAGATCTCATGAGACCCATTCACTATCATGAGAACAGCACAAGAAAGACCTGCCCCCATAATTCAATCATCTCCCACTGGGTCTCTCCCACAACACATGGGAATTATGGGAGTTACAAGATGAGATTTGGATGGGGACACAGAGCCAAACCTTATCAGTGTTCAAGGATGATATGACTGTCTTGCCATCTGTTGATGTGTGCAAACTATAGCCAGATAACCATTTATTGTGAAAATTTTTGAGGTTATGCATACATAATATAGAAGATGTGTCAGGTGACCTTTCAGATCCCTTATGCCATTAAATCTTACGATTTTTATGGAATTACTGAGAAAGAATTAGCAGGGTTTAAGAAACAATTCACATTGGGGTTAAAAAAGTGGGATGACGAAGGAAAGAGTAGTTATTTAATGCATTTCATACTTGCAAGATGAAAATGTTGGATCTTTTTCATAACAGTGTGAATATACTACTTTTTTTGAGATGGAGTTTTGTTCTTGTTCCCTAGGCTAGAGTGCAGTGGTACAATCTCGGCTCACTGCAACCTCTGCCTCCCAGGTTCAAGCAATTCTCCTGCCTCAGCCTCCCAAGTAGCTGGGATTACAGGCTGCCGCCACCATCCCTGGCTAATTTTTGTATTTTTAATAGAGACGGGGTTTCATCATGTTGGCCAGGCTGGTATCAAACTCTTGACCTCAGGTGTTCCACCTGCCTCGGCTTCCCAAAGTGCTGGGATTACAGGTGTGAGCCTCTGTGCCTGGCCCAGTGTGGACATACTTAACACTATTAAACTTTACACTTAAAAATGGTTACGGTGGTAAATTTTATTGTTTTTATCACATAATAAAAGAGAGGGAGGGAGGCAAGAATGACTGTGACTAAGACTTCATTCAGCCTTGGAATCAGTGTGGAGCCATTAGGACACAAAGGGAACACGGGAGGTCCAGCAGGTGTCTGGAGGAGGGCACTGAAACGGTTTGAAATATAGGTATATCCTCATCTTGTTTGCTTGAGGGAGAGCCAGCAGTAAAGTGCAGTATCATTTTAAAGGTTCTCAGATTGGGCCAGATGTTTAATAGTAGCCAAAGACAGCTTGGCCAGAGGAAGAACTTGATTTATGTTGAGAGGAATATCAGCAGATACGGAGAATCTTTATCAAGTATCAGGCCAAAGTGTGAAGCAAAGCATCACTGGAAAAATGCACCATGATGAAAAGTCAGACCATAGAGCTCAAAACAGGCCAAGGTAAGTGGCCCAAGGTCGTAATTAATGTGAGGGTTCTAGAGGACTGCTTGTATGTGGTACTGGTTTCATGGTGTGTGGGTGGCTCTGTCTTGTTTAAAAGGGCCATGACGATTAGATCATATTCATATGGAGACTAACAGCTAGAAATTCAAACATTGGGGTTTGGGGGAGAGGTTGGATCTGGGAGCAACAATATTAGGGTAATAAAGATAACTGTGGACAATAATGTACATGAGATAGTTAAGACAGAACAAGTGGAGAATCAAAAGGAGGCTCAAGGCAGGTAGGACCATAGTAATACCTAGTTTTAGGGAGGTAAAGGAGGCAGATTGAGTGGTCAGAAAGGTAGAAAAATATATAGAATCCTAACCAGTAGAGGAGGCCATTAAGGTTAAAATCAGCAGAGAGATTGAGAGGGACTAATGCCAAGAAAAAGACTTCCAAAGAACTATTTCAAGGTAAAATTGAGCCAGAGGCTATGCCATAACATAAAAATGTGAGTGTGCATCAGCACACAGAGGCTTCAGAATTAAGATCTGCTCTTGAGAAGTCTGGTGTGGAGGCTGACAAGGTAGGACAGCGGCCAAACATAGGGATGTTAACCCAGTGATCTTTCTTTTTTAGCAGAGCAGGTATTTGTCCACTAAAGTCAAGACAGTGACATGCATTGACTGTCTATAGCAACACTTCCTTTCTCACTGGGGAAGGAAAGTAGTTGGATCTAGTTCCTTGTTTTGTTTTTGTTTTTTAATTTTCATCACCAGTGTTTTCAAATGGTTATAAACTTTTAAAAATATTTGTGGTAAAGAACATATAACATGAAATTTACCACCTTAGCCATTTTAGGTGTTCCACTCAGTAGTGTTATGTGTAAGTATTTGCTTTATTGTGAAACAGATTTCTAGAACGTCTTCATTTTGCAAAACTGAAACTCTGTACCTTTTAAACGACTCGTCTTTTCCACTTTCCACTAGTCCCTGGCAAGTATTATTATACTTCCTGTTTCTATAAATTTGACTCCTTTGGATACCTCATATTAGTGGAATCATACAGTATTTTTTTATTTTTGTGACTGGCTCACTACACTTAGCATAATGTTCTCAAGCTTCATCCATGTTGCATTGTGACAGGATTTCCTTCCTTTTTAAGGAATTTTATGTATGTATATAGTATATGTATATACCAATTTCATTTATCCATTCATTAATCAGTGGATACCTGCTTCTGCCTCTTGCTGTTGTGAGTCATGCTTCTGTGAACATGGGTGTACAAATATGTCTTCAAGACCCTGCTTTACATTCTTTTGGATATATACACCAAAGTGGGATTGTTGGATCATACAGTAGTTCTACTTTTAATTTTTTGAGTAACCTCCATGCTTTTTTTTTTTATAATAGTTGCGTTATTTTATAATCTTACCAACAGTGCATGAGGTTTCTAGTATCTTCATGTCTTTGCCAACAATTGTTATTTTCTGGTTTGTTTGTTTGTTTGTTTTGTAGTAGCCACCCTAGGGGGTATGGGGTAATATCTCATTGTGGTTTTGAGTTGTATCTTCTCTGATGATTAGTGATGTTGAACATCTATCATCTATTCATATGCTTATTGGCAATTTGTATATCATCTTTGGAGAAACGTTTATTCCAGTCCTTTGCTCATTTTTAAATTGGGTTATTTGATTTTTGTTGTTGTTGAGTTGTAGGAGATATTTTTATATTCTGGATATTAACTCTTTGTCAGATACATGACTTGCAAATATTTTCTCCTCTTCTACAGGTTGCCTTTTTACTTTATTGCGTCCTTTGATGCACTGAACTCTTGACTTTGATGTAGTCCCATTCGTCTTCGTTGCCTGAGCTTTTGGTGTCATTTCCAAGAAATCATTGACAAATCCAGTGTCACGAAACTTTCCCCCCTGTGTTTACTTCTAGGAATTTTATAGTTTTGAGTCTTACATTTAGATCCTTAGTCCATTTTGAATTAATTTTTGTGTATGGCGTATATGATCCACCTTCATTCTTTTCCATGTGGATGTCTAGTTTTCCCAGCACAATTTGTTGAAGAGATTGTACTTTTCCCACTGAGTGGTCTTGGCACTCTTGTCAAAGATCATTTTACCATATACATGAGGATTTAAAAATATTTGAAAGGTATACATTGAAACAGTCATCCTTTCACCCTTGTTCCTCATTTCTCTCCCCCCTAAAGATAATCACTATTATTAGTTTCTCGGTTTTGTTTTATTTTCTTGCATGGAGAGGATAAGTAATCCATTCACATGGTTCATGTAAAAACAATCTAGCCACTGAAAAAACGTGTTCTCACATCTATCCTGCGTCCTTTCTAAGCTGACAGTATTTCCTAAAGCTTTTTTCATATTATGAGCTTCCTTGTTCATTTTTACAGATGCAGAATATTCCATTGTATGGATATACTATGTTTTAAACTAGTGTCTACTGATGAACTCTCTGTTGTAGTTGTTAAATAACAAGCAGTGCTACAGTGAATAACTCAGAGTGTGTCATTTCATGAGTGGTCAAGTATATTTGTAGGAGATTTCAAAATTGCTCTCTGTAGAGATTGTGCTGATTTATACTCCCACCAGCAGTATGAAATAGCATACTGTTTCATAATAGGGTTGTTGCATTTTTTTTTTTTTTAACTTTGATCTTCATAGTTTTGTGGCTTGAGGCCAGGGAAGGAATGTTCATGTTATATCATTTTTATTAGTACTAGTGGTAATATAAGAGCATTTAATGTCATGAACTAAGCACCAGAGAGACTAATAGTGATTTGCATCAAGAACATATAAAATAACAGGTGAGCTGCACTAGCCTTCTTGCCTTTCTTCCTGTAGAATTTTCCATGCATGCCTTAGAGTGACTTTGCCAGTCATCTAGTGCTTCCTGACTGTGTGAAGTGTTGGGTCCTTAGGAAGTGTGTTACAAGCAACAATCTCATTAAATTGCCTATCAGTTAATGCTGTAGAACACTTGAAGAAATGTACAGTTAATATAAATAGAAGAAAGGCAGGTCCTAAAGTAAACTAATTTACTCCAGATGTTGCCAAATAGTGCCCTCTATATTTTAATAATGCTCCATATGTGTTAACTACATCCTTTCCAAAGAAAGTTCAGTATAAGAATGTAAACATTAGATATCAATACTTAAAAATTTTTCTAAGGAGGAGGGATTGTTCCAATAGAAAATAAAAGTATTTGAGAATTGGAAGTATTTAAAAACATGTATATGTTCACAATGAAAGTTACTTTCAATTTGAACATTTCTGCTTTACTCTTAGGCTAATTTTTGGGTTTTTTTTTTTTTTTTTTTTTTTAGTAAATGGTGAAGGGGTGGTATTTGTTTGAGTGACAGCTGTGTTATGGTTTTGTCAATAAAGTTGTAATAGTTGACTATTTTCCTTGCCCTCTTAACCTTCTTTGATACACTAGGAAAGAATACACAATGAATTTAGATCCCAGACTTAGTTTTGGATAGAGTTTACCAGTGCCCTTCTACATTTATGTAATTGCTGACTTTTAAAAAATCACCACCAAGTTGGCTTTTTAGCAAGTCCATTTTTTTCTGATTAGTGAAGCAGAGACTAAGATAACATGTAGTCACAGTATAGAAAAGTTCTCTCAGTTATGTTTGCTACCACTAGAGAGTTCTTTCCCCTCATGAAAAGCATAAGGAGGCCAGCAATCTCTTGCTTCGATTCAGATTTAAAATATACAGAAGAAGCTTAACCCAAAATCACTATAGACATACATTTGAAGGTGAAAATATTTTTATAACGGATAGAAAGAGATTTATGTTAGCTTCTCTTTTGTTCAGTGACTACTGTGTTTTCTGTTTGAATTTCTAAGTTGGTATTCATAAATGTTTCTAAATTTATATGCTGTTTGCCAGCTTTTCATTAAAATGAATTTATTTCTCAAAATTTTAGAGCTCTTTTTTTATTTTTTTTTTTGAGACAGGGTCTCACTCTGTCACTCAGGCAGGAGTATAGTGGCACAGGTGATCTTCCTACCTTAGTCTCCCAAGTAGTTGGGACTACAGACATGCACCACCATGCCCAGCTAATTTTTTGTAGAGATGGTGTTTTACTATATTGTCCAGGCTGGTCTTGAACCCCTGGACTCAAGTGACCCACCCTCCTCAACCTCCCAGGATTCTGGGATTACAGGTGTGAGCCACTGCGCCCGGCCTACTTTGGAACTCTTTAATATAAAGAACCTTGTTTTTTGTTTGTTTGTTTAAATATGTTCAGACTTTAAAAAACAAACTCAACTATTGAAAAAGTTTCCCCTTTTTTCTTAGTATATAAAGAAAACTTTCTAATTTTATGTAAACTTCTGGTAAAGTCAGGAATTAGTGGGATTATATTTTAGATATAGAAGGTACTTTTGCAATTAATCATGATGGCTTTTTAAAATCTATAATCCGGCTGGGTGCGATGGCTCATGCCTGTAATCCCAGCACTTTGGGAGGCTGAGCCTGGAATTTCACCTGAGTCAGGAGTTTGAAACCAGCCTAGCCAACATGGTGAAACCCCGTCTCTACTAAAAGTAGAAAAATTAGCTAGATGAGGTGACAGGCGCCTGTAATCCCAGCTACTCAGAAGGCTGAGTCAGGAGAATCGCTTGAACCCAGGGGGTGGAGTTTGTTTGATTTTGGAAGAAACTGCCAAACTGATTTCCTACCAGCAGTGAATGAAAGTTCCTGTCATTCCACATCCTTGTCAGAATTGTTGTTGTCAGTGTTTTGGATTTTAGCTATTCTAATAGATATGTAAATGGTGGTATCTCATTGATGTTTTAGTATGCAGTTCTCTAATGAAATTAATATTGAGTATCTTTCCATATGCTTATTTGCCATCTGTTGTATATGTCTTCTTTGGTGAAGTGTCCATTTAGATCTTTTTGCCCATTGTTTAGTTGAGTTGTTTATTTTCTTATTGTTGAGCTTTAAACACTCTTTTTATATTTTAGGTAACAGTCCTTTATCCGATACGTGTTTTGCAAAGATTTTCCCCCAGTCTGTGGCTTGTCTTTTAATATCTTAAGAGCATCCTTTGCAGAGCAGAGCAGAAGTTGTTAATTTTAATGAAGTCCAACTTAACCATTTTTTTTTCATGGATAATACTTTTGATGTTATATGTAAAAAGTCATTGCCATACCCATGGTTAGTTAAATTTTCTCCTATGTTATCTTCTAGAAGCTAAGTTTTGTGTTTTACATTTAAGTCGCTGATCCATTTTGATTAATTTTTGTGAGAGGTGGAGTCTGTGTCTAGATTTACTGTTTTGCATATGGATGTTCAGTTGTTGCAACATCATTTGTTGAAAAGACTGTTCTTTCTCTATTGAATTGCCTTTGCTTCTTTGTCACAGATCAGTTTCCTGTGTTTTTGTGGGGTCTGTTTCTGGGCTCTCTATTCTGTTGTGTCGATCTGCAGTCATTCCTTGGTATCTACATCCATGGGGTATTGGTTCTAGGACCCCCAACAGGTACCAAAATCCATGGGTTCTCCAGTCCCTTATATAAAATGGGGTAGTATTTGCATACAGCCTACGCACATCCTCCTGTATACTTTATTTTTAATTTTTTTTTTTTTTTTTAAAGAGACAAGCCATTACCCAGTTGCCCAGGCTGGAGAGCAGCGGTGTGATCCTAGCTCACTGCAGCCTCAAACTCCTCTGCTTAGGCAATCCTCCTGCCTCAGCCTCTCAACATGCTGGGATTACAGGTGTGAGCCACTGCGCCCGGCCCAATTCTCTCATTTTAAAAAAATGTTGGTCATATATTCAGACTGACTAGCATTTGAGATTTCTTTAGTTTCCAAATAAAGCAGGGCTTTTTTCCTTACTCCATAAGGAACAACCCTCTAATGTTTCACATGATATGACATGTAGGATATGACAGCATGACATCATGTTCTTTATCTGATTTATATAATCAAAAGGTTTTACAAATTTAAGTACTGATGGTGTCATACCATATAAGGAATAGATTTTTTAGGCCTAAAATACCACCATGTAAAAGAAGAGTGATTCAACTAAGTTCGTGTATATTAAGGCAGCTTCCCTACTTGCACTGCTACTGTGCTGTTGTGTAAACAAATCACTGAAGGTACATCCCCAGGTGTCTCTGAGTTTGTCTGGGTTTGTCTTGTTAGTTCTTGCCTGGAGGTGTGCAACTGGTTTTCTCATTCTTAAGTTAGATTAAATTAAGAAAAACCTTTTTTAAGCAGTTTGAAACTATGATAATGGAATGTTGATGTCAGTGGATTTTCTTTTTAATTCCCAAACAGAGCAACATTTTGCAGATGTCGTACTTAGTGAAGAATTTCTCAATCTTGGCATCGAACAAGTGTGCAGCTTAATCTCAAGCGACAAACTTACCATTTCTTCAGAAGAGAAGGTAAGGATATTTTTCTTTTCCCAGTGTGCAGTGATGTTTTCCTTTTTTTTTTTTAATTTCACTTTTTTTTTGTAGCTTTGTGATCCTGTATGTGTAGTGACAGCCAGTGATGTTTCAACTGGAAGTTAAGAAACTCAGCTAGTTACTTCAGGAAAGGATTCCAGGAGAAAAAAAAGAAACTCAGGACTTGTTGATTGTCTATGTAAATTACTCCCGGTCTTCACTTTGTGGGAGGTTCCCTAAGTTTTTAGCCGCTACAGTTTTGTACTTGACCTCCACAGCAAGAGCTTGCGCACATTATCTGAAACAAATGCTTTTTTGGAAACTAGTTTCTTCCTACAATTGGATGCCTATAGGAATTATGATGTGAACATACTATTTGTCACTCAATTAGTTTCCTTGTCTTCTGAGTTGAAAGAGGTTACCTAGGATGGCGAAGTTTTGGTAGTTCTAGACTGAACATTCTTGATCATCACCTTCCTTTAGATTGGTTTCCTGTGACATAATACCTCACCCCTGCCAGTCCGTTCAGCCTCCCTGCCTCCCTGCCTCCCTCCCTCTCTCCCTCCCTCTCTGTGCAGCTACTGCTTCTGGTTGTAGTCTTTTGTCTCTCCACATTTTGGATTACTTTTGTCATCCACCTGCACTTTTCATATAGTTGGAGAGAGAAGCTCCTTTTAGTAGGCTGTTTTTCCTTGGGTGGGTTTTGTAGCACATGGGAATCAGAGCACAAAAGCTGTGCTTAGAGGAAATGAAACTTGAGTTTCTCCTTTGTGTGCTTTGCATTTCAAGTTGTGTAAATTCTGATTCTCTTAAGGATATTCATTTCACCTGGGGGTAAAAGACACATTTACTCTAATATTTACAGTATTAAAAAATGTGAAAGCATTTGTGACATATATAACCTTAGCATCCTAGAAATACAGAGGAAGATGACATTACTTTCATACTTAATAGACATGTATTGAGTGCCTACCATGTACCAGACACTGCCATGGGCTCCTAGAGAAGAGAAGATTAGCAAAATAGAATTTGTTACTCATAGACTAGTGGGACAACCAGTAGAGTAAATAATTGATTACAGAATGCTGTAAAGGGTGCCTTAGGAGCATTTAACTTTTCCAGGAATGGGATAGGGATGGGGATGGTAGTTCAACTTGGTTCAGATGTATATTTCAAGTCTTTTAAAAATGAGTCTGAGTTTGCCAGAGAAATAGGGATGGGTGGGAATGCAGAGGGCATTCCAGGTAGAAGAAACAGAATATACAAATGTAAAGAGGTGTGAAAGAGTAATTGTATTCAATGTGTTCAGTATGATGGGAGTTTAGAATATGAGACATTGGTGGAAGATAAAATGGGAAGATGATATAATAAAATATCTTCTCAGCTATGTTAAAGAAAATTAGCTGTATTGTAGTGATGAGCCTTAAAAGGGTTTCAAGCAAGAGGAGAAAACCATGCTAAAACCTGCATTATAGAAATATGAGGATTGTTCTGGTTTTCTGCTGCTACTCAAGTCATGGCCAAATGTAAAAGCATAAACAATAACCATTTTATGCTAACAATTCTATGGTTAGAATTCATGCAGAATAGGGACAGCTTGTCTCTGGTCCACAGTGTCTGAGACCTCAGCTAAGGTGACCCAGATGCCTGGAGATACCTGGCATGGTTCTACTGGAGCCACAGATCTGGAGCTTCAGTTCTTCTGCACATGGCATCTTATGGGTCTGTAATGTCCAAGGTGGCTCCTCCACTCACTTTTGTCTGGCTCCGGGGCTCAGGGTTGATTGGTCTCTCTCTAGGTCTCCCTCCTCTGCCCTCTTTTCTTCTCTGTAACTTGCATGGATTTCTCACGGTGTGATGGTTTCAAGTAGCCAGACTTCTTGTATGACATTTGGCTTCCTTTAAATGAGCATTTCAAGAAAGCAGAGTAAAAATAGTGAGGCTGCTTAAGACCTACCTTCAGAAATCACACAGTGTCACTTCCCCCATACTCTACTTGTTACACAGGGCCAGCTTAGATTCAGTGTGGAAGGTTACTATATAAGGGTATGGATCTGGGAAATGTGGTTTATTAGGAGGCTATCTTTGGAGACTAGCTATCATGGTGGTGGTGGGCAGTGTGGGCCAAAAATGAGGTGAGGGCCAGATGAGAGGATGTTGAAGTCATACCAGTGAGCAGTAGGTTCTGATGTGGGATGATAGAAGCAGTGGGGAGAGAAGACAGAACTGAGAAATATTAGATAGAATTGCCAGAAGGCCGACTATCTTGTTCACTTAATCTCTGGCACCTGGCACGTAGAGACACTTGATAAATACTTGTTGACAGAATGAATTAAAGAAGAGTGTTTAATTGTGCATTATTTTTAGTTTCTTGCTTTATTCCTGGATCAAAATAATCTATTTTTGGTCTCAGTTATCCATTTGCATATTGTCAAACATTTCCTGCAAACTTTTAAAGATTATTAAGTGATATATTCATCAGTTGAGAAGGAAATTATGTAGACAAACGGTGTCTTCATATTAACTTATTAGCTTTCTCACAATTACGTATTGTAAAAAATAATGCCCTTATCTTTAATTTGTAAAAAAGATTTTCAAAATACTATATTTTAATATATTCTGCTATTACAGAGCTGAGTCGATCTATTGTACAAACCTTCGATTTACGTGTATGGTCTAACATTTGTTCGTAAACCTGAAGAAAAAACCAAACATGAATTGTTTATAAGAATACATGATTTTCGGCCGGGCACGGTGGCTCACGCTTGTAATCCCAGCACTTTGGGAGGCCGAGGTGGGTGGATCACGAGGTCAGGAGATCGAGACCACGGTGAAACCCCGTCTCTACTAAAAATACAAAAAATTAGCCAGGCGTGGTGGCGGGTGCCTGTAGTCCCAGCTACTCGGAGAGGCTGAGGCAGGAGAATGGCGTGAACCCAGGAGGCGGAGCTTGCAGTGAGCCGAGATTGAGCCACTGCACTCCAGCCTGGGTGAAAAAGTGAGACTCCATCTCAAAAAAAAGAAAAAAAAATACGTGATTTTCATTCCAGAATAACACTTTGCTTTATCATTTTGGGTAAATAAATAAAAAAAAGAACAGAAAAGAAATGGGGTGAATGGCTTTGTAAGTACATTGCAAGTCAGGATTTTGAAAACATTTGAGCTGTGAATTAAACTTGGATGTCTTAGCAAGAGTTATATATAAAATGTAGTCTCATATTTTATCCAGATGCCTTGATACACAACTCATTTGTTATTTTTTCTTCTCCTATATTTTCTGCAAGGTATTTGAAGCAGTAATAGCGTGGGTGAACCACGATAAGGATGTGAGGCAAGAGTTTATGGCCCGACTGATGGAACATGTACGGTTACCTTTGCTTCCTCGGGAATATTTAGTTCAGGTAAATGCATATGCAAAACATATGAATCCACACAGCACTGTGTCACTGGCCTGACAGCATGTAGATCCCTGTCAAACAGTGATAAGAGCTGTAGAATGCAGATCTGTGGAGTACAGGACAGAAGACAGTAAAGGACCCCGCAGGCTGGAGTGCAGTGGCGTCATCTCGGCTCTCCGCAACCTCCACCTCCCGGGCTCAAGTGATTCTTGTACCTTCTCCTACTGAGTAGCTGGGACTACAGGTGCATGCTACAACCCCAGCTAGTTTTTGTATTTTTAGTAGAGTTGGGGTTTTGCCCTGTTGGCCAGGCTGATCTCGGACCCCTGACCTCAAGTGATCTACCTGCCTCGGCCTCCCAAAGTACTGGGATTACAGGCCTCGTGAGCCACTGCACCCAGCCACCATTGCCCGTTCTTAGAAATTTGCTTTTGCCCCTATTTTTGATTTGGGTAAGCAAGTACCAGAGCTTATCAAGGTATTATTTGTGGTCATTTAAATACATGTAAGTAAATGTCCCTGTGGCGGTCACTGCTTTGCATCTTCTTTACGATTTTTTTCTTTTGATAGTCTCTTGATTCCCCTGCAGACCTGGAATTTTGAGGTTTGACCCAAATACTGTTTAATTTTACTTCGTAATTTAATAGTGGCATGCATTTGATTTCTGTCTTTATTTCTAAGCTGAGGGAAAACATTATTTGAAATAAATGTGAACAAATTATTCTTTAGTGGTCTCCAAATAATTTTAAATTTACTCTTTTTTTTATTAGAATCCCGCTAGGAACATTCCAACATTATTTTAATAATTGAAACCATTGAAAGAATCATTAATTAAGAAATTAGATTTGAACATTTTAGGATTTCTTGAAATCTCATTACTTTTTGTGATCTGTGTAATCATGGGTCTTCTGGTATTGAGAAAATGATCCAAAAGGCCAGGCGTGGTCAGTGGCTCACGTCTAATCCCAGCCCTTTGGGAGGCTGAGGCAGGCAGATCGCATGAGGCCAGGAGTTCGAGACCAGCCTGGCTAACATGGAGAAACCCCATCTCTACTAAAAATACAAAAAATTAGCCAGACTTGGTGGCAGGCACCTATAGTCCCAGCTACTCAAGAAGGAGAGGGAGGAGAATTGCTTGAACCCGGCAGATGGAGTTTGCCAGGATTGCGCCACTGAACTCCAGCCTGGGCGACAGAGTGAGACTCTCCCGCCCGCCACCACCCCCACCCCCTCGCCCAAAAAAAGGAGAAAAGAAAACGAACCCAAAAGCCTGTCCTGTGTTTGAGGTCAGGCTAGGCAGTACAAGATTTATTTGTGTTATAGGTACATTGCTTTAAGGTTATTTCTAATCTCTTTTTGGGATATTTTACTTGCCCACTTGTGTTTGAAAACGATATCATTAACTTATTAGTATTGTCTTCACCTGAAGGATGCATTACCTAAGTTTTGTTTCTTGTTTTGCTTACTTTTTGGCTTAAAGGTTAAAGATAAACAGGTGGATATAATATCTAAAGACTTCATCATATTCCATAGCTAACATTGAAGTTTATCATTTCATTGCAGTTCTTTTTATTACCTATATATGTTTTTCTCTGCAGGCCAGATACTTGAGCATTTTTTGGTTTTATTTATTTTTCTCTTAGTTGTATTTATAAACTTTCCTTATGTACTTTTAGACTAAACTAAAGGATATAGTACTGCTTTTTTCCTCTCCTTTACTTCTTTTTCTTTGGCAATTTAATTACGAAATAGCCCTACCCTCAGGGGGTGTGTCTGATTTCTTATTACAGAGGGTTGAAGAGGAAGCATTGGTCAAGAATAGCAGTGCTTGCAAAGATTACCTCATTGAAGCAATGAAGTATCATTTGCTGCCAACAGAGCAGCGTATATTAATGAAGAGTGTCCGGACCCGGCTGAGGACACCCATGAACCTTCCCAAAGTAGGATCTGTTGCGCATGCTTGTTATTACCTCATGCAAAAGGCTTATAAGTGAAGTTGTTAGTACTTTGCTCATTTGAATTTCCGTGATTGATTGTTTGTTTTAGTTTTCCTTCAAGAGAAAATGTGCCTAAGAATGCATTGTAGTATATGTAATTCAACCTCTATTGATTTTATATGTTAAGGGTGGGGATTGTTTGGTCCATTTAATTTTTATAAACTGCATGATGTCACTCTTCTGGAACAGAAGACAACTGGTTTTTGTCCCCTCTGAGTTTTATTAGCTCTAATTATAGTAGAAAGCTCTAATTATAGTCCAAAAAAATCAGACCAGGTAGAAAGGTTTCTCTGTAGGCCGGGGGTGCTGTGGTTCATGCCTGTAATCCCAGCACTTTGGGAGACTGAGGCTGGCGGATCACCTGAGGTCAGGAGTTTGAGACCAGCCTGGCCATCATCGTGAAACCGTGTCTCTACTAAAAATACAAAAATTAGCCACGTGTGGTAGCAGGTGCCTGTAATCTCTGCCACTCAGGAGGCTGAGGCAGAGAATCACCTGAACCCAGGAGGCGGAGGTTGCAGTGAGCTGAGCTCGTGCCACTGCCCTCCAGTCTGGGCAACAATGCGACAGGCTCTGTCTCAAAAAAAGAAAAATAAATAAAAGAAAGAAAGATTTATTTTGTAAGCTAGGTATTTGTTTAATAACTGAAAACCCAGTAGTTTCACAGAATTACATGTTAGAACTACGGATGAGAAAATAGCTTGTTCAGTTCATCTCATTGCTGTTCCCTGTTGTATACCATTTGATGGTTCCTTGCACATCATATGTAGCCATTTCAGCATACATTCCCATGTCTTCCCATGTCTCTCATGTTCATATTTTCTTATGTGAATGTTTATATTCTACCTTGGTCTTTTTAGCTGTGGCCATTCATATTTTACCAATTCAATTTTTCTTATGAAATAACCCCTCATTTCTGTCTCTGTTGGCAATTCCTTCTGCTCTGTTTACATCTTTATAGTACGACCAGTACTTTAAGCACCATTTTGTGCGTGGTCTAATCAGAATGACTCATAGTATAAAGACTTTATTTATGTATTTATTTATAACTCTTGTGTATGTTTCGGGCAATGCTGGATTAAGAAATAAGAATCTGTTCTCTCTTGTTTTCTTATGTCGTCTTTAGTTATTACTCTCTCCTTTCCATTGAATTATGTTTTTTAAATTATTTCACCGTAATACATTTATTTAATATTTTTCTAAGTTTTACTTTGGAGTCTACATTTTTAATTGCTGCAAATCTATATTGGTATTGTTTTTCTGTTTTGCCTATTACTAACAGCAGTTCTCAATTTAAAACTAACTGCAGATTTGCCAGGGTGCTGTTGACTTAATTTCTAGATGGTTAGCAAATATTTTAATTTAGAATTGATCTCAAAACTCTCTTGGTGGCACCTTGTTAGAAGTACCCAGCCACTGACACAGTCTATTTGTGGAAAGTTTCATTCTATGTGATTATTATCTAAGCCAAAATAAGTAATTTGGCATATAACATCTGATGAGGTTGAGGATCAAATGGATTCAAATTTGGCATGACTTTTTAAACATTCTTCTGCGTGTTATTTTATTGGTCCCTAGAAGTTCAAATGCTTTTCTCAAAATCTTCTAAATTTTTACACAGAATTATTATCACTTAACAAAGTGTATTTACAGGGTGTTCACTGCCTATCCTGGTTTGAAAATTTGGTATTTGCTTTCTTTAAATTTTCCGATCTATCCTCAGTTCTCTGAGATTTTTCAGAAATAATTGTAAGTGGCTCAGTAAGTACATTAGCTAATTCCCTTAATACCTCAGTATTCATGCCAGGTCTGCTGATTTTATATGTGTTTACATTTCTCAAATACCCTTACACCTGCTTTTATAAGTACCCATCTTTTAAGTCTTCATTAATTCGTATTTGTCCATCTTATTTGGTGTCAGTTTTTGTTCTTACAAAATGATCCATTTATAAAAATTGTTCAGTCTTGGCAGTAAATTTAAGGTTGCCGTTTATTTTATTTTATTATTTTATGTAAGTCTTTCCAACTTCCTTCTAAATAATGTGCTATATCTTTAATACTTTTTAAATACTTCATATTTGTAAAAAAGAATTTCTTCTTGTATATTCCTTCTTCTGGCATCTTCAAACTTTCCTATATTTAGCTATGCTGCAGAGACCTTTAGAGTGAAAATGAATTCATTTTTGATTTCTGGAATAAACATGTCATTTTTGAAACCTTCTAGAGTTCTCGGTAAAAGCCTATCAAGTACTTACTTTCTCTTTTGTGGTGTTGTGTTTACGTTGTTTCTGGACTCTGGTGGTGGTTTTGGAGTAGGACTCCTATAGCTGTGTTATACTTTTAGATTTCTCAGTTTTCTAGCTGTTATTTTGTGCTGGGTATGTGGGTCCCTGGAGGTTCTCTTTCATTCTGCTCTATCGGGGTGGCGGGAGGGGCAGCAGACTTGCTGGATAGCAGTGAGCAGCCCTGTTGCTTTGACTTTGCATGTTTACTTGTATGATCCCTTCTCAGTGTGTTTGTTTATCCACACATATTTTCGAAAAGGTGCTGGTGATGAACAATTTTCCAACACCACCATTTGTCATTTTAGAGTTGTTATGTTCAGATTAAGTCTAAGGAGTTGGGTAAGAATGAAGCAAAGATTAATTTCTTATGCTTATTGTTTCATAGTAATGATGCCTTTTATCATCGTAATAATGAGTCAAATTGAACAAAATGTGGTAGTCGTGCTGAAGAAATTACAAGGTTTTGATAATATTTTACCATGAGAGTGAATTAGTACTTTTTATATTAGGCTCTGATTTTTAATTTGCATGAATGATTCTTTTCATATCTCAGACATTGGTTTTGGCTTCTCAATAAACAGATTGTATAAGGCATCCTTGGATTTGTACATCATAATAAAACTTGTGTGTGTTTTGCTTCTTTTGTATTTTGTTAGCTTTTCTCTTTGGAATCTATATTTTTATAAGTGCTGTCATATTTCTGGGTATATATTATATTTTAAAAATATTTTTACCCAGTATATTTATTGAAATTTTCAGTTGGAAACTTGATTTTTCAGGAGTTAATTTTCAACTAATATTTATTTAATAGGTAAAGAAAATAAAAAGAACAAAGTTTAACTGATGTACATTTCAGGATGATTACTGAATTTGCTTAACCTCCTACCCCTTGCCCTCTTTAAATATGTTACGTTTAACTTTTCCTTACAAAAGGTCTTCTTTTCTTGTTCCTTCACAGCATGATTAGTATGGTGTTTCTCAAATATCTGTGTCTTTTACAGATAACTGGGATGTCAGCATTATGAGCAACTCTTTTGGTAGCCACACAATGGTTTATGACACAGTCTCTTGGTTTTATATAAATATTCCTGCCTTCTTGTCCCCCTATTGCACATTCTCGTTGTCTCCTTTATCCCTGATTCCTGGAGACCCAAATCCTTACCCCACTTTCCCTCTCTTGGGTGAGTAAAGGACAAATATTACTACTGTTCTTTGTAATAGCACAGTTTTCCTTTTCATCTTCATTTTAATGTGTAAAAGTGAACTATTGCGTGGAAATAGAAATCTTATATTCAAACTTTGAGGATTATGAAATCTGTAACAGTGTTATTTCTCAAAAAATTTAAAAAGTGTTCCCTTCTGAAATTTTAGAAAAATTGTTCTTCATCAGATATATCATCTAAGACTCTTTCAACTATTGTCTCTTGGGCAGTTTTGAAGTTTTGAACAGAACCCTAAATACAAGGTTTATCTTAACATGCATCCCAATTCTGTAATTTTTACACCCTTGCTCCTGCACTGTTTTTGGGTGGTCAGAGGTGAGGGTATTGTATATTTTCTTTATTAATTATGTTTATTTTATTTATTTATTTTTTGAGATAGAGTCTCGCTCTTTCACCCGGGCTGGAGTGCGTTAGTGCAGTCTCAGCTCACTGCAACCTCTGCCTCCCAGGTTCAAGCAATTCTCATGCCTCAGCCTCCCGAGTGGCTGGGATTACAGGCGTGCACTATCATGCCTGGCTAATATTTTTGGTAGAGATGGGGTTTCACCACCTGGGCCAGGCTGGTCTCGAACTCCTGATCTCAAGCGATCCACCCGCACTGGCCTCCCAAAGTGCTGGGATTACAGGAGTGAGCCACCGTGCCTGGCCAACCAAAATGTTGTCTGTTTGTTTGTTTGTAAGACAGAGTCTCACTCTGTTGCCCAGGCTGAAGTGTAATGGTGCAATCTCGGCTCACTGCAACTTCCACCTCCTGGGTTCAAGTGATTCCCTTGCCTCAGCTTCCCCAGTAGCTGGGATTACAGGTGTGCACCACCATGCCCGGCCAATTTTTAGTTTTTGTTATTTTTTGTGGAGAAAGGGGCCTTGCTGTTAACCAGGCTGGTCTTGAACTCCTGAGCTCATGATCTGTCCGCTTCAGCCTCCCAAAGTGCTGGGATTACAGACGTGAGCCAGCACACCCGGCCAAGAAGAGTAACAGGCCTGAAAAAAATTACGTAGTTGGTTTATGTTCAGTCTTCTTTTAAGACTTAAAATTCATTCTGCTCTCCAGTTACTAAAAACTAAGATGGGCTTCTTTTTGGAAACTTGGGATTTTCTCTCTGATTCAGCAATCATTTTTTGCTGTGTACCCATCTTTCTTTAATTCTAAGTACAGATAGGTCATTGCCTAGTCAAGGTTGCAAATCTCCTCTTTTTGTGTATATGAGTTACTCCATATTGTTTGTTTTTATTTTTTGTTTCTTTCTAACATCTGTTTTTCCAATCATTATCTCATCTTTTCCTGAAGGTCCTTGCCATTCTTTACAGTTTTCCATTTGAGACATCATTAATGTTTACATTATTCTGATTTGACGGCTGTATTTTCACTGTTGCCCGAGAGTGTCTGTGTATACTCAGTAAAAGACAGACACATTGATTTCTAAATTCTATCCATTTAGCAAGACCATAGATCAGGTTCCAGGAAGCTTTCACTAAATTACAGCAGCTTTTCATTTTCTGATCAGCAGTAGCAGTTACGTCTATACTAATCACATAATTTTTCGATCATATGTAATTGTGTATTGTTCTTGAGTTACTTCATAAGTCTTGTCTCCTTAGTGAGATCTATCAAGTCTTGAAGGGTAGAGACCATGTCTTATATTTCTTATGTATAACACCTAACATAGTTCTGGACACATATAGACGGTAGGCATTTAGTAAATAGTTGTTGGATTGAGTTGAGGGAACTTATAGACCTCATTTATTCTCAAAAGTAGCCTATTATGTATTTGTTCATTATGATATCCAGCATCTCCATTACCTGTCCTGTTAGGTTGTTTTATTTGTGGGGCATCAGGAAAGGTCTCTACTGGAGATTCGGGAATCTGTACTCTTGTGAGCTCCAGTTCAATTACTCCTCCTTTTTCAATATTTTTTTTCCTTCTTCCATCTTTCTTTTAATACTTACTGTCCTTTTCACTTCACTTACCCAGTAACATATGTTTCATTTCTATCTTCTCTCCTGGATTGTGGAGTTCTAATGCCTGGTCATTGCAAAACTAGGATCTAGTTTATAGCAAGCCCTATGACATACTGCAGCCTTGCCAGTAATGACTACCTGCTGTTTTTTGGCTTAAATAACTGCTTTTGCTTGAAGGATCAGAAACTTAGTTTCTGAAGTCCTTATTTTTGACTAAATGTGCTGGATGATAGAATTGTAATTTTAACACGTGCCCCCTTTGTTGATGTTTATGAAATGTTGATTAGATGGTTAGATGTTTGTATTCGCCAGCTCACCTTATCATCTTCATCCTAACACTTCCCACACCAGTGTCTTTGTAGGACATTTTAAATCCTGAATATGTAATAGTCATTTGTTCAAGTGCTTACATTTCTGCCCTTGCAGTTGATGGTGGTGGTTGGGGGCCAAGCACCAAAGGCTATCCGGAGTGTGGAATGCTATGACTTTAAAGAAGAAAGGTGGCACCAAGTAGCAGAGTTGCCTTCCAGGAGGTGCAGGGCAGGTAAGCATCATGGTCAATTCTCTACTCCTGGGTCGTTGGGGGCTTCTTTTTTAGTTCTTATTTTGTTAATTAGAAAAATCTATATCAAAAAAGCTTTGAGTAAAATAGCCATGTAGTTGAACAGTAATTCAGGGGCCTCATATGCCTCTCAAGACATTGATGGGATAGCTACTCTGTCTCCACCTTTACATATCTTTCTGATTGTTTAGTGTAAGGTGGAGGAGCTAGTAATTTGCCGGATATTTCCTAGTTACATTTGCCTGAAGTGTTGAGAGGGGAATTCTTTAGGTTGGGACCCTTAGTTCTAGGAAATTCCCTCAGCTATAAGGTACTGTTAAGTCCCTCAGTTATAAGGCATAATTGCCTTCTTCAAGGCATCTGTTTTACAAACATTTGTTGAAATAGACTTTCATTTAGCCAAAGCGGTGATCAAAAGAAGCAGTTATTATACAAACTCGGGATTTTTCCTGGGACTTAAACTTGGATCCATAATTTCTGTCTCCCATAGCGAAATGAGTTCTGTATGTAATGGAACATTTCTATGATGGTAGCACTTTAACAATACATCTTGGAGATTGTTACATATCAGCATATCTTGAGTTACCTCATTCAATAAGAGCTGTCTAGTGTTTTATTTTGGTCTGGACATAGTTTTTACTAGTCTTTAATAGAGCATTAAAAATGTTTTTAATCTTAATGTTATAAACAATGCTACAACAAATCTCTTATACCTACATCATTGCGTACATATGCTAATATATTTTGGCAGGATAAAACTCTAAAACTAGACTTACTGATTCAAAGGATGTCCTAAAAGGATATGTCAGTTATTACTCCCACTAACAGTAAAATATGAAGGTGCCGGTTTCCCTAAACTCCTGACAGCACTTTGTAATTAAATGTTTTGAGCTTTGCCAATCTGGTGGGTGAAAAATGTCTTAATTTGTACTTATGTAATTATGAGGAAAGTTAAATATCTTTCTCTCTGAATTGTCAGTTCATGATTTTTGCCATTTTAATAGTTTTATTGATGTCACAGATACAGTTAAGGAAAGTAGCCTTTTTGTCTGTGATATGTAGTGTGAATATTTATTTGTATTAATCTTTTATCTTTTGACTTTGTGCTATTTTTGCCATGTAAAAACTTTATCTTTTAATGTAGTCCTGTATACCAAAGTTTTTTGTCTCTGGACTTAAAAATTTGTTTCTTGCATAGAAAGCCATATGCCAAAATTATCTATATGTGTGTGTGAGTGTGTGTATACACACACAAACATATTTTTAAAAAACTTTATGTTGGGCCGGGCGCAGTGGGTCATGCCTGTAATCCCAGCGCTTTGGGAGGCCAAGGCGGGTGGATCACAAGGTCAGAAGTTCGAGACCAGCCTGGCCAACATAGTGAAACCCCTTCTCTATACTAAAAATACAAAAACTAGCTGGGTGTGGTGGCAGGCACCTGTAATACCAGCTACTCAGGAGGCTGAAGCAGGAGAATCGCTTGAACCTGGGAGGCGGAGGTTGCAGTGAGCCAAGACCTTGCCACTGCACTCCAGCCTGGGCAGTAGAGTGAGACTCCGTCTCAAAAAACAAACAAACAAAAAAAACAAAAAAACTTTATGTTGAAATAATTTTACTTACAGAAGAGTTGCAAAGATAGAACAAAGAATTCTGGTATATTCTTTCCCCAATATTAATATCTTACTGTGATACAGTTATGGAAACTAGAAATTAGCATTGGCATAGTAATATTAACTGAAATACAGACTTCATTCATATTTACCATTTTTCCGTTAATTCCCTTATGCTGTTCCAGGATCCTGCTTTGCATTTAGTTGTCATATCTTCTTATCTGAAATAGTCCCAGAGTCTTTTCTTATCTTTTATGCCCTTGATTCTTTGAAGAGGACTGGTCAGATATTTTGAAGAATGTCTCTCAAGTTGGATTTGTCTGATATTTTTCCATGGTTAAATTGACTTAGTATGATTATTTTTTGTGAGGGTAACCTTGTTCTCTTGGTTAAGGTGGTATCTGCCAGGTTTCTACCCTATGACAAAATTATATTTTAAAAACATTTGTCGTTCTAGTACCTTCACAGTTTTATTTATAAATATATATATCTTAAGATTTCTGGGCTGTATTTTAGTCTAAGATGTAAGGTATAGATTTTGGTTTTTAATGGCTAGTCAGTTGTCCAAATACCCCTTATTGACTTATCTGTCTCCATTCATTTGATGAAATGCTGCCTTTATCATGTATTAAATTTCCACATTTACTTGGTTTTATTCTAAATTTTCTGTTCTCTTCCATTGATTTGTCTTCCCTATTCATGCATCAAGACAAAGCCAATTTTAGTTACTGAGCTTTATAATATGTTTTACTATGTTATGAAACTAGTGATAGGACTCCTGTCTTCTTTTATATCCTTCAGTAGATTTTTAATGTTTTCTTCCAATAGTTCTCTGTGTTTCTTGGCAAGTTTATTTTCAGGTATTTTATCTTTATCGTTACTATTGGAAGTGGAGTCTTGTTTGCCATTTACTAACTGGTTTCTTGATTCATATCTGATTCCTAATACAGTTCCCTTTTCATTGGGGCCATAAGTCATTTGACTCATTTTATTGCAAAATGTATTATTTACTTATTGGGTAACTATGAATAAATTTTATCTTCATCATGCCCTCTTCCCTCTCCCTCCTTCAGATTAGAGCCAATGTCCTTAACTGTGTAAACTTGGCCAAATTTTAATAAACTGTGTAATTAAACTTCTGGGCACTTCAGTTTCCTGATAACTTTGGGAGGTTATCATACTTTAGTTCAGTCCCTTCTCTAGACCCAGAGCCTTTGGTGGGGGGCACTTCATAGATTGATTCATTTATTTTCTTCTTCTCTGTGACCTAAAATTCTCTAAAACTTGGTAAGCATGCTACATTACTTCTAAGAGATGGCATATTTGTAGTGTTATTTTGTGGGTAGAGAAAGGAAAATGAAAATTGCAATGGGCAAAATTCCCACAATGAACATTCCCTGGAGTTAGTTATGATTTTGGGATACAGGATCGTTTCATGCTGAAACATGCTGCCTGCTATGTTGCTGCTCACGAGTCTCCAGGCCCTCTTAGGAGGTCTGTTAAATTCTGTGCTAGCAGGGGGCCAAAACAGGCAACTTCGTCTGAACTGGAAATGTCTTGTTGCTATATGGAGGACTGCGTTTCCGTGTATTTTTACAGGGGTGGGGGAATAAAGCACTAGAGGGTAAGACAATAAGGGGTAGAGGTGCATCTCTTGCCTGATAACATCTGCAAAACATTGAGCTCGTCAAACATATCTGGTGATTCCAGTTCTCCCTACAGGGATTCAGAGAACTGTGAGCCACATTGCCTGCCCTCAGGCTGGCAGAGGGACATAAACATTATAGAACTAAGAACAATAAAAATTTGAACAATTTAAAGTAATTATATTATAGACGGTACATTTATTAAACTCAAGTACACGATATAGATGTTATTTGCTCTAGGGTTCAGGAGCTGGACGTAATCCCTTTTAGGCTAAAGTGGACAGGGAAGGCATCATAGAGAATGTGGAACTTTAACTGAGGATTCAGAGTTAAAGAGAACAGAGTGGATGGTGATAGGAGCCTGTCCGATTAGGACAGCAGCATGAAAAAAGTTGAGAAAAGTGAAAAGATGGTTGAAACCTGAGTCTAGCAGTCCAGTTTCTCCATTCACTGATTCCGTAATATCTCTTTAGCCCAAGGATCAGCAGACTTTCTCTTGAAGGACCAGAGAGTAAGTATTTTAGGCTTTGTGGTTATATGGTCTCTGTCACAGCTTCTTATCTACTGCTATAGTGCAAAACCAGCCATATGTAAGTGAATGGGTGTGGCAGTGTTCCAATAAAACTATATTTATGGATGGTGAAATTTGAATTTCATGTAGCTTTTTACATGTCATGAAATATTATTCTTCTTTTAGTTGTTTTTCAGCTATTTAAAAATATAAAAACCATGCTTAGCTTATGGGTTCTACAGAAATAGTTCGGTGGACCAAATTTAGCCTGTAGGCTGTAAATTTGCCGACCCCTGATTTAGCCCACTAACATGATAAACTAGGAATACGTTATGCAAATAAATTATAAGCGTGTAGAGTTTCATTCTAAGAATATCCACTAGAAGATCCAAAATTGAAAGCTATGGGAAGTGAGTACAGGTTCAAGTAGTTGGAAAATAATGGCTCATTATTTAAGCTTGTAAATTGATATTTAAAAAAACCAAGAGTCAACATGGTACTTTAGGCTGTGCCATTGCATTTTTTAATAACCTTAGAAAGAAGGCCAGGTGCAGTGGCTCACGCCTGTAATCCCAGCACTTTGGGAGGCCAAGGCGGGCGGATCACGAGGTCAGGAGATCGAGACCAGAGTGAAACCCCGTCTCTATTAAAAATACAAAAAATTAGTCGGGCGTGGTGGCAGGCGCCTGTAGTCCCAGCTACTCAGGAGGCTGAGGCAGGAGAGTGGCGTGAACCCAGGAGGCTGAGCTTGCAGTGAGCCGAGATGGCGCCACTGCACTCCAGCCTGGGCGACAGAGTGAGACTCTGTCTCAAAATAAAGAAATAAATAAATAATAATAATCTTAGAAAGAAAGACAATTTAGTAATTGGATGTTCTTGCAAATGAATAGCATTTTCAAGGATTTATTTAATCAGGCTCCTCCTAAGAGTAGCATGTTCTGACAACAGCTATAGACTTATCAGAAAGCAATCTTTGGATATTGGTGGTAGTTGAGTTGCATGTTGATCATTAAATGCTGTACTCCTTTTGCAGGTATGGTCTACATGGCTGGACTTGTTTTTGCTGTTGGTGGCTTTAATGGCTCATTAAGAGTTCGCACTGTAGATTCCTACGACCCTGTGAAGGACCAGTGGACCAGCGTTGCTAACATGAGAGACCGGAGAAGCACTTTGGGAGCTGCTGTGTTAAATGGATTGTTATACGCTGTGGGAGGCTTTGATGGGAGTACAGGTAATTTCCTTTTCATCTCTTCTACATTGCTGCTAAAATTAACGTAGTAGTCATGTTTATGGAATAAATTGTGGCAGCATTAGGGCACATGTGAGGTTTTTTGTGTTTTTTTTTTTTTTGAGATGGAGTCTCGCTCCATTGCCCAGGCTGGAGTGCAGTGGCGCAGTCTCGGCTCACTGCAAGCTCCACCTCCCGGGTTCACGCCATTCTCCTGCCTCAGCCTCCCAAGTAGCTGGGACTACAGGTGCCTACCACCACACCCGGCTAATTTTTTTTGTATTTTTCAGTAGAGACGGGGTTTCACCATGTTAGCCAGGATGGTCTCAATCTCCTGACCTCGTGATCTGCCCGCCTAGACCTCCCAAAGTGCTGGGATTACAACATGTGAGGTTTTAACTGGTATTTAAAGATAAGTTTAAAATTTTATCAAGAATTTCCTTAAATGATATGAGTGCTGAGTATATAAATTTTCTTTCTCATGCATCAGTATCAGTCATCAAGTTTTAAAAGCTTATAAATGTCAGTAGCTTAGGTAGGAGCCTTCTGGAAAACAAGCTGTGCCTGTTTTTCATGTAATTGCTGTGTTTACATTCCACCATTTTCTTCTCTTAATTTTAGCCCAGTGTAACATACCTGAAGTATTTTTCCATATATATGAAGTATTGACTTTTTCTAGAGAAGGAAATGAAGACTGTTTTGCTTTATTATAGGTTTGTCATCTGTGGAAGCATACAACATAAAGTCTAATGAGTGGTTTCATGTAGCTCCCATGAATACAAGGAGGAGCAGTGTTGGTGTGGGTGTTGTTGGAGGTAGGTGTTGGCAGTTCTTTCAGGTACATATGGCTTTTTGATCCTTGAGAGTGGTTCTTCCAGTAATTTCAACTTTAGTTTTCTGAATGGGCAAGCTAATTATCATTTTAAAAAGAAAAGTCATAATTACTGTAAAATTTCAGTTATCCTCTTTTTAAAATTAGCTTCTCTATATAAATCAACCTATAGAAGGCCTTTTCTCTCCCTCTCTATCCCCCTCCCCTTATCCCTCCTCCTTTCTGTGTGTGTGTGTGTGTATGTGTTTGACTTATATAACTGTGTGTGTTTGACTTATATAACACATGTGTGTTTGACTTATATAACAGCAGTCCCCAACCTTTTTGGCACTAGGGACTGGTTTTGTGGAAGACAATTTTTCCATGGACAGGGGTGGGTTGGGGGGATGGTTTTGGGATGAAACTGTTCCCACCTCAGATCATCAGGCATTAGAGTGTCATAAGGAGTGCACAACCTAGGTCCCTCAAATGTGCATTTCAAGATAGGGTTCACACTTCTGTGAGAATCTAATGCCACTGCTTATCTGACAGGAAGTAGAGCTCAGCTGTAATACTTGCTCACCTGCTGCTCACCTCCTGTTGTGCAGCCTGGTTCCTAACAGGTTCCAGACAGGTACCGGTCCATGGCCTGCGGTTTGGGGACTGCTGCTATATAAGACTGTCAACTGATTTTAACAGTTCTTTTGGGGAACAATTCAGGTGACATAAATGTGTAATTTTATATCTGGCTGTTAAGGGATGGATTGCCACAGTTATTTATTTATATCCTACTTTGTCTCCCAACAAAAGTTAAGGAAGGCTCCAAGTATTATTTTTTGTTTTTTTTTTTTAATTGACTTGGGCAAATTTGCAAGTTTCCACCCCCTCCTCATCGTAGGTGTAATCTCTGCACTTAGAAAAAAACAGCTTTATTGTGATATAATCCACGTACAATACAATTCACCCATTTCATGTATACAGTTCATTGTGCATCCATCACTGCAATTCATTTTAAAACATTTTTATTATCCTCTAAAAGCAATTCTGCTTCCCTTAGCTCTTACTCATATCTTACCCAACCTTCAGCAACTGCTAGTCTACTTTCTATCACTTGGAGATTTGCCTCTTCTGAACATTTTAGTCATACAGTATGTGATCTTTGGTGACTCACTTCTTTAGCTTAGGGTGATGTTTTCAAGATTTGTTTATTTATACTGAGGCATTTATTAGTACTTCATGCCTTTTTAATGCCAAGTAATATTGCATTGCATTCTGATATTAATTTTTGATTTAACCTTTTTTCCGATTTCCTAGGATAACTTTGTTATTTAATTCTGTTTTACAGGATGTTGTTCACTTATCAAATAGTGTTGCCTAAAGATATAATGAGTGTGCTATTTTATCAGATTATTGATGAAAGTATAAAATTAACATCATCAGCTATACCCTGCAGATCTTCATAATATGATTTGATTACTCCATCTGTCACCATTAGGCAAGACCCTAATATAGTTCATAAAAATCAGCAGCACTTTAAGGGGAAACTCTGCTGCCATGAAGGAAAATATATTAATATTTTCTGGCTTGAAAAAATAGTGTTTTTTGTTTGTTTGTTTTTTAATAAATTTGGCTTTCTTTGTGATTTTATGTGTAGGTTTGCTCTATGCTGTAGGAGGTTATGATGGCGCATCACGTCAGTGTCTTAGCACAGTAGAATGCTATAATGCTACAACAAACGAGTGGACCTATATAGCAGAAATGAGCACCAGGCGGAGCGGAGCAGGTACATGTGAACCTGTTTCAGCAATTGAAGCACAAAAATTATGGAAAATAGTTAAACTAAAATGATTCAGTGGCATCACTTTACATTATCTGAAAATATATGATATGCTGATTTTAATGGCACTGCTAAATGTCTTTTGAATTGTGCAGGTAATGGGAGTAATTACACAGTAATTTTACTTTAAAATTTAATGTCTAAGTGCCATAGACATTTCTGTTTCATTTATATATTCACGTTGTTAGCACTCCTTTTAGTTTTTTGTTTTTAGTGCTTATTGGGGAACTTGCTTAATAATCAAGTCTTTTCATGTATATTTCTTAAAATTTTGTGCTTTAATATGGGGTTATTTTATTATGGATATTGTTTTCAAAAGGATTACATTAAAGGACTTTTTCCCTCCCTGTGTTTCACCTACATATTATTAATATTTTTATTCTGTTTGACATGCCTCTTTTTTCAGAATAATAGTTTGTTGAGATGCTTATTTAATCATCAATTCTATTGATTTCCATTTCTTAAATTGTAGGCTATAGTATCAGCTTGCTTTTATTATGAATTATAACTTCAGAAGTTTTAGTTACAAGTCATTTAAATAAACCTAATATGATATAAATCTCTTGTTCTTTTTGCCCCTCTATTTGGCTGGTTGTGTTTTATAGGTGTTGGTGTGTTAAACAATTTATTGTATGCTGTAGGAGGTCATGATGGCCCTTTAGTACGAAAAAGTGTTGAAGTGTATGATCCCACCACTAACGCATGGAGACAGGTTGCAGATATGAACATGTGCAGAAGAAATGCAGGTATCTGTCAGTTTAAGGTTATGAAACTTAAGCTGAATTTTATTTTAAGTTTCACTGGTATCACTGTGTGTTTCCATTGTTCTTTTACTGATCTGGGTTCCCTGATAGACTTTGACCTCTTTAAAGACAGAAACTTACATAATAATCCTATAAAGTGAATGCCTGCCATAGTCTCTGGAACATAACAGGTTGTTGTGACACTTCAGTAAACTCATCATTTCTACTAGCTGCTACTTTTTGGTGATAAATGTGGAGAGTAATTAAATTAGGAGTAGACCCTTTAAATGATACTTGAATTCATTCATTCTTACAACAGATATATTTTAGTGCCTACTATGTATCTATCATATACTGGAGATCCTAGTTCTCAGGAAATTTGCTAGTTGAGTACATATTTATACTAGGTTAAAAAGCTAGTTGATTATCTAAAGCTAGAGGGGAAGTCTGCAAAGGTAACCCTAGCTGAATACAGTTCAGGATTTCCAGAAAAATGGAAAAACTAAAGCAACAACAACAACAAATAATTTTAAGAAAGTAGAGAACTGCAAGATTAGGGAACTAACCACTTAAAAAGAAGAATCAAGGAAGGGAAATACAAATGGGAAATAGACTCAAGATAGCTACATAGCCTTTCAGGAAATGCTAGGATTCTTCAAAATGCCATTATCTTCATGTCATTTCTCATAGTGTAAAATAAGTTCGTGGTGAGTCTCAAACTTACTGTACACCATTGGACACCCCCCTTCCATCAGCGCTCATCTTAGTTTCTCTTTAAAGAAGTGTGATTACTAAGAGAGAGACTAAGTATGTGGAACTGCAGATACTGTTAGCAGCAGACCAGAATTTACAATTAATTCTGTTTGGCCTTGCACGTCATCTAGTCAGTTGTATATGGTAATCAGTTCGTTTGATGTTAAGACCCTCAAATTTGGGTCCTTAGTAGAATAAGTGACTCCAGTATACATTAAGTTAGAAAAGCCATGGTGATTTGTGCATGTGTCTTCCTGGATTAGGAAATTTAGTTGCAATTTGAGCTTTTTATGAATATTTTCTTAAAGGTTAGACTAATTTTTTCTCTATATGTGTTAATTGTTTTCATATCAAAATTCACTCATTTAGGTAGAAGAATAAAGAGATAATTTGTATATATAGAGCTATCATTATCCTGTTCTTCAAAAAATTGTGTGGGAAAGGGTAGGATTTAGGAAAAAGATATAAGTCTCTGTTGAAAAGTTGTTTCATATTTTGATTTAGACAACATTACTTGAGTTTATTTGATAATCAGAAAGAGAGAGAAATCTGAAAGATTGTTTTTCAGTTTGTTTTTCCTTCTCAATGAATTATGTTTATTTTCTATGCAAATAACAAAATTTGAATTATTTACTTCTATAATTTACAAGATACAATGTAATCCAATTGAGCATCTATTTTAAAATTATTTAAGTTCATAAGAGTATTTTAAAATCTCAGCCTCATTCCATATTCCTAATAATCTGAAACAAACTTCTGATAAGATCTATTCAGCTCTTCCTTTTTAATAACCTAGGCTAAGAACCTCATCCAAACACCTAAATTATTGGAAAGAAAGAACTAAGCTGGCAAAGAGTGGAGGACATGTATTCAATGTTAAATGGGGAGAGGTGAAAGCATCCATATAAATTTGAAATAGCAAGCAGCTTACAAGCCAGATTTCAAAAGTTTTCATAAGTATGGTAAATTATGACACCAAGAGTGGAGTAAAAATGAAATAAATTTGAATTAGATGATTATGTATAGAGCTTTAATACCTAGCACATCTGTAATAGGTTCTAAATATGAATTTGATTGTGTTGAAGTAAACTGAATAAACTGGAGCCATCAAACACTGCAGAAAGTGCATCCTTTTGGCAAAGTTATTCGGCTCCAATCGCCTAAAAGGAATCTGGTGTTGTGAGTTAGTGGGTTAGTAAAATTGATGTCTTCTGAATTTATAGCTAATATATTCAAATGGATGTATGGACCAACCTCCCTTTCTGCAGTGGGATGCTCTTTAATCTGTGAGCCCCTCGTAGATATAATTGGGAAAACTCTTTAGGACAATATAGTCTCCTTGTTCATGCCTTCCATCATAGCAGGGCCATTTTTGAGATCATTTTTTCTCTCACAGTCCTATGTTGTCCATCAATAGGCTGAAATAGAGTGTTGCATACACATGTAACTACTGTGTGGAGCTTGTGTGGCAGCAGCATTTGGTTCTTGCTTTTAAGTATTTGAACAACTTTAAAATGGTATGAGTTTTTTTCCTACAAAGTTTTATAGATTTGGGCAGCATTCTTTGGGATTCTTTGATGCCCTCTAGTATAAGTTCATAGCAGCACTGAACTTTTTATAAGATATTAAATGTACTTTTAAAAAATTACATTGAAATAGCTTTTTAAAGGCATTTACCATTTGACTCAGGAGTTTTCCTTCTAATAATTTATATTAAGAAAAATTGCTCAAGTATTCAAAACACTATTCAGGGTATCTTTGTTCATTGCAACATCATTGGTTACAGCAAAAAAATCAAAATTACTTAAATATCCATCAGTAAAAAAATGATTAAATAAACTATCATACATAAAAATTACATTTCTATTTATTAACTTGAGGAAATGTCCAAGGTAGCTTGGTTGGCCAGGGTGGGTAAGTTATTTAATAAAGTAGCATGTGTAGTGTGAGCTACTTTGGGGTTAAAAAAGAAAGTATCTGAGTATATATGCATAGAGAAAAGTTAGCCAGAGTAGAGATCAAAATTTTAATGGTCATTATTCTAAGAGACATAAGGTTGGAGGTCATCTGTTTTTCTTTATACTTTTCTAGATGTTTTGAATTTTTGCAAAGAAAAGAGTTATTTTAATAGATAAATAATATTGTTCTCTTTCAAGGGAGATAAAATAGCTAACCATTCAGCGTGATAATTAAAATTCAGAATATTTTTACCTTCTACTAACATATATTTTCTTCCTTAAGATTCCCTAAGTAGCTGACTTTGACTTTTTATTTTTTAAAAAAAATAAAATGAGGGTCAAAATAGTTTCTAACCTATAATGTTGTGAAAATTAAGTAGAATAATGCATATATAAAGTAACTACTGCATAAATGACACTCAGTGGGAGCTTAGAAGTGGTATTATAGTCTCCTAATATAGAAAGAATTCTTTTTTTTTTTGGAGACAGAGTCTCACTCTGTTGCCCAGGCTGGAGAGCAGTGGTGTGGTCTTGGTGGTCTTGGCTCACTGCAGCCTCTGCCTACCTGGGTTCAAGTGATTCTCCAGCTTCAGCGTCTTGGAGTAGCTGGGACCACAGGCACACTCCACCATGCCTGGCTGATTTTTGTATTTTTAGTAGAGATGGGGTTTCGCCATGTTGCCCAAGCTCATCTCGAACTCCTGACTTCAAGTGATCTGCCCACCTCGGCCTTCCAAAGTGCTGGGATTACAGGCTTGAGCCATGGTGCCTGGCTGTCCTAATATAAAAAGAATTCTTTACATGCTCACTATTTTCTCTTCTTGCCTCCTTTCAAAGAAATTAGTGTCTCGGGATTACCTCACTAAACATGTACAGTGATACTCATATTCATCCAAATTTTTTAAATGATTGTTTTCTCTCTGTGTAATTTTTTAAAGGAGTTTGTGCAGTTAATGGTCTGTTATATGTTGTCGGAGGGGATGATGGTTCCTGTAACTTGGCGTCAGTAGAATATTATAACCCAACAACCGATAAATGGACAGTTGTGTCATCGTGTATGAGCACAGGGAGAAGTTACGCAGGTAACAATTGTCTCTAAAGTCAATTTCCGTACAAAAAGATGACCTCACTATGAATTTTATATTAACGAAGTTTTTCTGTTATAAGAATAAAGTCTTTTCTCAAGGTGTAGTTTATATCTTATTCTTAAGATGATTAACATTGGCTGTGTATATTCTGAAATAAAGCACCAGTATACTTTTGTCATTCTACAGTCATTTGTATTCAAAATCCCAAATCTTTGATATACAAAATCATATAATAAAATTTAATGTAGCTAAAATCTGTATGCAGAGGAGAAGAATTCATATGTGGCAAGGCTTTAATTCCTGAGATGTCCAAGAAATAGGATAGGATTCCGCCGTGGTGCAGCTCCATGAGATAGTATTATAGTGAGGCTGTGGAATAATTTTTCTTTCTTAAGCATAGTACTGGTTGAGTTATAAAATGTGATTTTTTGGTCCATTCTCTTAGTAAGATAAATGATAATTTTAATAAATATTATGGCGAGTCTTTGTTATTTATTTCAATTATATTTATCTTGCTTTTAATAGTATAATATTTCTGTAACAAAATTGATCCAATAGTGGAGGAAGAAAATGTTTAAACTCATTAACCATCACTGTTGCTTATGTATCATTCAAAACAGTACTTAGAAGAACTGTGTACAGTAGAATTCCAGTATAACATGGCTGAATATTAGATGAATTTTTAAAACAACTTCATTGAGGTATAAACTGACAGAATACATAGCGTACAGTTGACCCTTGGACAACACAGGTTTGAACTGTGTATGTCCACTTATATGCGGATTTTTTTCAGTAATTGGAAAAATTTTTTTGGAGATTTGTAACAGTTTGAAAAAATTCAGATGAACTGCATAACCTAGAAATATTGAAAAAATTAAGTTTAAGATTATGAACACATAAAATATATGTAGATACTAGTCTGTTTTATCATTTACTACAAAATATTCACAAATCTATTACAAAAAGTTAAAATTTATCAAAACACATGCACACAAACTTTTATGGGAACAAACACCCACAAACCATAGATGGTGTCATTCACAGTCCAGAGAAATGTGAACAAGCCACAAAGATACAAGATTAAATCATAACTGCATGAAATTAACTATAGTATGTTGCTGTACTACTATAATAATTTTATAGCTGTCTCCTGTTGCTGTATTGGTGAGCTCAGCTGTTGTGAGTATCCACTTAAAAAGCTGTGGGGCGCTAATCACCTTTGAAAGAGCAGTTTGTCTCTTCAGCGATGCGTATCTCAGTAAAAAGTTCTCTCTCATGGTTCTGCCTTATTTTTCATCATGTTTACTGCAATATCATAAACCTTCAATAACACCACGGGACCCATACAAAGTGTCACTGGTGATGATGCTAGGAAGTGCTTCAACGAAGCAGAGAAGAGTCATGACATTACAAGAAAAAGCTGAATTGCTTGAGATATACCATGGATTGAGGTCAGCTGCTGCACTTGCCCACCATTTCAAAATAAATGAATCCAGGGTAGGGATCATTGTAAAAAGGAAAAATGAAATTCATGAAGCCATCCCTGCAGCCATCCCAGCAGTTTTGAAAACTTCACACTTTTTGTGAAATCCCTTTTTATCTTGTGTTGAACATGCAGCTCTTATGTGGGTGCAGGATTTTTGTTTTTGAGACAGAATCTCACTCTTGTCGCCCAGGCTGGAGTGCAATAGCGTGATCTCAGATCACTGCAACCGCCGCCTCCCAGATTCAAACGATTCTCATACCTCAGCTTCCTGAGTAGCTGAGATTACAGGGGTGTGCCACCACACCCAGCTAATTTTTAAATTTTTATTACTTTTCTTATTTTTGACTTTTTGGTTTTGGTTTTTGGTGGGTGCAGGATTGCTGTAAGAAAGGCATACCTGTCAACTCTAACATGATTTGAGAAAAAGCACAGTCATTATATGACAACCTGAAGCAAAAGGAAGGTGAAGGATCTAAAGCTGGAGAATTTCCTCAGCCTACTCAAGCAAAGGATGACCTGATAATTTTCGAAAGGGGTTTGGCTCAAAAAATGTCACGATAACAGGAGAACAGCTTCTGTCAACCAAGGGGCCAGCAGATGAGCTCCCAGATGCCATTAAGAAAGTTATTGAGGAGAATGGATATCTGCCTGAACAAGTTTTTAATGCAGACAACTGTGCCACCAAGGACATTTATTAGGAAGATAAGCGAGCACCAGAATTTAAGGCAGAAAGGGATAGGCTAACTCTACTATTTTGTGCAAATGCGGTTGGGTTTATGATTCGGACTGCTCTTATCTAAAAAGTTGCTAACCCCCAGTCCTTGAAGGGAAAATATAAATACCAGCTGCCAGCCTTTTGATTGTATAACAAGAAGGCCTAGACAAGAACTCTTTTCCTGGACTGGTTCCATCTATGCTTCAGGTTCAGGAAGTACCTTGCCAGTAAGGGACTGCCTTTTATTTTGATATTGGACAGTGCCCTTGGCCACCCAGAACCCCATGGGTTCAACACCAAAGGCATAGAAGTGGTCTACTTGGCCCTAAACACAATGTGTGTAATTCAGCCTCTAGATCAGTGACCATAGGAACCTTAAAGGTTCATTATACATGGCACTCTTTGGAAAAAATTGCCAGTGCTATGGAAGAGAATCTCAACAGAGAAAACATGAAAGTCTGGATGGATTACACCATTGAATATATCATTGTTATAGAAAAAGCTATGAAAGTCATCAAACCCAAAACAATAAATTCCTGCTGGAAAAAAGCTGTGTTCAGATGTTGTGTATGACTTCACAGGAGTTTTGACAGAGCCAGTCAAAGAAATCATGAAAGAGATCATGGATGTGGCTATAAAAGTTGATAGTGAAGGGTTTCAAGGTACGGATCTTGGAGAAATTCAAGGGCTAATAGATACCAAACCAGAGAAATTAACAGAACATGACTCGACGGAGATGAGTGCTTCTTAACCACTGCCAGACAATGAAGACGACGTAGAAGCAGTGTCAGAAAACAAATTGACATTAGACAGTCTGGCAAAAGGGTTCTGGTTATTCAAGACTGTTTATGACTTATTTTATGAAATGGGCCCTTCTATGATATGTGCACTGTAACTGAAGAAAGTGGTGGAAAGAGGATTGGTATTGTGTGGAAACAGTTTTAGAGAAATGAAAAAAACAAAAAAGTCAGACAGGAATTACAGTGTATTTCCTTAAAGTTGCACCAAGTGTGTCTGCCTCTCCTGTTTCCCCTGCCTTCCCTTCCACCTCCTCCACCTCTTCTGCCTCTGCCACCCCTGAAACAACAAGACCAACCTCTCCTCTTTCTCCTCCTCCTCAGCCTGCTCAATGTGAAGAGACAAGGATGAAGACCTTGATGATGATCCACTTCCCCTTAATGAATAGTAAATATAGTTCCTCTTCCTTATGACTTTTTAAATAACATTTCCTTTTCTGTAGCTTACTTTAAGAATACAATATATAACACATAACATGTATGACATATATAACATATTACATGTAAAATATGTGTTAATTGACTGTATCAGTAAGGCGTTTGGTCAGCTGTAAGCTATTAGTAGTTAAATTGTGTGGAAGTAAAAAATTATACATGGGTTTTTGACTGCGTGGAGGGTCAGCACCCCTGATCCCCATGTCGTTCAAGGGTCAACTGTATTTTTAAAGTATATAATTTTATTACTTTTGACATAGTATATACCCATGAAACCATCACCACAATCAAGATAATGAACATACCCATCACGCTGAAAAGTTTCTGTGTTCCCTTTTGAGTATATTTTCCAAATTGTTACAAAGAGGAAAAGACTAGTTCTGGATTAAATAGTCTTATATTTAACTAGTCCATAACTAAACAGAGTTTTCACTGTCATTTAGATTAAAATGATAATACTACTAAAGTTTAAGAAAGAGATTCTGATACATGATTTGTATGGTTCCTCCTGCCTTCGTATTATAATAAAGAATTGAGTGTTTTCTCAGAGATACAGAATGCTGCCTGTGACTTCTTTTTTATCTCTTCATTTCTTTGCTCAGGGGTCACAGTTATTGATAAACCATTATGAGCCTGAAGGACATTTTCAGCATATTTATACATGAGAAACAGCCTTCAACAAGTATTTGTGAAGTGACTGAGAATCTAGCACTTCTCCACTTGTAGCTGCACTTTAAGTCTCAGCAGAAGATAAGATCGTCTGCCTTTATAGGCCTCGGATACTGAAGATTATTTTTGGTAGAAGCACCGTGTAGGCTTTTTCTGCAATGAGCAGCAGCTGACTGAATTTTCATAAGAAACTTGGACTGCAGGACTTAATCTGTAGTCTTTAGACAACAGTTGCTTTCATAAAGACTAGTTCTTATCAACCTTGAATGACTACAGATTATTTTGTGGAGGAGGATGAAGTAATGTGTGTTCTTGTAAAATTAAATTTTATCTTTATTTCTTCTAAAAATCTGTATACCAGGAACTGAAAATCTTTGAACAGATATTAAAATCTACGTAAGTATACAAACTAGTTGAGGGATAAACTGTTTGCTTTTATAAAATAACTTTGATTACATGAATATAATAAATTATGTGCATATAAATGTGTGTCTATATGCTTTCCTTTAAATATGTTTGAAAAGATGTTTGAAACTTGATTATACTATTTATAATTGGCACAGTACTTTGAATTATGCCAGTACTACATTGTAAAACAGAGTTGTATTTTTTGATATTTAACAATGCTTAACACTTTAAATGCCACTTCCGAGGAATGGACCTGGTGTAACACACTTGAATATGTGTGATGCCAAACTTTTTAAAATACAATATAAATTATGCTTATTTATTATTTTCTTTAGTTTAATCTTGGTCATGTTTTGGTGTGTATTTTTAATTTTTTTTTCTTAAATTAACACTTTGGCATGAACATTACTGCAGGTTTTTGATGAATATAATGAATGTATGGAATTCAACTGAATTTGCATGGTCTTCGGAATTTTTTCTGTGTGTATACATTTAGCTGCTATTAACAGAAGAGAGAACTTTCTGTGAGTAGCCATGTGTGTTGATCAGATACAGTTTTTCTGAGATCTTCAATTAATCTCACTTTAAAAATGACCAAAACATGTCTTTCTTGAATTATCTTTGAATAAAAGTTTGTATATTATTTGTTTCACAGTGTTCTTGATTTTTATCTATTTAGTTTTGTGTTAGTTTCCTGTTAGTTTTTTTGCTCTTTTATAAAGTGTGTATTTTGTCACTTCACAAATGTGCATTTTTAATTTATTGCCAAAGTGACCTGACCTCTACAAGACAAACTATTAAATGAATAACTGAAGTCAATAAAAATGGTTCTCTTTCCAAAGAAAAGTAACCTCAACTATCAAGGAGAGGTCTGTCAAGGATTGGTAAAATTTAAACTTTTTATATTTTTGTGTCCCTGATATGGGTAGGGCATGAGATGAGGATAAAACAAGTAGCATTAGACCAAAAAGAAAGTCAAAGAAAAAAAATACCTACTCCAAAGTTACTGAGAAATAAACTGTGGTTTTGATACCAAATAAAAGGAATTGGCCGGGCACGGTGGCTCACGCCTGTAATCCCAGCACTTTGGGAGGCCGAGGCGGGTGGATCACGAGGTCAGGAGATCGAGACCATCCTGGCTAACACGGTGAAACCCCATCTCTACTAAAAATACAAAAAAATTAGCCAGGTGTGGTGCTGGGTGCCTGTAGTCCCAGCTACTCGGGAGGCTGAGGCAGGAGAATGGCGTGAACCCGGGAGGCAGAGCTTGCAGTCAGCTGAGATTGCGCCACTGCACTCCAGCCTGGGCGACAGAGCGAGACTCCGTCTCAAAAGAAAAAAAAGGAATTGAGGAAATAGAACAGTGGAGTCAGGTAGGCAGCTGAGGTGCTGGACACAGCAGAGGAAGGGAAGAAGGGGAAGGAGGAGGTGATAGGATATTGTGACCATTCCTCAGGAATTAAAAAAGTTGGCATGAGCTGTTGCTAGACCAGTTGATAATCAAGAGGAAAGATTGCTATGATAACATTTCGATTCAAATTTAAACATGGAATCACATTTAATACTTAGTTCAACTTTCCATTATAAAAGAATTTAATCAGAAAAAGCCTATGCTCAGTTGATGAAAACATGAATTTCTGCCTTAGTGTGGCCTTACAGCACATCATTGTCAACAAACATGTTGAAGGTCTAATGAACTTGGAGTAGTCGGCTGTTTCTGACAGAGGCACCAAGAAAAATGTATGAGGTCTCTTGTCTTTCCTGATCACTTCCAAACACTAATGTTCTATGAAACTGTATGAATCTATCAATTAAAGATTTATCTGAAAAATCTTAAAAGCTTTTCTTAAAATATCTCAGCCTATTAAAGTAACAAAGACTTAACTACATAGCATGTCAAATACCTCTATCTTTACTTTCTTAATCTTTGAAGCTTTAATAGCTATACTATAATTGCCAAGGTTTGTCAGTTGCTGGATTCATATCTATGATTTCAGAGACTTTAGACATACCTCCTTCCCCTATGCCAACCTTTGTCTTTCCAGTTTGAAATTTTTTTTAAAGGCGTATGGAAGTGTTCTCAGCCTGTTCCATTATTGTATGAAAAATAAGAAGTTAAGGCAGAGAGGTGTCTTAGAAATCCTGCCAAGGAAGCAGCCCCAGGTTTGAGCAGAGTTCAAGGCTGGATCCACATACCTGCGTTGTGAAGCAACTTGTCTGCCTGCTTTGTTAGGATGTATGCCTCCTTGGCTGAAAGCGGTGATGACTATGGTTAAGGCGGATGGTGTATTTACTGTCAGAAGAGTATCAGTTCTCTCCGTTTCTTACGGAGTCTGGTATATGATTCCTGGTATTTATTATCTCTTTATCGTTCCTCATAGCATAAGAACCCAGGTATTTGTAATCCTAACTGCTGACACGTTATGAGACTTATGAGGTGTAAAAGGGTCACATGATATTACATAGCAGTGTGCTGACACCATCTTGTTTCAGTTTTGTCTTAAGCAGATTGCCTCCTACTGACTTCCATGGCTGCCAGTGTCTCATTTTGGAGAGGAGGCTACGTTGGAGAATGGAACTATACTTTGAGTCAAGATTCTGGGGTTCTAATCCTGGCTTTAAGGAAAAAAGCCGTGTGGTATATTGGAAAGCCCATGGGCATAGAAACAAAAGGGTTCTGGGTTTGCAGCTCCCTCTATCAATTGCTAGCTGTGACTTTCAACACATTACTTAACCTCTAACCCTTATTTTGTTTTTAAAATGGCAATAGTAGTGTCTGTGTCACAAGGTTATTGTTGTGTTTGAAAGAAATGATGCATGTTAATATGCTTGAAATTCAGAGGGCCCTCAATAAATTACAGCCATTGTTCCCTGAGCCCCCTGTTAATCTTCATTATAGGGAAATAAGTGAGTTGAGCTGCTGCATCAGCATTTTTTTCCAGCTCTAAGCCTTCAAGGTTTAAACTAATGTGACCCCTCCATGCACCTACACCTGCTCTGATTTAGAAAATGTAATACTGTGGTAGAATTCCAGATCAGAAATAATTGCTGACATTTGCTGATCATATCTTGTATGCCAGAGACTGTGCAAAGGGCTTTACATACGTTATCTCATGTAATCATCATAAATAACTCTTCCAGGTGTAGGTATTATTATTTTACAGAAGTACCAGATAAGACAGAGAAGTAACTTATCCACTGCTAATAAAATGCCAAGTTAAGTGTGGCCCGATAGTGTGTGCTATTGATGCTTACCTGATAGAGGATGGCAGGTTTGGGCAGAGAGAAAAGTTGGGTGGCAGTGCAGTCATCACACAACAAATAGGATGGGGAGCTCTGGAGCTGGGATGGCCAAGCAAAGTAGCCCTACATTGGTTTAAAGGCTTTTACGCCCCTGTTTCAACCAGTTAACTTGACTAGCTGTTGCCCAGAAAGGGGGTATACCCGTGGGGAGAGGTGCTTCTCTTTGGCAGTACTCAGCAGCTGGAGGAATGCCTGCTTAGGTCTTGAAGAGGGGGATCTGGGTGGTGTGCCACGGCATCCACTACAGGACCAACAGATTCATATGCCCACTGCACAGTATACGCTGAGACAGCAGGATTTGCAGCAGAGAAAGAGTCTAGTGATGTCAAGAGGAGATGGGAGGAGACCCTAAAATTCATCTCTCTGAGGAGTTCTATGCTGGGGCTTTTAAGGGGATCCTGGAGGGCAAGGGGCTGGAAAATTAGGGTCCTTGATTGGCTGGGATAAGGGGGATGAAATCATCAGGATGTGGGAACTGCATTCTTTGGTTAGTCAGCTCCTTGTGGTCCTTCAGACCAGCTGAGTCAGTAGTTTCATCAGTATGAAGGACCTGAAAGGTTATCTCAAAGCACAAACTTAACGTTTCATAATGTTCAAGTTGTTGTCTATAGAGCAGTTAGGGGAAACTATAACCTTGTAACAGAGTCTACATGATTCTGAAGCAATAGGCAAACAATTATGAGGAAGGGGTCAGACAGCAAGCTGACCTAATTATTAATCCTCAGTGTGCTGCAAGCTTGGTTTAATTTCGTTCCCCCCACCCCTTTTTCCAGATTAATTTCATAAAGTATATAGGGACCGTTTCAGACACCACTGTAAAGGTATCCTAAACACAGGGCTGACTGACAACCAAGGGACAGATCCCATTTCTTTTCATTTGACGTGACCTCTGTCATGATACTTTACAAAGAATGTGTGTGCCAAACATGAGGGATAGACGAACGAGTACAGGACACACTGAATCTAAAAAAGACACTTTTCTTTTTTTTTTTTGAGACGGAGTCTCGCTCTGTCGCCCAGGCTGGAGTGCAGTGGCGCAATCTCGGCCTCCCAAAGTGCTGGGATTACAAGCGTGAGCCACCGCGCCCGGCCTAAAAAAAACACTTTTCAAGAGGGAACTTCCTCAAGGAGATAGTACCTGAATTGATGGGGCGGCATGGAGATGGCTGATTATTCCAGGCAGAAGGGCCAGTTTGAGCAAAAGCATGGAGAAGTGAAACAATAGTATTCTGTTTTCAGAAGATGTATATATTTGACACAAAATACACATAATCAAAACATCATGTGTGCGCCGTAAACACAATTTTTGTCAATTATACCTTAACAAAGAAAGAGGAAAAAGGGCCTTCACTAGCCCAAATGCCCCTGTGCGGTTTTTTCTTTAAAGGCACCTTTTCCGTTAAGCGAAAGTTTTAGTATATTATCACATCTGTACACAGTTTTATTATTATACCCCAGTACACAATATTTTAATGTTGAGAGATGGTGTAAACTGAGCTTAGAGCTGCAAAGACCTGCGTCAAGCCCCCCCCCCCCCCCCCCCGCCCCCGGGCACTCATCGTCCAGCACGGCAATTGCAACAACACCTGGGCGTCCTCAACCCATGTAGCGAGGTCAAGGTCCTGGGAGCCGAAATCTCCCTTGATGTTCAATCTGTTTAAATCTTTCCCAGCCTCTATTTCTCATCTGCAAAATGACGATAATAGCATTTAAAATTCTCCGTTTTCAAAATGCAGGGATTTATTAAAAGATACGTAGGCTGGGGAAACAAGGGAGACGAAAGATTTAAATCTAAAAGGTAGATCAGAAAAAGGAAGGCAAGGGTGTCTAGAAACACAAAACAGTCAACATAGATTTTAAGACTCATTTACACTCTTTTCTTCCCGGGTTTGGGAGCTGCGGCTGCTACACAGGTCACATTTGAAATAAAAGTCCTGGGACGGCGGCTGGCGCGACACTGTCTCCCCCGCACAGCGCAGGATCTGACTGGGAAATCTGCCTGGACCTCAATAGCCAAAGCGACTCCGCGCGGCAGGGCGAGGCGGCCATCCGTCTGTGCCCGCCCCCTCACGCCGTGACGCGCTCTCACGCTTCCCCGCCTCCGGGCGCTCCGCGGCGCCGGCCATTGGCTGGCCCTGCGGGTCTCACTATCCTCACTCCATCCGCGGAGCCAATGGCTGGGACCGCCAGGGGCCCGTTAGCGCGAGTCACACGATGTCGGTAACTGCACAGACCAATCACCGCGCCGAGAAGGCGGGGCGTGAGCCCTCGCAGGCCAATAACGACAGGACGGACCGCCCGGCCCACCCGGCTCCACCCCCGAGCCAGGCCAGGCAGGTTCCGAAGTCGCTACACCTGGCCGATCCTGGGTGACGGTGGCCGGCAGTCATCTCGCGGCCGTTCAGGTGAGGTGGTCGGGGGAGTGGCTCGTGAGCGAGGAAGGGGGAGCAGGCGGGCTCCCACCCAGTGCTCCGTGAGATCGAGGGGAGCGGGTTCGGGGTGCGGATGCGCGCGCTGGGCGGAACGCTGGCAGTGGTACCCGAGAGGGGGCGGAGGGAGACTGGAGTGAAGGTGGGCCTAGGTAAGGTACGTGCTAGAAAGGAGGAAAACGGATGAAAACAGAGTGAAATTCTTAACTGAGGGAACTAGGCTAGAGCATGTTTCTTACCCTTTAAAGAGTGTTGTCTTCGGGAAACGGGACGTAGAAGACAGTTGCAGCACACGGTGATAGACTGGCGAAAGTTATACAAAAGCAGGAAACACTAGAAGGAGGTAAGATGTAATGTGCTTTGGGAGTAGTGGGGTTGGGAAGGGCGTCCGAGAGAAGGTTACTGAAGGATGACTAGGAGTTGGATGGGAGGACATCACCTGTAAGGGAACGATATTTCCGTGGGCAGAGAGGAATGAAGCAGTAGCAACCATGAGTGATCAGATACTGCAAAAATGTGAAGTATAGGATGGCGAGAATGTAAGAAATGAAGAGTGAAGAAGTCTGGAAGGGCCTCGTGTGCATCAATCACAGTGGAGCTTGATCTTTATGCTCAGGGCAAGCGCTCCCTTGAACTTTGAGTGTTTTAAGGAGGTTATCTCTGATGTTTTTAGATTTATATAGATCCTGGCATTGCATCTTAGAGATAAGGTTTAAGAAGGGCAAGCTTGGAGGCAGGACAAGTCCAGAAAATGAAGGAGCTGGTGAAATCCGTGTTAAAGTGCCAAAGGACAGAGACTGGCTGACAGCTAAACGAGGTTTCTGAGAATCCACAAATAACTAAATTTATCTAGTCAGCCTGCTCCAGAGCAGGCTTCCAGTCATTTAGGTTGCCCAAGAATGAGTACAGGAAAAGGAAATTCGATTTTCCAAGACCTTGTTTCCCCTCTCCTCTTTAATTCCTTGTTCAGTTAGCAACGGTATATCCATTTCCTCGCTCCTTTGTGAAAAGTAAATTCCTGAATGTTAACTAAACCAAGTGTTTCTAAATTGGGTAAGAGTTTGAAGACTTAATAATTAAGACAGCAGAGATGGGAGAGACTTAAAACGTTATGTCTGAGAATTGGGCATTAAAGGAGGCCTAGTATTTGGGCGGGGGTTGCGAGGAGCACATACTGAACCTTTGGACCTGTTGAGTGAGTTCATGTGCCTCTGAACTCTCTGATTGGATATGACCAGTAAACTTGGAATAATTATATCCTGGAGTTTAGGGGAGAGGGCTAGAGATAGACAGGATGGCTATCAGCGTATTTTTAAAACAGAAAATAGTTAAGATCATCCAAGACAATCTGGAATCGTTAGAAGGGAGTAAGGAAGGCATTATTGGGAAACTTTCCAGCTTCGATTCTCATATTCTTTCTAATCTCCTGGTTGCATCTTTGGAGTTGCTGTTCTGTCTATGCAAAACCCCTCCCTCGACCCTCTGTCCCTCACTCTGTTTTTTAATTTGTCACCTCCCTCTCCTGTTCTAGGTCTCAGTTTAGATGGCACTTTTCTCTAGAAGTTCATAGCACTGTGTATTCCCCCCTTTATTCTTATCACATAATTTTTGATGGTTTGGACACTAGTTGTTTTTCCTCACTAAATTTTGTGTTTTATGAACTCAGGGGTAAGGGCAGCAGCTAGCACAATGAATGCACAATACTTGTCAGAGTGAATGCATTTGAGTTCTGAGAACCAAGGAAAGGCAGTATTTCAAGAAGAGAAGTATCAAATCTTCCAGATGAGTCAAATAAAATAAACTCCAAAAGAAAGGTTTATTGGATTTGGCAGCTGGAGATCCATAGCGATTTTTTTTTTTTTTTTTTTTTGAAGCGGAGTCTCACGCCCAGGCTGGAGTGCAGTGTCGTGATCTCGGCTGGCTGCAACCTGAGCCTCCCAGGTTCAAGCGATTCTCCTGTCTCAGCCTCCCCAGTAGCTGGGATTACAGGCATGCACCACCACACCCGGCTACTTTTTTGGTATTTTTTTGGTAGAGATGTTTCACCATATTGGCCAGACTGGTCTGGAACTCCTGACCTTGTGATCCGCCCACCTCAGCCTCCCAAAGTGCTGGGATTACCAGCGTGAGCCACCGCACCTGGCCTCCTTAGTGATTTTAGTAAGAGTAAGTTCAGCGCAGTGATGACAATAGAATGCAGATTGCAGTTGCTAGAATATAAACAAGAAATAAGAAGATAAAGACAACTCATGTGGAATACCTTTTCATAGGGCTTAGGTAAACTATAGGAATTATTCTCCTTGTACTCTAATACTTATTATGGGTTTTATTTATAATTATAGTATAATACAATGGATGAGTGCATGGCTTCCCCACTTAGCATTTGTTAAGTTAAGCATTAACTTAACATTAAGCATTTGTTAATGCCCGAAGCATTAGACTTCGGGCAGGTTGCTTAATCTTTCTAAACCTCAGTTATTTTATCTATAAAATGGGGATAAAATAATACCTACCTCACGAAGGTGTGGTAAGGATTAAAGTTCAAATGTAGAGAGCATGTAGCATGCTTTGGACACAGTTCTTGGCACAGAAAGTGCCCAATAATTGTTAGTTTCTTGTAGCTATCACATGTCAGGTCCTGTGCTAAGTGCTTTATATGCATTACCTCTTGGACTCATTGGAAGACCTACTGTTTTAATTTTTGCTGCTGATAAAACTGCATCACAAAGAGGTTACCTAATTTGCCCAAGGTCACAGGACAGGACTAGTAAGTGGTCTTGGTTCATTATTGTCAAATTTACTAATCACCTTGAGAAAAATTAAGATTGGATGGTTGTCTTATTTTACAACTTAGAAGATGGTTTAAGACATTTTGGTGCAGGTGGGGAGCCAGATTGCAAGTAGCTCAGTGAGTTGTGTGGGTGAGTTAAGCAATCTTTTTTTTTTTTTTTTTTTTTGAGACAGAGTTTTGCTGTTGGTGCCCAGGCTAGAGTGCAATGGCAGCTTACCGAAACCTCCACCTCCTCAGTTCAAGCGATTCACCTGAACTCCTGACCTTAGGTGATCTGTCCGCATCAGCCTCCCCAAGGTGCTGGGATTACAGGCGTGAGCCACCACGCCCAGCTGAGTTAAGCAATCTTTATGTAGAGCTCTCCTTTGAGAAAGAAGTTGGTTGTTTCAAAGAAAGACAAATGGGACAGTGGCTTGGAAGAGGTAATGGAGGCTAGGAAGGTGTTTATCAACAAAGGAAGATGTAGGCTGGGCGCAGTGGCTCACACCTGTAATCCCCACACTTTAGGAGACTGAGATGGGAGGATCACTTGAGCCTAGGAGTTTAAGACCAGTCTGGGCAACATAGGGTGACCCCTGTCTCCACAAAAAATAAAAATAAAAAAATTAGCCAGGCGTAGTGGCATGTGCCTGTGGTCCCAGCTACAAGGGGCTGAGGTGGGAGGATTATTTGAGCCTGGGAGGTCGAGGCTGCAGTGAGCCATAATTGCGCCACTGCACTCCAGCTTGGGTGACAGAGTGAGACCCTGTCTCAAAAAAAAAAAAAAAAAGACAAGACGTGAATGTGTTTTTAGACCTGAGGGAATGGATTCCATGAAGGGAGAAGGACGAAAGATGAGAAAGGATAAGTGATGGACAAGTTCTTGAGGTAAGATAAGAACACAGGAAGACTGGTCAGTCTTAGAGGAAAGAATGAATGAGCAAAGAAATTTTAAGGCTTGTAATGACACAGGATGGAACACTATAGTCACTGTGGTGTAAGTCATTTAAGATGAGTAGGACAGAAGAAGGACGGCATGAAGTGAATTCAGATGCCTGAAGGAGGAGTTGGCTAGGTTCTCAATATTCCTTCTGTAGAATGGGATAAAAGGTCAATTTGACAAGTGCTGGGGAAGGGGACTTCTAAAGCACTATTTAGAATGCTTCTGAGGCTTTAAAATACTCATTTTTAAAATGGTCCAAAAAAATTCATAAATTAGAAGCAGCAGTGGTGAACATTTTTAGGAAAGTGACTCTTGAAAAGTTTTTTTTTGGTTAGTGACCTATTGAGTTTATTTATTAGGTAAGTAGAACATGCTCATTTGAAAAGTTTAAATTCTGCAAAAGACATAAGTCAGATTTTTTTTTCTGTCTTCCATAACACTATTTCCTACCCCGCTATGCTCTGTCTTCCATAACAGTCTCCCCTACCCTACCACACTCTAGTCCATAAAACTATCTCCTAGTCACCACTCTGTCTTCCAGAACTCTCCCCTACCCCGCCACGCTCTGTCTTCCATAACACCCTCCCCTACCCCACCACGCTGTCTTCATTAACACTATCTCCTACCCCACCACACACCTCTGTTTTCCTAGAAGTCACCACTGTAAATTTTTCCCTTTGTATCCATATGTACATTTTCTGTTTCTGTGTGTCTCTGTATGTACATATGCATAAAAGGGCATAGATAAAATACATATCCTTTTCAAAAAAATCTTAAGTGGGGCTCTTGCTATACATATTATGCTGTAACTTGTTATTTGGATTAACACTGTGTCTTAGACATCTTTCTATGTAGAGCGTATAGATCTTCCCTGTTCTTTTAAATGGCTGTGTAATTGTCTATGGAAGGACTTAATTCATTTAACCCATACCTTGTTGATGGCTTATTTGCGTTTTGCTTTTATTTTTTCCTCTTTGTTTTTGCTACTACAAGCAATGCTTCCTTCCGTCTTAGTGTATCTGTCTTTGTACCCTTGAATGAGAAAGTTGCTGGATCAAAGGATGTATTCATTTTGAATTATGATAGGTGTTGCTAATTTTTCCTCCAATGATACCCTGATGTATCCTCCCTGCCCACAGTGTATGGTCATGCCTGTTTTCTCACCCTCTTACCAGCACTGGGCACTGAGCACTAATAAACTTTTAAAAATTTGCTACTCAGGCTAAAAGTGTCTCTTTGTTTTAGGGTGCATTTCCTCATTTAATGAAGTGAAGATTCTTCCTTGTTGAAGTGACCATTTGCCTTTATTTTTCTGTGAACTGCTTGTGAATGGCATTTGTCATTTTTCTATTGTCTTTTTAGTCTTTTTTCTAAAGCACACTTTGTAGCCCTTTGTTGTAAAATGTTGGAAATATTTTTCCCAGTTTGTCATTTAATCTTTGACTTTGTTTATGACTGTCTTTCTGTTCCCCAGTAGGAAGTACTTAATTTGTATGTGCTCATATTTGGCAGGCTTTTTCTTTATAGGTTCTTTTGGCTTCAAGTGATACTTTTAAACCCAGCTATTGCTCATTTAAATTAGAAGCTTTTCCATGAGAACCACACGGACGATTTCTTTAAATATAGCTTGAAAAAATTTTTCCCATATTGTTCTTTTAGCTATTGTTCTTGAAAACAATGTGTTTTTTAAAGGAATATCTACAAATGGAAATGGTGATGATATCCAGCAAATTTTTTAAAATGGTGTAAAACCATTTGTACTCCTTTAGTAATTTTTTGGTAAAAAATTTATACTCCTTTAGTAATTATCATTTTTAAAATGATCAGAGGATGCATTTTTTAACTGTTTTATTTTTTGAAAGCTCATTGTTTAACTTATTATATATGTATTCATTTCTACAGAATTATAAGGCTGTCTGCAGAGATTTGAAAAATGGCAACAAATGAAAGTGTCAGCATCTTTAGTTCAGCATCCTTGGCTGTGGAATATGTGGACTCACTTTTACCTGAGAATCCTCTGCAAGAACCGTTTAAAAATGCTTGGAACTATATGTTGAATAATTATACAAAGTTCCAGATTGCAACATGGGGATCCCTTATAGTTCATGAAGCCCTTTATTTCTTGTTCTGTTTACCTGGATTTTTATTTCAATTTATACCTTATATGAAAAAATACAAAATTCAGAAGGTGAGTATAAGGGACTAGAAATAGAATGTTATCATTAATGTTGCTGAATGTTTTAAAAGTAAATAGGGCTTTGTTTTGTGAGGCTAAAGCAGTGATATCCAATAGAAATGTGAAGCTACGTATGTAATTTTAAATTTTCTAGTAGAATACGTAGAAAAGGTAAAAAGAAATAAGGAAATTAATTTCGTAATGTGTATTATTTAACTCAATAAATGTAAACTATCGCTGGGTGCAGGGTCCATGCCTGTAATTCCAGCACTTTGGGAGGCCAAGGCAGGAGGATTGCTTGAGGCCAGGAGTTCAAGACCATCCTGGGAAACATAGCAAGACCCTGTCTCTACAAAAAAGATACAAAAATACCCAGGCATGGTGATGTAAGTCCTAGCTACTTATGAGGCTGAAGCAGAAGGATTGTACCACTATACTCTAGCATAGGTGACAGAGTGAGACCTTGTCTCAAAAAAATAAGAAATAAATGTAAATTATTATTTCAATCAGTAATCAAATTCTAAAAAATACTTAATGAGATATTTAATAAGTCTTTGCAATCCCGTGTGTATTTTACATTAATTTTAGTCTATCTCAATTTAGACTAGCCATGTTTAAAGTGTTTGGTAGCCACATGTTACTAGTTGCTCCTGAATTGAACAACACAGTCCTAGGTCATTATTGATAATATTTCAAGAATAGTTTGTTAAATTGGGCTTTAAGTAGATGTGATTGTTATCTAACTTAAGTTTGTAAATTTCAATGTTTAAGCTAGCTGGAAAGGAAAGGTATGGTGATTTGTGCATATTTTGCAGTTCACCCCAACTCTGTGTTCCAGCAAATCTAAGGGACTGTTAATACACTACGACCTTGATCAGGGCTATTCAAGTTTTTTTTTCCCTAAATATATGGTAGGTAGTTCTGCAGCATTCATATCATCCCAAATAAGGAGGTGATGCTCCTCGTTTCTGGCTATTTGCTTCATTGCACTAAATGTTGAGAGGTCACTATGTACATGACAAGGTGAAATCTAATATGTAGCCTATGAGCTTGATGTGAGAATTTGGAGTAGCTTATTAGAAAGATGAATTATTTGTCAGCATTTGGTAAGCCGATGATAGTTTCTAGTGTTTGCTGTTTACTTTTCATAAAAAGTCATTCCAAACTAAAACTCAAGGGCACACAGTCTTGGTAGAAAGTAGACCATTGAGAGTATTCATCTATGGAAAGTAATTTACATTCACTCAGTACAATTGGCTCTCCATATCCATGGGTTATTGTATCCATGGATCCAACCAGCTGCAGATCAGAAATATTCAGGGGAAAAAAATTGTCTATACTGAACATGTACAGTCTTTTTTTTCTTGTCATTATTCAAAATAACAACTATTTATAGAGCATTTGCATTTTATTAAGTATTATAAGTGCCATAGAGATGATTTAAAGTATACGAGAGGATTCGTGTAGGTTATGTCAAATACTATGTCATTTTATATCAGGCACTTGAGCATCTTCAGATCTTGGTATTTGCAGAAAGTCCCAGAACCAATCCCCAAAAGATACCAAAGGGCAACTGTGTATATTTTGGATGGCAGTCTGTACACATTCTCTGTTATCATTCTGTTAGTTTCACAGCTTCTCCCAGAGTCTCACTTTAAGCAGGTATTAATATTAGTCCTCTCTGGGGATAATGCAGGGATCAGATGACTGTGGACTCCAGGCCAAAGGAGAAAAGAGCAAAGGGTAAAGGTAAAGGAAATAAAAAATAATGTAACCCAAAGGAGAGTACTCTGCGACCCTCAATTAAGGTCACAGAAGTTCCAACGTGCTTTTTAGAAAAGCACCTGCTTTGAAAGGCAGAATTAAGTTTGGATGTCTAAGTTCTAATGCACCTTTAGGGTGATTGTGGCTGTGCCGTGTGTCACCCAATGATTTATTTATAGGGCTCATTCATTGTAATTCATTGTATGGCTGGCCAGGCAAAAGCATCCTTTTTCTCCTTCACTGCACTTTGCAACTGACTCATTGGTTAGAAGTAGTCACCTTTCCAGAGAGACGAAGAGCTTTTTCAGGCAAGGGTATTTGAGCAGCTTTAAAATATAGTGTGGCAAAGGAAAGAATAAGCTGTAGTCTAGTTGGTCAGAGCTAGTTGTTTATGAACAGATTGAAAGGCTGGGTAATTTGACTTCAAGTCTGTACTCAGCAAGTCTTTATGTTTCATAACCATTAAAGTCCATGCTTTGAGCATTTTTGATAAAAAATGTGATTTTAAATCAGGACTAGTTTTCACAAGTTAAAGGAGTTTTAAAAGAAACCAAAATATCAGTATAAATTAATTACAGGTTTATGCATTTTGAAGGCAGATACCCTGATTAACATTGAGGGTATCAATTGTTTAAGATAAAATATTTGAGAATTATATTTAACATATGCAATAAATGTTTTTATTCTTAAAATTGTCAAAAAGAATAGAAGAAGTTGGTGGTGGTAATGAAATAGTACTAAAGACTTTCTGCTTTCAAACAGAACCATAGGAATGAAAAAGTAAAGGAGACTTTGCAGGATCTATTTCTTTCCAAAAAATCATACATCTTAGTAATTCTCCAAAAATTTTCCTCAAAGATAAATGTACTACAAATAATATTTCTGAAGTTTGTGGCCCTTGTAAAGGTATTCCTTTATATTAAGTACAATTATGCATAAAGAAAGTAAAATATGGTAAACTTTCATATTGCACTAGGTATGAATTTGTATTGCTAACTGTTTTTGTAACTAATTTATGTATACTCTAAATGGTATAGCATGTGATTTTATTATAGTTGATTAACTTTGTAATTTCTGTAACTGCATCGATATCACAGTCTACCTGGGAAATTAAGTCCATTAACCATAGTTGCTGTAGGAGACAGTACTATTGCCAATTGAAGCCTGAATCCTTCATTTATTTCCTCCCCAATTACAGAGTGGAGGTTTAGAGGAGTGGGGTTAGATAATGCTCAGATTAGAAATACAAAGGCAGTTGTCAGATCCTCCCATTTTATTGTTGAAGAAACTGAGTTGTAAACATCCACAAGAGCTAGTTAACCGGTGAGTAGCAGCCCTGGTATTAGAGCACAAATCTCTGGATTGATTCTTAGTTCAGTGCTTTTCCTATTTTTGTCAGGAAGATAACCCTTAAAGAATTTCAAGACAGAACTGGATCTGGAGACCTAGATTTTAGTTAGTCCAACTTCTGCCAATAACTGCATGTGTGACCCTGCCAAGCTGGTTGACCTCTTTGGGCTTCTGCTGATGCGCAGTAGTTCCCGTACTTTGGATATCGTGGTTCAATTAAAAGAGTTTTGTCGGCAGATATCTGAATTTTTCAGCAGTGACATTTAAAATGAAGCAATAACTGATATTTATTGTCACCATCGTTTTGTAAAACCCAAAGCACTTTTTTTTAAGTGCAGTCCTATAAATTGAATACATTTAGTTAGTTTTTGTTTTGTTTTGTTGTGCTTTGTTTTTTATAGTGGCTTGCTAAGCAAATGGGTATCCTGATGAGGTCTTAGGAACATCTCATGTTGATCTAACTTTTCTCATTTTGACTTGAATCTGTAAACTCCATAATCAGGACACATCTCTGTACTTCTCAACTCAGAGAGTTTATAATTCTGTCATTGGATATGAACAAAAGTGCACTTATTTATTGGAATGAATACCACTGAGTGCCTGGAAGCATCGACTTCCTGTGTAAAAGGCTTCCAATGCTTCGTGTACAACTTCTTCAATTGCGGACACCCAACTGTAATCTTAGCATATTATATTTCTTCTTCTCTGAAACTTCTGGTAAAAGAAGTGAAGTGAATGATCTGTGGCAGCAAAGACTGGAGAGTTATTCATTCCATAGTGTTTCTTAGTTTATTTGAGATCATTATGGCTGGGTGCATCTGTTAACAGTTTCTTCACCTAAAGTAGTGATAGTAGTTGTCAAGAATTTAGAAGGCAAAGATTCCTGAGTCTTAGTTATATAAAGTTAACGTAACTGACATAGAATTAAGGTCCAACATAAACAGAGAAAAAATTAGGTCAAGTTAAACTCTGATAGCAGAGACTAATATTAGATATTGTGATTTTTCTTCGTAGGATAAGCCAGAGACATGGGAAAACCAATGGAAGTGTTTCAAAGTTCTTCTCTTTAATCACTTCTGTATCCAGCTGCCTTTAATTTGTGGAACCTATTATTTTACAGAGTATTTCAATATTCCTTATGATTGGGAAAGAATGCCAAGATGGTATGTAGATAAAAATTTGGCTTTTACACCCAATTGTGGCTTATTCAGTTAAGTTATACTTAATGTTTACCCATTTTCTTAATTTTAATTAACGTTTGTTCTAAACTTTGGAAGTAAATAAATAGTAGAAAAGTAAACCATAGTAAAATCTTAAAATGTTTCCATTTTTACATCTTTTAAATATTTTATTGGAAGGTGAGCTTCTAGTATCAGAAGTTTCCATAATGTCTTTTGTATGTTTATATACATATATAAGTGCTTATGTTGACAAAAGTATATTACATTTTAAGTTTAAAATGAATGAAATATGAGAATCATTTATGAGGTTTATAGAAATTGTGTTTATATAAACAAAAATATGTATGTGTGTATATATATATACACACACATATATACACACACATATGTACTCATGTGTCACTTAACAGGGATATCTCTTGAGAAATGTGTCATTAGGCAAGTTGTGTGAACGTTGTAATGAAATGAAATTGGTCTAGTGGGCACTCTCTTTAACCTTATATCAAGTTATGTAGCTGTATCTGGTGGTTTTGAGAATTTATTTATGAATATATCCAATTAGGTCAACCTGGTAAGTGGGTGGGTGGTTTTATGTAATGTCTCAAGCACTGATCCCAACTGAAAGTCTGGATAGTTGAAGTAAAAATTATTTCTTACACATTACAACATTTTTATCTTAAAGGTATTTTCTTTTGGCAAGATGCTTTGGTTGTGCAGTCATTGAAGATACTTGGCACTATTTTCTGCATAGACTCTTACACCACAAAAGAATATACAAGTATATTCATAAAGTTCATCATGAGTTTCAGGTATGTGAGAGTTATATTTAATTCTTTCTGTTAGAAGCAAAACGTCTATTTTAATTGCCTGAGCATTTTTCTAAAATTGTTGGTGATGTTTTTATTTTCTTTTCCTTTGGCATGATTATTCAGAACAACACACACACACACACAAACAAGCCATTTCTACACATTGTCTTCATTATTTAAATTTCATGGTAAATTGAGATCTGAAAGAAAAATATTACATGAAAGTTTGGACTTCCATCCTTGTGGACAGTGCTACACTGGAACAGCTAGATCCTCACATCGCTAACTCCCACAAAAACAGTAACTTTTATTAGCACTGCTTTTTTTTTTTTTTTTTTTGAGACGGAGTTTTGCTCTTGTCTAGGCTGGACTGCAATGGCATGATCTCAGCTCACTGCAACCTTCACCTCCTGGGTTCAAGCAATTCTCCTGCCTCAGCCTCTCAGGTAGCTGGGATTACAGGCATGCGTCACCACACGTGGCTAATTTTGTATTTTTAGTAGAGACAGGATTTCACTATGTTGGTCAGGCTGGTCTCGAACTCCTGACCTCAGGTGATCCACTTGCCTTGGACTCCCGAAGTGCTGGGATTACAGGCGTGAGCCACCGTGCCCGGCCTATTAGAATTGCTTTGATGTAGCTTTGTCAAACTGGTTATGTGAGTATGTTTTGCATTGACCGTGATTACATGGTGTGCCAAATCAAGCATCTCTTTATTAGAAGAACAAATATAAATACATAAATCAAAAGTAGAGTTCAAGTCAATTATTTAATGCCTTTATCTTAAACCATCAAAGAAAGCAAGATTTTATATCCCTAGACTTTTGATGTTGAGTAAGGACAAAAGAGTATTTTTATTGAGAATTGCTAGTATTATTTATAAGTGTATGACTAGATAAATCATCACTACATATAGAATCAATATAACTTTGTAAAACTTTATGCATAAATAGAATATATGTATTAGTGAAGTTCTCCAGTGAAGCAGAATCATTGGGGTATATATATGCAGAGAGAGATTTATTTTAAGGAATTGGCTCATGCAAGTGTGGGGCTATCAAGACTGAAATCTGTAAAGCAGGCTACAGACTAGAAATCCAGGTAAGAATTGTTGCAGCCTTGGGTCCAGATTCCATGGAGCAGCAAGTTGGAAACTCAGGCAGGGTGTTGGTGTTGCAGTCTTGAGAATCCTTCTTCTTCAGGAAACCTCAGCCTTTGTCCTGAAGGCCTTCAAATGATTGGATGAAGCCCACCCTCATTATGAAGGGTAATCACCTTTACCCAAAGTCTACTGATTTAAATGTTAACAACATCTAAAAAATACCTTCACAACAACATCTAGACTGGTATTTAATCAAACAGTTGGATATCATAGCCTAGCCAAGTTGACACATAAAATTGACCATCACAATAGCTAAGAAATTAAGAATTTCTTATCTGTTTGTTTTAGGCTCCATTTGGAATGGAAGCTGAATATGCACATCCTTTGGAGACTCTAATTCTTGGAACTGGATTTTTCATTGGAATCGTGCTTTTGTGTGATCATGTAATTCTTCTTTGGGCATGGGTGACCATTCGTTTATTAGAAACTATTGATGTCCATAGGTGAGTATTGATTTCTGTTCAGGTATAAAGTATAATGGAATATATTTATTTTCATGGCCATAAGATTATCATATTTCTAAGTGGACTAATAGTAGAAATTAATCTTCTTAATGTTATATTAAGAAAACATAATTGTTGGATAAAAGTTTAAATAATAGATGTTTTTACATTCTAGCCTATGCTGTTACAATTTTTACAGTGATAATGTGTTATTAGGGCAAATATATATTTAGGACCAGCAATTTCTTTATTCTTCTGTAATAAACCTAAACTTAACTCATATTTGAAAAAAAATCAATGCATTCAGCCTTCATTGAATAAGACTTTCTAATCTCTACTGTTCAGCACTGATAAAAGCACTTGCAAGATGATACTACTGCTTGTAATACGTACATATTTCAAATGCATCCTTTGTGTTGATTGGAAGACATTTTGTGGTAAATTATTTATATTGAATGCCTTCTTAAATGCTTATCCTAATTGTTCATTATTTTTTAATTATATGTTCATTGCATTTTGACTTGGGACGTACTTCTGTACTCATGAATGCAGAATATCAAAATTATAAGAATTATTTTTAAAGTGCTAAAGTAGCAAAATTAATGCTTCTAGTCCCAGGCAGAGAATATTCTTCTGTAGAAAAATTGTAATTGACATTTCTTTCTTTTTTTTTCTATCCATTGTTTCTTTCTGCCTTCCTTCCTCTAAGCCCCTCAAAGGAATAGAGGGTTAGAGTGATTCTAATAAGCATAACTGGATGTCTGATTGTAGATATATAGTTAGAAATAAAGGAGCATACTTTAAATGGGACTCTTTTTTGAAGCCATTTGTCTTCTCCCAACTATGGAAAAGTACACTGGTATTTTGATTAATTGTGGTACATTTGATTCCAACTTGTCATCGCCTAAAAAAGTAAATGAAGTTGCTATGCAGGGATTCATGGGCCTGCCCTTTTTAATACTTGATACTAATTTTATGTGACTTTTCCTAAAAAACTTATTTAGTATTTTGGGCTTTATTTACAACTGTTATAGATGATGGTGAGAAAGCTTCCTCTAAAACATAGAAGAAAATTAATTCTTAAAAATCTGTGCCTATCTGTTACTATAATCCCTCTCTTCCATCATTCACATATTTTGTCATAAAATAAATGATTTTCATAGATTTTTTAAGGATTTGTTTTTCTTAGAGTGGTTTCTAGAATATACACCATTTTCTGTGTTTGCTGTTTGTGAACATCTTAGAAATCAAGTGGTCTAGGCAAAGTGGAATGTTATCTAAATTGGTTAATGTGAACACATGATTATTAATAAAAACAACAATTATTTGAGATGTATTTATTCCCTAATAATCTTTATCATTTTTGTTTCAGTGGTTATGATATTCCTCTCAACCCTTTAAATCTCATCCCTTTCTATGCTGGTTCTCGGCATCATGATTTCCACCACATGAACTTCATTGGAAACTATGCTTCAACATTTACATGGTGGGATCGAATGTTTGGAACAGACTCTCAGTATAATGCCTATAATGAAAAGAGGAAGAAGTTTGAGAAAAAGACTGAATAAATATCTCACGTAAACCTTCCTGAAAGAGAAACGTTTTCCTGAATTCAGAAACTAGTAGCTAACATTGCTTCTGGAGAGCAGAAATAAGCATGTCTTCTGGCTACTAAGTGATAAAAAGAACATTAACAACGTTTAATTACCTTCCTAGTGGGAACTTTTTCTACTCTACCTACAAGTTCTATATATGTAGAAATGAATAAATATATATTTAAGTACAGTTTTCATGAGGAAGTTTTAAAAGGCCATGTTCCTAAGCTTCCAAGAAGGTTTTGGGTACTAGAAGTATTAATCTATGGCTTTTCTCCCAGTAAAACCATAGGCCTGAAGTTGACATTGGTCTTTAAATCTTTTAGATATATACTGGTCATTTCAGAAAATTCTTCATAGTCGTATTGACCTTATATTTAGCTTTTTTTTTTTTTGAGACGAAGCCACACTCTGTCTCCTAGGCTGGAGTGTAGTGGCACAGTCTCAGCTCACTGCAACCTCTGCCTCCCAGTTCAAGCAATTTTCCTGCCTCAGCCTCCCAAGTAGCTGGGATTACAGGCACCCGCCACCACGCCCAGCTAATTTTTGTAGAGATGGGGTTTCACGATGTTGGCCAGGCTGGTCTCGAACTTCTGACCTCAAGTGATCTGCCCACCTTGGCCTCCCAAAGTGCTGGGATTACACGTATAAGCCACTGCGCCCAGCCTTTTTAACTTTAAACATGTTTTAGAATTTGCCTAAAGATCAAAATGTCATGGATTGAACCTTATCAATTGATAGCAGTGAGCGACTGAAGTTTCCAAATCAAGAAAAGCCAGCACCAAGAACTTCCATTTTAATCTAGAGCTGACCAGTTTGAGCTGATTCTCTCTTTGAAGAGTCCTTCTTGATTGCAGTGCAGTACTGGCATTTCTGAATGGATGTAAGTGGAGTATTTTAGTCTAAAGGCTTTTCAAATTACTTGAATTTTTTTAAAAATTGAGCTTTATTTCTATTTACCGTTTCATTTTTGTATATCAAATTTCCATTGTCATTAAAAACTGTATCTTGAAACTTTGTGAACTGACTTGCTGTATTTGCACTTTGAGCTCTTGAAATAAATGTGATTTTTGTGTGATTATCTGGTTTCCAGTTTTAAACATTAACTGTCACCTTTTATTCTTAAAATTGAAAGTATAGAAATTATTAAATTATTAAGTTGTACAATAAAAGTATTGGTTTCTTTTTTTTTTTTTTTAACTGCTTCCTTTGCTGAAATGTTTCCTGGCTGTTTGAACATGAATTTTTCAGGTTTAACTACTGTGGGAAATCGTCTTGACCTAGTAAAGCAATACATATTGAAGCAGCTCTTTGCCCTGCTTAGATAATGTATGTTTTCTGTACAGTTGAAGAATAGAGCTAAACTTTTCAGGGCTGATATAATCTCAAGTATCTAGGTTGTAACTCATTAAGGGTTGGGAATTCTTAGTATATGGTGGTAATTATTTTTATTTTTTTAAGCTGTGGAGTCATTATCTGGTAACTTCCTTTTTTTTTTTTTTTTCTTTTTTTGAAACCTTAACGCAGTAAAGATGTCCAGGTAAGGGATTCAGATACTTAAAACTGAGAATGTTTTGTCTGTAGGTCATGCTTTATACCTTGTATGTGGTTCATATGCCCACGTGTGTGTGTGTGTGTGTGTGTGTGTGTGTGTGTGTGTGTGTGTGTGTGTGTGTGTGTGTGTGTGTGTGTGTGTGTGTGTGTGTGTGTGTGTGTAATTTGTTATAACCCTCAAGCAACAAATTTGAGGCTGGCTGCAATTAAAATTGTGCTGTGTGCTACAAATAGAGCTACCATACGATCCAGAAATCCCACTACTGGGCATTTATCCAAAGGAGATGAAATCGGTATATGGACGAGACATCTGCACCCTCAAGTTTATTGTAGCACTTCACAATAGCCAAGATACCGAATCAACGTAGGCGTGGATAAAGAAATGGATAAAGAAAATGTGGCATATATACACAATGGAATACTTTTCAGCCACAAAACAGGAACCTTGTCATTTGTGGCAACATGGAAGGAACTGGAGGACATTCTGTTAAGTGAAGTAAGCCAGGAACAAAGTTAAATACTGCGTGTTCTCGTGGAAGCTAGAGAGAGTTGATCTCAGGAGTAAAAGGTAGACCAGAGGACACTTGAGGCTGGGAAGGGGAGGGAGCACAGAGGGATAGAAACAGATTTGTTAAAGAATATAAAATTAACAGTTGGAAGGCAGAGATACTAATGTTCTGTACCACTGTAGGATGACTAGCTAGAAGGAAGATATTGACTGTTCCCAACACAAATGATAAATGTCTGAGATAATGGATATGCTAATCACTATACATTATATGTATTGAAATGTCACTGTGTACTCCACAAATACGTACAACTGTATGTCAATTTAAAGAGTGTGCTGTTATTCTGGGAGGCCGAGGCGGGTGGATTACCTGAGGTCAAGAGTTCGAGACCAGCCTGACCAAAATGGTGAAACCCCCGTCTCTATTAAAAATACAAAAAATTAGCCGGGCGTTGTGGCGGGCGTCTGTAATCCCAGCTACTCGGGAGGCTGAGGCAGGAGAATCACTTGAACCTGGGAGGCGGACATTGCAGTGAACCGAGGTCACACCATTGCACTCCAGCCTGGGCAACAAGAGCGGGAAACTCCAACTCAAAAAAAAAAAAAAAAAAAAAGTGTGCTGTTTAGTTATACCTATAAGAATTCTTTTATTTTCTACCTTTTGCTCCCTAATACTCATGGAATGCCTAGCATCTGAATTAGCAATAAAAGGTGACTCCCTGTCAGCACTTGGGGAGAGAGTGACACCTGCTGCTGGAAGCTCTGCTAAACGTTTCAAAACAACTTGGTAAATTCCAACTCATGCTTCATACTACACATTTATTGAGCACTTTGTGTCCTAAATTGTGCTATGTTTAGTGTGCTGTGATTTTATTACACGTTCTCATTTAATTTCTGAGGTAGATGCTATTGTCCCCATTTGATAGATGAGATAATTGTCTGAGAGGTTCAGGTCATGGGCTTGGTCTTTGACTTTTGTGGCTACTATGTTCACTATGCTGGAGAGTTGCATCTTCTATAAAACTTGTAGGGAATACTTTTTTTTTTTTTTTTTTTTTTTTTTTTTTAGTTTGGGATATGACCTTTATTGAGCTTATCCACCAGAGTGGAAATAATGTCTGTACAAAACCAAATGTTTGTTACTATAACTTCTGCATCACAACTAAAATCCAAACAGTTTTTTAAAAACAGTCAACTCAATCAAAACCCACTACTTCAGAATCAATAGCTTCTTTGAAGCCACAGTAACACTTAAATATGGTTAAGACTCGAATGCAGAAATTTGGTTGGTTGGAAAGCTAATTAAACTTCCAACTTGCTCAAATAGAATTACAAAAAGGCAAAATTGTGTTTTTCACAGAGATACAGTCCACTGGAATCACCAACACTGGACAGCTGTTAGAGTATTTAGAGTCCTGAGATAACAAGGAATCCAGGCATCCTTTAGACAGTCTTCTGTTGTCGTTTCTTCCCAGTCAGAGATTTGTGGACGTGTGGAATGACACCACCACCAGCAATTGTAGCTTTGATGAGAGAATCCAATTCTTCATCTCCACGAATAGCAAGCTGCAAGTGACGAGGGGTAATACGCTTTACCTTTAAGTCTTTTGATGCGTTTCCTGCCAGTTCAAGTACCTCTGCGGTGAGGTTCTCCAGGATGGCTGCGCTGTATACAGCGGCAGTCGCGCCCACACGTCCATGACTGGTCGTCCTAGATTTCAAGTGTCGATGAATACGGCCCACTGGGAACTGCAAGCCGGCTCTCTGCGAGCGGGAAACCGCCTTTGTCTTGGCCTTTCCGGAGTCCTTTCCAGCCTCACCCGCCAGCCATTTCGAATTCCGCTGAAGCTCAAGCAAGCAAGGCAGAGAAAAGGCTAATGGGACCCACGGTGAGATCCCAGCACCTACTCCTTCGTCGCACCGCGATTCAAACTGCCAGGGAATACTTTTAAAAGTGATATTTGAAGAGAAATAAAGTTCTAAACTAGTAATCATCCAGGAAGTGGTGCGACACATACAGGTATGTTGGTATGGAGTAGACAGACTTTAAGCTAACTTACCAGCCAAACCTTTCTTTTTAAAATTACCTAAATTAAGCTTCTAACTATACTGGCATTTGATAATTAGACAAAAATAAATAGGAAGACTAGAATACAAAACGGAGTACATAACTCTGACTCTAGCAAATAATTGACAAGTTTTTTTTTTTTTTTTTTTTTTTTTTTAAGACAGTCTTGCTCTGTCTCCCACTGGAGTGCAATGGTGCCATTTTGGCTCACTGCAGCCTCCACCTCCTGGGTTCAAGTCATCTCCCATCTCAGTCTCCTGAGTAGCTAGGACCACAGGTGTGTGCCGCTACATGCAGCTAGTTTATTTTTTGTAGAGACAGGGCCACACTATGTTGCCCAGGCTGATCGTGGAACTGGCTCAAGCAATCCTCTCACTTCAGCCTCCCAATAGTGCTAAGATTATAGGCGTGAGCCACCATGCCCAGCTGACAAGAGATACTCTTTGTTTCTTGGATTATCTATTTGGATTTTACTAATTGTTTAAAAGTTTAGTTAATATTATAATTTAAAAATTAGTAGTAGAGTATGCTTAGAATTATAATTAACTAGTATTTTACTCTTTGCTACATATTTGGCTAACGACATTTAGACCTTTGAACAAGATGGGTTCTGTGGAGACTCTTACCCCAACTTCGAATTCTCATGCTCTTATATAAAACCTAGTAGGTTTTTTTGTTTTGTTTTGTTTTAGATGGAGTCTTGCTCTGTCTCCCGGGCTGGAGTGCAGTGGCACGATCTTGGCTCGCTGCAACCTCGCAACCTCCACCTCCCGGATTCAAGCGATTTCCTGCCTCAGCCTCCTGAGTACCTGGGATTACAGGTGCCCGCCACCATGCCCAGCTAATTTTTTGTATTTTTTAGTAGAGATGGGGTTTCACCATGTTGGCCAGGCTGGTCTTGGACTCCTGACCTCGTGGTCCACCTGCCACGGCCCCCCAAAGTGCTGGGATTACAGGCGTGAGCCACCGCGCTTGGCCTAGTAGGGCTTTTTAATTCCACATTTAAGTTCTGTATTTCCATAGAGAAAGATAGTATCTAAGCTCTTCCTGAAGAGTGAGCACCTTGTTTCTGAAGGTTTAGCTCCTAATCCATTCTTGCAAAAGAATAGAATTTTTCAGCCAATGTTAGAAAGAGTAGCATGCCATTAGTCTAATGAATGCTGTCTCTGCAAGTGACTGCCAAATGTTAACATTCTTACATGAAATCATCAGAGGGCCGTGGTAAAATGTCTTTAGTACATATGCTTAGAGGTCTGTTGCATTCTAAAAGACTAAAGAAAAAGGACATGAATGGCTAGAATCTAAGATATGAAATGTTACTTTCAAACTATTAGGAAGATAAGTAATTCAACTCAGGGACACAGGCTGCTTATTGTGCACTCACAAAAGGAAAGGGACCATGACGGAATGAGAACATGGGATAACTAACCTACAAGCTGCGCATAGGATGCTGAAACCAGCACTGCTGGGATAGTAACAGGAGAGACTGTGGTGTGTGCCCTGCCAGCCGGTCTTGCTCCTTTGCATTAGGAAACTCCTCGGCTCCTGGTGATTGGCTCACTCCCTGGAAAGCCTTTCCCCCTCCTCTCTCTGGAGAGCTATTTCCTCATCTATGAAATGAGGATAATAATACTTCATGGGGGGGTTTGTGAGGATTCAGTAAGATGCACCATGTGAAGTATGCGATGCGTGTAATGAATATTAGCTATTTTTTTTTAAAATTCCCTCCCTTTATTTAAAGATCCGGTTCAAGACTCACCGCACCACTCCATCAGCCCCACTCTGCTTTCTGAGGTCTTATTTCTGCTTCAGATTAGAGAAATCTCTCCCACTCTCCCTCACTCACAGTTCTGTAACACTCATCTCTATCACCTCTCAGCATACGCCACCTTGTGTTTTCTGCTCCAGACAGAGATTGGAAGATATTTTTGAAGAAACTGAACCCAACCCACAGAAAAATACTTACAAAGTTTGAAAAGATTGACTTGCTGCCTGATTATTTAAAATGGTTTTACAATCACGTTTGCAAATTTTATTGCTACCACTTTTTTAGCCAGAGGTTTCTCTTTTGCACTGTGTGCTTTTGTTCTTCTGCACATTTGCTCATGCCTAACCCTCAGCCAGTGAATGTTATTAATATGGTCAAAGGCACGCAGGTAGTTCATGGCAAAGCTGACTACAGAGCTGAGATCTTCCCACTCTGTGTATTTTTCTCCCTTGTTATGTATACCTGGCACCTTGCCTTGAACATGGTAGGAGTTCAATAAATATCTGTCAATTAAAACAAAGAGAGGACATTGTAATAGCATCATAATATAGGAGCGGTAATTAAGCTGCCATTTTAATAAGCAGTTCAGAAGGTTTTTAGTAATTAACAGCAAATGGTGGGGAAGGAGAGGACAAGGGAAGAAGAGGGTTCTTGAAATACAAGCCAGAGTCAGAACCAGGTGCGGGGGCTGCCGGGTTCAGTTGAAGTCTGGCTACATTCTAATGCTTTGGCATCTTAAACTTTGATTTCACTGGTCACGTTCTTGTGGGATATGCAGCTTGACATGCTCTTTGAGGGAACAAATTATATATTAGAGCGCATTCATGTCCATTTAAGTTCGTGTCCAGCTAATAAAGAAAATTTAGAACTATTTAGTCTCTTGGCAGATTTCAATCAGACCTCTTGTATTCCATGAAGGTTCTCTGAGCTTTCTTTTGCTATAAAATAATTTATCTGATAATAATAAAATATCATGATGGTATGGAGGTAGAAGAGTAAGGAACTGCTCACTGCCCAGGAGTAGGTAATATACCGTTAGGATATTAGAATGGGAGGCTGAGCTACCTACTTCTTGCATTTCTAGGTCACAGGAAAATCATTTTCAAGTTGGAAAAGGAAACAAACTAGCCCTGTTCAAAGGGAACCAAATCCCAAAGGGGAGGAAATTTTTAGCAAAGTGCTTCATACATTTTAATAAACTTTTTTTTTTTTTTTGAGATGGAGTCTTGCTCTCTCACCCAGGTTGGAGTGCAGTGGCGTGATCTCAGCTCACTGCAACCTCCGCCTCCTGGGTTCAAGTGATTCTTCTGCCTCAGCCTCCCGAGTAGCTGGGACTACAGGCACCTGCCACCATGCCCGGCTAACTTTTTGTATTTTTGTAGATATAGGGTTTTACTGTGTTAGCCAGGATGGTCTCGAACTCCTGACCTTGTGATCTGCCCACCTCAGCCTCCCGAAGTCCTGGGATTACAGGTGTGAGCCACCGCGCCTGGCCTTAATTAAACTTTTAAGTCTCCAAAGTCAGATAATTTGCATTCCAGGTGACAGAAAGAATTTGCAAATGTGATTGTAAAGCCGTAGATGATCAGGCAGCAAGTCAATCTTTTCCAACTTTGTTAAGTATTTTTCTGTGGGTTTGGTTCAGTTTCTTCAAAAAAATCTTCCAATCACTGTCTGGGGCAGAAACTGCTCATATGTCTTCATGCTGGGAATCACATATATGGGAGGAGACAGGATCTGACAGTTGAGTGGGTTCCCTTTCACAGAATCCCTCTTCTGCCACCTGCCTACCTCACCCAAGGCCTCCTCAGCATCAGGAGAGTCCTGAGCCTCTTCTGTTCCATTTCTCCAAAGAATAAATCTGCCCCTTGGGAAGTGTGGCTCTACAGAGTTGGAAAAGGGACCTGTGGCCTAAAGGCTTTGTAATAGAGTTTTGAAGTGAAATTGAAATGCTGGCTTTTAGTATGACACAATACCATGGTATTTAATTTTTAATGGAACTACATCATACAAACACACCAGAAAAGCACGCAGCTTGATGAATGGTTACATTCATGTGATCACTACACAATCAAGAGCGTGACTACTTCCTTTGTCAATTGTCCACTTTGGACCAGGAATGTAGTTAGAGTCTTACCTGGTTCAGCAACTGAATCCGAATTCTCTTGACCAAGGAGAGTTTCTAGTGTTGTGACTTGAGGCTTTGCCTGTAGCCTTGTCCTGTTACACATGTTTATCATTAACCTAGATAAGGCCGCTGATGCCAAGCTTATCAAATTTAATACTGAGGCAGAGGAAAAACAGCAGCTGACACTTTGTGCTACAGGACAGAATCAAGATCCTGCAAAATGTTTGCCTTGATTTAAAAGTTCAGCTGCACAAATGGAAGAGAGGAAACATAACCAGGATTAATAGCAATATATACCTAAGAGCCGTAAGGATTTTAGTGGACTACAAGTGCTCACTTCCCCACAACTTAAGACAACCGTAAGCTAAATTATTAAAGGTAAGCCTAAATTACAGAGAAGACAATCTCCTTTTATTTTGCTTTGATTGGTCACAGGTGGAAAAGCATATTATGCTTAGTGCATCGTATATGACTAGCATCCACAGGAGACAAGAGAGTAATCAGGATTTTTGTTGTTGTTTTGTGTTTGTTTTTGTTTCTCAGAGTCTCACTCTGTTGCCCAGGTGGAGTCCAGTGGTGTGATCTCAGCTCACTGCAACCTCCACCTCCTGGGTTCCAGCGATTTTCATGCCTTAGTCCCCCAAGTAGCTGGGACTACAGGCGCACACCACCACACCCAGCTAATTTTTGTATTTTTAGTAGAGACACGGTTTTGCCATGTTGTCCAGACATGTCTTGAACTCCTGGCCTCAAGTGATCCACCCACTTTAGCCTTCCAGTATGCCGGGATTACAGTCATGAGCCACTGTGTCCAGCAAGGAATTGCTTAAGGTCTAGCAGTAATTACACAAAATAATTTAAGGAAACAGAGGGATAGTCTAGAGCAGCTCTGTCAAGTACAGTAGTCATGAGCTGATGTGGTCATTGACATCTCTGAGTACAGATCATAGAACATTTCCATCATTACAGAAAGTTCCCTTAGACAGAGCTGGTCAAAGAGGACTAAATAGAAATATCAAAGTTGTGTTCAAATGTCTGAAATGAAATTATGTAAAATAGGGTGAGTCATTCATTATTGCCCCAGAAAGCATAAGTGTATCAGGAAATAAAGTTCTAGGTGTTTGCTGTTTAAAAATTCAAACTTTGGAAGAACTTTCTTAAAATTAGAGCTAGTTATCTTCCCCTTCATTGATGGTTTAGGCAGCAACTATAGGATTCTTAGTCAGTGTATAACGAAAGAGATCCTTAAAATGAGGATGAATTTCTAAAAATAAATTTTATTTTATTATTTTATTTATTTTGAAACAGAGTCTCAATATGTTGCCCAGAGTACAGTGGCACAATCTTGGCTCACTGCAACCTCCGCCTCCCAGGTTCAAGTGATTCTTCTACCTCAGGCTCGTGAGTAGCTAGGACCACAGGTGTGCGCCACCACACCTGGGGCTAATTATTGTATTTTTTAAGTGGAGAAAGGATTTCACCATATTGGCCAGGCTGGTCTCAAACTCCTGACCTCAAGTGATCTACCTGCCTCAGCCTCCCAAAGTGCTGGGATTACAGGCACGAGCCACCGCACCGGGCCTAAAAATGAATTTTAATTGACACATAATAATCACATGTATTTATGGGGTACAGTATGATATTTCATGATATAGTTGTATACGATGTGTATGATCAAATCAGGGGAATTAGCATATTCATCACCTCAAACACTTATCATGAAATGAGGATGAATTTGAACTGGGTTATATCTCTTTTTTTGAGACAGGGTTTCACTCTGTCCTCCAGGCTGGAGTGTAGTGGCATGATCATGGCGGCTGCAGCCACAAACTCTTGGGTTCAAACAATCCTCCTCCCTCAGTCTCCTGAGTAGCTAGGACTACTGGCATGTGCCACCATGCTCAGATGCTCAGCTAATTTAAAAAAAATTTTTTCTTTTTTTTTTTTAGAGATGTGGTATTGCTATGTTGCTCAAGTTGGTCTCAAACTCCCAGCCTTAAGCTATCCTTCCACCTTGGCCTTCCACAGTGTTGGAATTACAGGGACGAGCCACCACAGCTGGCCTGAACTGGATTATTTCTAATGATACTTCCAGCTTACCATGGTTCTAATGTAGATATTTTAGTTTATTGTTGCAAATATTTTAAAATAAAGTTTACAAGGTTTTTCTGTTGTTGGTGGTGGTGGTGGTAGGTTTTGTTTTGTTTTGTTTTTTGAGATGGAGTCTCGCTCTGTTGCCCAGGCTGGGGTACAGTGGCACTATCTCAGCTCACTGCAACCTCTGCCTCCTGGGTTCAAGCAATCCTCCTGCCTCAGCCACTTGAGTAGCTGGGGCTACAGGCATGCACCACCATAACTGGATAGTTTTTGTATTTTTTTTTTTTTTTTCAGTAGAGATGGGGTTTCACCATGTTGGCCAGGCTGGTCTCAAACTCCTGAACTCAAGTGATCCACCTCCCTTGGCCTCCAAAAGTAGGCTTTGTTTTCATCAATGCTACTTGCACCACTCTAGCCTAATTCATATTTAGCTACTTTGGGTTCCTGCAGAGAGCTGTGTCTCTCTTGCTTCTTGGCATTTTCACTTTCTCTTTATGATACCTAGAACAGTCCTTCCTCTCCATGCACTTCTGCCCTCTTCACCTGGCTAATTCCCACACATACTCCGGTCTTGGCTCAGATATCACTTTTGGTGATCATTTTCCAGAACATTCTCTCCATGTCTGGCTGAGGTACCTCTCTGATGTACTCCCATGACACTGTTTACTTCCCCTATTACGGTACTTAGCACCTAGATTATAAGGCCAGTTTATTTGTCTGTATCCTTCACTAGATTATAAACTACTCAGGTAGTGTCATAGTATTTATTTTATTCACTTAGCTTCCTCAGTTTCTACAGAGTGACTGGGTCTTCCTAGGAGCTAAGTAAAAATAAAAGCATGGCTACTTTGGAATGAAGCCAGACAGGCTGACAAAAAATGTCTAAGAGAAAAGTGATTTTAGTATTTATTGAATGAATACATGTTCCATCAATTATTGTTGACCAAAATCAGAATACCTATAGGTATGTAGACTTTTTGAGAAAGTGAAAATACTCGGCAGTGACCCTATAGATAAGGAGAGAGAGAGAGAAAGAGAGAGTCAGGTAGAGAGAGAGACAGAGAAACAAAGAGAATAGCAATTGTTTAAAATTCAGTTAACATTCATTGTGTAAAATCAGTATTACTCTGATACTAAAACCAGAGAATAACAATACAAGAGAGGAAAACCAGAGACCAATATCTCTTGTAAGTTTGGATGCAAAAATTCACAACAAAATATTTAATAAACCAAATCAAGTAACATATAAAAAGAATTAGACACCATTACCAAATAGAATTTATTTCAGAAGTGTAAAGGTTAGTTTAATATCCAAAATCAAACAATGTAATATACCATATTAACAGAATGAAAGAAACCATATGATCATTTCAATACATGCAGAAAGAAGCATTTGACAAAATCCAACACTCTATCATGACAACAATTTTCAGCAGACTAGAAATAGTAGGGAACTTTTTTAACCTGATAAAGGGTTCTAAAAACCTACAGGCAACATATTTAATGGTGAAAGGTGGAATGTTTTCTTCCTAGGATCAGGTACAAAACAAGGATGTCTATACTTACCACTTTTAGTTGTCATAGTAATGGAGGTTCTAGGGCAAGAAAAGGAAATGAAAGGCATTCAGTTGGGAAAGGAAGAAGCAAAACTACCTCTATTTGCAGGCAAAATAATCTTTTATATTAAAAAATCCTAAGGAATCTATTTAAAAAACTATTAGAATGAATAAATGGTTTCAGCAAGGTTGCAGAATACAAAACCAATCTACAAAAATAGTATTTCTATATGCTAACAATGAATATCACAAAACATAAAATAAAGAAAACATTCCATTTCCAATAGCATCAAAAAGAATAAGATACTTTTTAAAATTTTATTTATTTTTTAATTTTTTACTTTTTTATTTCAATAGGTTTGGGGGGAAGAGGTGGTGTTTGGTTACATGAATAAGTTCTTTAGTGGTGATTTCTGAGATTTTGGTGCACCCATCACTGGAGCAGTGTATATTGTACCCAATGTGTAGTCTTTTATCCCTTGCCCCCGCTACCATTTCCTCTGAGTCCCCAAAGTCCATTGTATCATTTTTATGCCTTTGCATCCTCATAATTTAGCTCCCACATACAAGTGAGAACATATGATGTTTGGTTTTCCATTTCTGAGTTTCTTCACTTAGAATAAATCTCCAATTTCATTCAGGTTGCTGCAAATGCCATTATTTCATTCTTTTTAATGGCCGAGTAGTATTTCATGGTATACATATACTACATTTTCTTTATCCATTCATTGATTGATGGGCATTTGGCTGGTTCTATATTTTTGCAATTGGAAATTGTGCTGCTATAAACATGTGTGTGCGAGTATCTTTCTCATATAATGACTTCTTTTCCTCTTGGTAGATACCTAGCAATGGGATTGCTGGATTTAATGGTAGACTTACTTTTAGTTCTTTAAGGAATCTACATGCTGTTTTCCACAGTGGTTGTACTAGTTTACTTTCTATGCCACCATCTATTATTTTTTGATTTTTTTTATTATGGACGTTCTTTCAGGAGTGAGATGGTATTGCATTGTGGTTTTGGTTGGCATTTCCCCGACGACTAATGATGTTGAGTATTTTTCCATATGTTTGTCGGCCATTTGTATATCTTCTTTTGAGAATTGTCTGTTCATATCCTTAGCCCAATTTTTGATGGGATTGTTTGTTTTTTTCTTGCTGATTTATTTGACTTCTTTGTATTATAGATTCCAGACATAGAGATTGTGAAGATTTTCTTTCACTCTATGGGTTGTCTGTTGACTCTGGTGATTATTTCTTTTGCTGTACAGAAGCTTTTTTGTTTAATGAAGTTCCACCTATTTATCTTTGTTTTTGTTGCATTTGCTTTTGGGTTCTTGGTCATGAAATCTTTGTATAAGCCAATGTCTAGAAGGGTTTTTCCAATGTTATCGTCTAGAATCTTCCTGGTTTCAGGTCTTAGATTTAAGGCTTTGATCTACCTTGAGTTGATTTTTGTATAAGGTGGGAGATGAGGATCCAGTTTCATTCTTCTACATGTGGCTTGCCAAATATCAGCACCATTTGTTGAATAGAATGTCCTTTCTTCACTTTGTTTTTGTTTGCTTTGTCAAAGATTTCAGTTGGCTGTATTTGGCTTTATTTCTGGGTTCTCTATTCTGCTCCACTGGTCTATGTACATATTTTATACCAGTACCATGCTAGTTTGGTGACTATGGCCCTATAGTATAGTTCAAAGTTGGGTAATGTTGATTTGTTCTTTTTGCTTCGTCTTGCTTAGGCTATGCAGGCTCTTTTATGGTTCCATATGAACTTTAGAATTTTGGTCCCATATGAATTTTAGAATTGTTTTTTCTAGTTCTGTGAAGAATGGGAATTGATGGGAATTGTATTGAATTTATAGACTGCTTTTGGCAGTATGATCATTTTCACAATATTGATTCTATCCATCCATGAGCATGGAATGTGTTTCCATTTGTTTGTGTCATCTATGATTTCTGTCAGCAGTGTTTTGTAGTTTACCTTGTAGAGGTTTTTTGCATCGTTGGTTACATATATTCCTAAGTATTTTTTTTTAAGCTATTGTGAAAGAGGTTGAGTTCTTGATTTGATTCTCAGCTTGGTTGCTGTTGGTGTATAGCAGAGCTACTGATTTCTGTACATTAATTTTGTATGCTGAAACTTTGCTGAATTTGTTTACCAGTTCTAGGAGCTTTTTGGATGAGTCTTTATGGTTTTCTAGGTATATGATCATATCATCAGCAAACAGCGAGTTCAACTTCCTCTTTACTGATTTGGGTGTCCTTTATTTCTTTCTCTTGTCTCATTGCTCTGGCTTGGACTTCCAGTACTACGTTGAATAGAAGTGGTGAAAGTGGGCATCCTTGTCTTGTTCCAGTTCTCACAGGAAATGGTTTCAACTTTTTCCCATTCAGTATTATGTTGATTGTGGGTCTGTCATAGATGGCTTTTATTACATTGAGGTATGTCCCTTGTATGCCGATTTTGCTGAGGGTTTTAATCATAAAGAGATGCTGGATTTTGTCAAATGCTTTTTCTGTGTCTTTTGAGAGGAGCACGTGTTGTTTGTTTTTAATTCTGTTTATGTGGTGTATCACATTTATTGACTTGGGTATGTTAAAGTATCCCTGCATCCCTGGTATGAAACCCACTTGATCATGGTGGATTATCTTTTTGATATGCTGCTGGATTCGGTTTGCTAGTATTTTGTTGAGGATTTTTGCATCTATTTTTGCATCTATGGTTTGGCTGTGTCCCCACCCAAATATCATCTTGAATTGTAGCTCCCATAATTCCCATGTGTTGTGAGAGGGACCCGGTGGGAGATAATTGAATCATGGGGGCAGTTTCCCCCATACTGTTCTTGTGGTAGTGAATAAGTCTCATGATATCTGATGGTTTTATAAGGAGAAACGTTTCGCCTGGTTCTCTTTCTGTCTTCCCTGCCACCAGGTAAGATATGCCTTTCACCTTCTACCATGATTGTGAGGACTCCCCAGCCACGTGGAACTGTGAGTCCATTAAACCTCTTTTTCTGTATGAATTACCTAGACTCGGGTATGTCTTTATCAGCAGTGTGTGAATGGATTGATACAATGTTCTCCAGGGATATTGGTCTGTAAATTTTAAAAAAAATTTTTTTTGGTTATGTCCTTTTCTGGTTTCAGTATTAGGGTGATACTGGCTTCATAGAATAATTTAGGGAGGATTCCCTCTTTCTCTATCTTTTGGAATAGTGTCAATAGGATTGGTACCAATTCTTCTTTGAATGCCTGATATAATTCAGCTGTGAACCCATCTGGTCCCGGACCAGATTTGTTGGCAATTTGTTTTTCATTACCATTTCAATCTCACTGCTTGTTATTGGTCTGTGCAGAGATTCTATGTTTTTCTGGTTTAATCTAGGAGGATTGTATATTTCCAGGAATTTATCCATCTCCTCTAGGTTTTCTAGTTTGTGTGTAAAGCTGTTCATTGTAGCCTTGATATTTCTGTGGTATCAGTAGTAATATTTCCTGTTTGTTTCTAATTGAGCTTTATTAGATCTTCCTTATTCATTTATTTATTTAAGAAAGAGTCTCACTCTGTCGCCCAGGCTGGAGTGCAGTGGTGCAATCTTGGCTCAGAGGTGTCACCTCTGCCTCCCGGGTTCAAGCGATTCTCCTGCCTCAGCCTCCTGAGTAGGTGGGATTACAGGCACGTGCCACCACGTCTGGTTAATTTTTGTATTTTTAGAAGAGACGGGGTTTCACCATGTTGATTAGGTTGGTCTAGAACTCCTGACCTCATGATCTGGCTGCCTCGGCAACCCAAAGTGCTGGGATTACAGGCATGAGCCACCGCGTCCAGCCTCATTTATCTTTTTAAAGAACCAGCTTTTTGTTTTATTTATCTTTTGTGTTTGTTTGTTTCAATTTCATTTAGTTCTGCTCTGATCTTCATTATTTCTTCTCTTCTGCTGGGTTTGCATTTGGATTGTTCTTGTTTCTCAAGTTCCATGAGGTGTGACCTTAGACTGTCTAGTTGTGCCCTTTCAGACTTTTTGATGTAGGAGTTTAATGCTATGAACTTTCCTCTTAGCACCACTTTTGCTGTATCCCAGAGGTTTTGATAGGTTGTGTCACTATATAATTTTTAAATTTCTGTCTTGATTTCGTTGAACCCAATGATCATTCAGGAGCAGGTTATTTAATTTCCATGTATTTGGATGGTTTTGAGAGCTCCTTTTGGAGTTGATTTCCAATTTTATTCCACTGTGGTCTGAGAGAGTACTTGGTATAATTTCAATTTTCTTAAATTTACTGAGGCTTGTTTTGTGGTCTATCATATGGTCTATCTTGGAGAATGTTCCATGTGCTGATGAATAGAATGATATTCTGTAGTTGTTGGGTAGAATATTCGTAAATATCTATTAAGTCCATTTGTTCTAGGGTATAGTTTAAGTCCATTGTTTCTTTGTTGACTTTCTGCCTTGATGAACTGTCTAGTGCTGTCAGTGAAGTATTAAAGTCCTCCACTATTATTGCGTTGCTGTTGATCTGATTTCTTAGGTCTAGTAGTAATTGTTTTATAAATTTGGGAGCTCCAGTGTTAGGTGCATATATATTTAGGATTGTGATGTTTTCCTGTTGGATAAAGCCTTTTATCATATATAATGTCCCTCTTTGTCTTTTTTAATTTTAATGCTTTAAAGTCTGTTTTGTTTGATGTAATATAGTTGCTCCTGCTAGCTTTTGCTATCCATTTGCATGGACTATCTTTTTCCACCTCTTTACCTTAAGTTTATGTGAGTCCTTATGTGTCAGATGAGTCTCCTGAAGGCAGTAGAAACTTGGTCAGTAAATTCTTATCCATTCTGCCATTCTCTATCTCTTAAGGGAGCATTTAGGCCACTTACATTCTACACTTGATCTTAGCCAAAAGGCCGAGAAGCGATAGGCCACTTACATTCAATGTTAGTTTTGAGATGTGAGGTACTATTCTATTTATCATGCTATTTGTTGCCTGAATACCTTGTTTTGTTTTTTTTTTTTCATTAGGTTATTGTCATATAGGTCCTGTGAGATTTATGCCTTAAGGAGGTTCTATTTTGGTGTATTTGAGGATTTGTTTCAAGATTTAGAGCTCCTTTTAGCAGTTCTGGTAATGCTGACTTGGTAGTTGCAAATTCAGCATTTGTTTGTATGAAAAGACTTTATCTTTCTTTCATTTATGAAGCTGAGTTTCACTGGATACAAAATTCTTGGTTGACAATTGTTTTGTTTAAGGAGGCTAAATGTAGGTTCCCAATTCCTTCTAGTTTGTAGGGTTTCTGCTGAGAAATCTAATGTTTAGCTGATAGATTTTCCTTTATAGGTTACCAGATGCTTTTGCCTCACAGCTCTTAAGATTCTTTCCTTCATCTTGATTTTAGATAACCTGATGACTATGTGCCTATGTGATTAATTTTTTTTCTGATGAATTTCCCAGGTGTTTTTTGAGCTTCTTGTATTTATTTGAATGTCTGGGTCTCTAACAATGCTAGGGAAGTTATCCTTGATTTTTCCCTCAAGTATGTTTTCCAAACTTTTAGATTTCTCTTTTTTCTTGAGAACACCAATTATTCTTAGCTTTTGTTGTTTAACATAGTCCCAAACTACTTGGAAGCTTTGTTCTTTTTTTTTTTTTTGAGACAGAGTTTCGCTCCTGTTGCCCAGGCTGGAGTGCAATGGCACAATCTCGGTTCACTGCAACCTCCACCTCCTGGGTTCAAGCGATTCTCCTGTCTCAGCCTCCCAAGTAGCTGGGACTACAGGCACATGCCACCACCCTCAGCTAATTTTTGTATTTTTAGTAGAGATGAGGATTCATCATATTGGTCAGGCTGGTCTCAAGCTCCTGACCTCAGATGATCTGCCTGGCTCAGCCTCCCAAAGTGTTGGGATTACAGGAGTGAGCCACCATGCCCAGCCGGAAGCTTTGTTCATTTTTAAAAATTCTTTTTTCTTTGACAGATTGGTTTAATTCAAAAACCTTGTCTTCGAGCTCTGAAGTTCTTTCTTCTGCTTGTTTGATTCTATTGATGAGACTTTCCAGTACATTTTGCATTTCTCTAAATGTGTCCTTGATTTCCAGAAGTTGTGACTGTTTTTTATGTATGCTATCTATTTCATTAGAGAATTTTCCTTTCATATCCTTTATCACATTTTTGGTTTCATTAAGTTGGACTTCACCTTTCTCTTGTACCTCCTTGACTAGCTTAATAATCGACCTTCTGAATTCCTTTTCTGGCAATTCAGAGATTTAATCTTGGATTGGATCCATTGCTCGTGAGCTGGTATGATCTTTTGGGGGTGTGGAAGATCCTTGTTTTGTCATATTACCAGAATTGTTTTTCTGGCTCCTTATTTTGGTAAACGATGTCAGAGGGAGGATCTGAGATTCAAGGGCTGCTGTTCAGATTCTTTTTTTTTTTTTTTTTTTGAGACGGAGTCTCTCTTTCACCCAGGCTGGAGTGCAGTGGCGCAATCTCGGCTCACTGCAGGCTCCGCCCCCTGGGGTTCCCGCCATTCTCCTGCCTCAGGCTCCGGCGTAGCTGGGACTACAGGCGCCCGCCACCTCGCCCAGCTAAGTTTTTGTATTTTTAGTAGAGACAGGGTTTCACCGTGTTAGCCAGGATGGTCTTGATCTCCTGACCTCGTGATCCGCCTGCCTCGGCCTCCCAAAGTGCTGGGATTACAGGCGTGAGCCACCGCGCCCGGCTGTTCAGATTCTTTTATCCCACAGTGTGCTCCCTTGATGTGGTGTTCTCCTCCTTCCCCTTGGAATGGAGCTTCCTGAGAGCTGAACTGTGGTGACTGTTTTTGACCTCCACCCAGTGGAGCTACCGGGCTCTGGGCTGGTACTGGGGAGCATCTGCAGAGTCCTGTGATGTGATCGGTCTTCAGGTCTTTCAGCCGTGGATACCAGCACCTGCTCCAGTTGAGGTAGCATGGGAGTGAAGTGGACTCTGTGAAGGTCCTTGGTTATGTTTTTGTTTAGTGCACTGGTTTTGTGTTGGTTGGCCTCCAGCCAGGAGGTGGTGCTTTCAAGAACTCACCAGCTGTGGTCCCATAGGGAGGATGTGAACTTGCCTTAGGGACACCTGGTTAAGTATTCAGGTTTCTCAGGTGGTGGACAGGGCCATAGAGCTCCCAAGAGATAATGACATTTGTCTTTGGCTACCAGGGCAGGTAGAGAAAGACCACTAGGTGGGGGCAGGGACAGGTGTGTCTGAGCTCATCCTCTCTTTGGGCAGGTCTTGCTGTGGCTGCTGTGGGGGATGGGGACGTGGTTCCCAGTCCAATGGAGTTATATTCCCAGGGGGATTATGGCTGCCTCTGCTGAGTCATACAGATTGCCAGGGAAGTGGGGGACAGCTGGCAGTCACAGGCATCACCCCGCTCCCACTCAGCCCACAGTCCTAAAGGCTGGTCTCACTCCCACTGTGTCTCCCCAGCAGCACCAAATCTATTTTCAGGCAGCTGATGACCAGGGCTGAGAACTTGCCCCAGACCACGAGCCTCTCTGTTGATAAAGCAAGCAGACGCACAGTTTTTTGGCATCTCAGGGAGCCTGCAGCAGTGATCCAGTTCTTTCAAAGGGTCTGTGGATTCTCAGCTTTCCAGGTATGTTCCTGCGGTATTTCTTGGAGCAGAAGTTCATGATGTGAGTCTCCACAGGCTGCTCTGTACATCCAAGCGGGAGCTGCAAACTAGTCCTGCTTCCTATTCACCATCTTAATACATTCTTTTTACTCAATAAAATACTTTTGATATAAATTTAACAAAGAAAGTGAAAGTCTTACACAATGAAAACTACAAATATTGTTGAAAGAAATTAAAGCAGATCTAAATAAATGCAAAGACGTGCCATTTTTATGGATGAGAAAACTTAATATTGTGAAGAATGACGATACTTCCCAAATTTATCTGCAAATTCAATGCAATCTCTATCAAAATCCAAGCTGTCTTTTTGTAGAAAATTACAAGCCAATCTTAAAATATATATGGAAATTCAGTAGACTGAAAAAAGTCAAAACAATCTTGAAAAAGAAGAACAATTTAGAAGACTCATATTTCCCAATTTCAAAACTTACTACAAAGTGACAGTAAACAAGACAGCGTGGTTTTGGCATAAGGGTAGACATATAAAAAATGGCATAGGTTTGAAGTTCAGATGTAAACCCTGATATTGATGGCAATAGATTTTAACAGTGTTACCAAGATAATTTAATGAGTAAAGAACAGTATTTTCAACAAATAGTGCAGGAACAACTGGACATCTACATGCAGAAGGATGACATTAGAGATCTACCTCACTCCATACACAAAAAAGTAACTCAGATGATAGCACTAAATGTAAAAGCAAAAATGATAACACTCTTAGAAGGAAGTGAAGGAGTTGCCTCGGATTAGCAATGATCCCTTAGTTATGACCCAAAAAATACAAGCAACAAAATAAAATGATGAATACATTGGACTACGTGAAGAATTTTGTGCTGCAAATGATACCATCAAGAAAGTGAAGACAATACACAGAATGGGAGAAAATATTTGCACATCCTATATCTGATAAAGAATTTGTGTCCATAATATATAAAGAACTCAAACTCAATAATAACAACAAGAGATAACCCAATTCTCAGCAAACTAACACAGGAACAGAAAACCAAACACCACATGCTCTCACTCATAAGTGGGAGCTCAACAATGAGAATACATGGTCACAGAGAGGGGAACATCACACACTGCGGCTTGTTGGGGGGTTGGGGAGCAAGGGGAGGGAGAGCATTAGGACAAATACCTAATGCATGCGGGGCTTAAAACCTAGATGACAGGTTGATAGGTGCAGCAAACCACCATGGCGCATGTATACCTATGTAACAAACCTGCACATTCTGCACATGTATCTCAGAGCTTAAAGTAAAACTTAAAAAAAAAAAAGATTTGAATAGACATTTCTCCAAAGAAAATATACAAACAGCCAGCTGGGCGCAGTGGCTCACCCCTATAATCCCAGAACTTCGGGAGGCTGAGGCAGATGGATCACAAGCTTAGGAGATCGAGACCAGCCTGGCCAATATGGTGAAACCCTATCTCTACTAAAAATACAGAAAGTTAGCTGGGTGTGGTGGTGGGCACCTGTAGTCCCAACTACTCAGGAGGCTGAGGCAGAAGAATTGCTTGAACCCAGGAGGCGGAGATTGCAGTGAGCCGAGATTGTGCCACTGCACTCCAGCCTGGGCAACAGAGCAAGACTCTATCTCAAAAAAAAAACAAGAAAGAAAAGAAAATAATCAAACAGCCAACAGCCAATATGTACATTAAAAGGTGCTCAACATCATTAATCTTTAGGGAAATACAAGCCCAAACCACAATGAGATGTTACTTCACACACATGATGATGGCTGTAATAAAAAAGATAAGCAATAGCAAGTGTTAGAAAGGATGTGGAGCAGTTGGAACCTTTCTATGTTGCTGGCGGGAATGTTAGATGGTGCAGCTGCTTTGAAATGAGTTTCGCGGTTCATCAAAATATTAAACACAGAGTTACCACAGGACCCAGCAATTCCACTCCTTGGTACATGCCCAAGAGAAATGAAAGTGTATGTGAACACAAAAATTGTACATGAATATTCATAGTAGCATTATTCATAATAGCAACAAGAGGAAACACCCCAAATGTCTATCAACGGATCCAGTGGTTCCCAATCTTTTTGGCACCAGGGACTGGTTTCATGGCAGACAATTTTTTCACAGACAGGGGGTGGGGATTGGTGGTTTTGGGATGAAACTGTTCCACCTCAGATCATCAGACATTACATTTTCATAAAGAGCACGCAACCTAGATCCCTTGCATGTGCAGTTCACAGTAGGGTTTGTGCTCCTGTGAGACTCTAATGCCACCACTGATCTGACAGGAGGCAGAGCACAGGTGGTAATGCTCACTCGCCCACCACTCACCTCCTGCTATGTGACCTCGTTCCTAACAGGCCACGGACAGGTACTGGTCCACAGCCTGGGGATTGGGAACCCTTGAACTAATGAACGAATTAAAAAATATGGAATACTCATACAATGGCATGTCATTCAGCCAAAAAATGAATACAGTACTGATGCATGCTATAGCATGAATGAGCCTTGAATGTACTATACTAAGAGAAAGAAGCCAGTCACAAAAGACCACATATTATATATATGATACCATTTATATAAATTATTCAAAAGAGACAAATTTATAGGGACAGAAAGTGGATTTGTGGTTGCTTAGGGCTGGTGGTTGGGGCTTAGGAGGGAGGAATAGGGACTGACTGCTTACCACTAGCAGGTTTCTTTTATGGGAGATAAACATGTTCTAAAATTAGATTGCGGTGATGGTGGCACAGCCCTATGAATATACTAAAAGACATTGAATTGTATGCTTTAAAAGGGCAAATTGTATGGTACATGAATTATTCCACAATAAAGCTGTTTAAAAAACAAAAAGGCAAACAGTTAGCAGTGCATTAGTTTGTTAGGGCTGCCATAACAATAAGCAACAACCTGGATGGCTTAAATAAGAGAAATGTATCATCTCACAGTTCTGGAAGCCAAAAGTGAGATCAAGGTGTCAGCAGGGTTAGCTCCTTCTCAAGTCTCTGAGGGAAAATCTTTTCCATGCCTCCCTCCTAGCTTCTATATTTCTATATTTCTTTTTTATTTCCTTTTTTTTGAGAAAGAGTTTTGCTCTTGTTGCCCAGGCTGGAGTGCAATGGCATGATCTCGACTCACTGCAATCTCTGCCCCTGGGTTCAAGTGATTCTCCTGCCTCAGCCTCCCAAGTAGCTGGGATTACAGGCACCTGCCACCATGCCCAGCTAATTTTTATAGTTTTAGGAGGGATGGGGTTACATCGTGATGGCCAGGCTGGTCTCAAACTCCTGACTTCAGGTGATCCACCCACCTCGGCCTCCCAAAGGGTTGAGATTACAGGCGTGAGCCACTGCGCCCGGCCCCTCCTAGCTTCTAATAGTTTGCTGGCATGCCTTTTGCATTTCTTGGCTTGTAGATGCATTACCCTGGTTTTTGCCTTCATGTTCACACCGTGTTCTCTCTATGTCTATCTTTCTTTGTGTCCTGATTTCCCATTTTCATAAAAACAACAGTCACTATTGGCCCGCCCGTATTACCTCATCTTAACTTGATCATTTGCAAAGCTCCCTTTTCCAAATAAGATCACATTCACGGGGAGTGGGGGTTGGAGTCAGGACTTCAACATCCTTTTGGGAGACACGATTCAACCTATAACAAACAATATGGACATGATTTCCTTAATTCTAAGATCAGAGATGCTAGAATAATGCTTACTTACAAATAGCTCATCCCATTCTCTAAGACTGTAATACAGAAGGAAGATTTTTGTTTTCTCTCTCTTCTTAGCTTGAACACTTATCTGGAAGGCAATGCGATTTTCTGAGACAGGCAAAGACATTGCATAATAATTCTGTGTCCTCAATGACCTTAAAAGTCACTTAGTTTAGTTATCTACTCAGGGTTTGAATCTCCTTCCCGTGACAGACAGACTTTTTTTTTTTTTTAAGGGGGCTGTGAGCTGAGACCACTGGAGAGCAAATTTACCATTTGGCGATAGTTCGCTCGCCAGCTGGTGGCAGTATTTTGCTTGAAGCTGTGAGGCCCAAAGACTGGGCACAGGAACTACTTAGACCTCAGTGTGGAGTCAAACTCTGCCATTTACTGTGTGACTTACTTGTGTGCCCGTAGACAAGTCACTCAAGTCAATCTCTGTTTCCTTGTACATAAAACGGGAATAATGATGCCCATCTTGCAAAGTTTTAAGAATTAAACACAGCCATAAAGAAAAACACACCAAACAGCAGAGTGCCCAACTCATATCAGAAACAACAGCAACAAAAAACCAACAAATTTTTTAAAAAGCAAATGATGCTTAATTTTCTGAATTACTTAATTAGTATTTTAAAAATAGACTGCCAGCCGGTTGGGCCCAAGAATATGGAAAATCTGAGAACCAGTGCAGATCTTTTTCACTGGAAACTATTATTTTCCCATGCACACACGGATTATTACAGGTTTGCCAATTTTTTTCCTGTAAAATGTGATGGGTAGATATATGCAATATATAAAAATAATTTGATATAACTACCAAATACATGTTTAAACTTAAAATAGCCATTAGTTCACAGTATACAACTTTTAATGGTTGTGTTAAGAACAAAAATTTTTACATTTTTTCAATTTGGGAATTTCACATTAAAATGATTTTTATCAGCTATTTTATCAGTTTTTCTGATTTTCATTCAAATGAATAATCTCTTATCATGTAACATCTGTTATAACACCTCAAAAACAAGAGTGATTTTCCTGCTGTGAGGAGTGCTGTGTTGGATGGGAAGCATAAATAACCCTGGAACTAAATGGTTCAGCTGACTTTTCCCCCCAGACAATTTAGGCTACCCAAATGAATGATCTTTTCATGGTTTTGTTTTTTCATTCTATTCCAGTCTATTTTTACTTTTTTTTTTTTGAGAGAGAGTCTCACTGTGTCACCCAGGCTGGAGTGCAGTGGTGTGGTCTTGGCTCACTGCAACCTCTGCCTCTTGGGTTCAAGTGATTCTTCTGCCTCGGCCTCCTGAGTAGCTGGGATTACAGGCATGTGCCACCATACCCAGATAATTTCTGTATCTTTAGTAGAGACAGGGTTTCACCACATTGGCCAGGCTGGTCTCGAATTCCTGACATCAAGTGATCTGCCTACCTCTGCCTCTCAAAGCTCTGGGATTACAGGCTTGAGCCACCATCTCCAGCCTATTTTTACCATTTAATAAAGGGTTTTCTCTAGCCATCCCTGGGTTGCTGCACAAAACTCACACATTAGAAAGAGTTCCTCAGACAAGACTATGAAGACCAAGAATTATTCTCGAATGTGCTAGTTCAGGGCAGTGGGGATGAGCAACAGGATGGCAACAGTCTTCTGAGAACTGGCTATTGAGAAAATTCCTTTTTAACAGGGCAGCATGCCTGCTTTACAGCTTTCATTCTTTACTGAAGAGTCCCAGACTAAGAAATCGGCAGTGATTAACACCTAATCCTGGCCAAGGGGCGTTAGGGGAAAGTGGTTCCTTCAGAAACAAGGAGCCAATGAGAAATAACTCATGAAGCATTTTCTTGGCCTTACTGAAATAGTGAATCTCCTTCCCTCCATCCCTCCCTCCCTCCCTCCCTCCCTCTTCCCTTCCCTTTTTGAGAGAGAGTCTTGCTCTGTCACCCAGGCTGGAGTGCAATGGCGTGGTCTTGGCTCACTGCAACCTCCGCCTCTTGGTTTCAAGTGATTCTTCTGCCTCAGCCTCCCGAGGAGCTGTGATTACAGGTATTCCCTTCCCTTCCGTTCCCTTCCCTTCCCTTCCTTTCCCTTCCCTTCCCTTCCCTTCCCTTCCCTTCCCTTCCCTTCATTTAAGCCATTTAAATTTAGTTTAGTTGCAATAAACCAAGTCTAATTCATCTACTCAGGACTTCGAAGTCAGTAATGTTGCATTCCAGGTTTCTTTGGTTACAACCCGTATCTCCATATAAACTGGCAGGAGTAGGTAGTGGTGATGGGTTCTTCATCAAGCTCAGCAACATTGCTCTCATACCTGCATAAATCCACAACCATCAACTGTTTCCTGCAAATATGGAAGGGGTTGCAGCTTAATGAGTGTAGATTTTGAGCAAGTTATTTTTGAACTGTTGAGGTTCGACTTAAATAGCAGCATATCAGATGTCAACTGAGGAGCACAGCTTGATCTCTAAGAATTTATGTATTCATTCATTCAATCAATACTATTTACTTAGTTTTCCATTATGTATCAAATGTTGCTAGGTGCTAGAGTACACTAGGGGCCATGAGAGACAAGATTCCTGCCCTCACACAATTTATAGTACAAGGGAGATTACGGACAATGAAATAAGTAATTATTAAAAACCTCTGACAGGTGAGAGAGGCCTAAGGACCTCTGAGATCACATAGCAACAGCATCTTTTTTGCTTGACGGAGGCTGTTAGACAAAGCTCCCAGAGGAAATAATGTGTACCGTGAGACCAGAAGGACAACTAAAAGCTAACAAGAAATGAAAGGGGACAGAGGGGAAGAGTGATTCAAGTAAAGGCAACAAAATATGCTAAGATCTGCTGGCAAGACAGAGAATAGAATAAACCAGATACTGAAAGAAGATCGTATGATTGGAGAGGATGCAGAGATGGCGGGACAAGTTGGAGAAATAGGCAAAGCTAGGTCATGATGTGCTTTGGAGTTTGTTTCTGAAGCGTTTTAGACAAGGGAGGCTGCCCTGCTGCAAGGCTGTGCACAAGAAGCAAGACAAGTGGAAGGATGACCGTGGGGCCTTGTGGCTTGTTTCCATCAGCAAACCTGCGTGACTAGCCCTCACCTGCCCTCTATTTCCTTTCCTGCATAATCCTATCAGTTCAAGGGACGATTTGTGCCATTTATTTATTTATTTACTTATTTATTGAGACAGGGTCTCTCTCTGTCGCCCAGGCTGGAGTGCAGTGGTGCAATCTCGGGTCACTGCAACCTCCACCTCCTGGGTTCAAGCAATTCTTGTGCCTCAGCCTCCCGAGTAGCTAGAATGCACACCACCATGCCTGGCTAATTTTTCTATTTTTTGGTATAGATGGGGTTTCACCATGTTGGCTAGGCTGGTCTCGAACTCCTGGCCTCAAGTGATCCGCCCACCTCGGCCTCCCGAGGTGTTGGGATTACAAGTGCGAGCCACTGTGCCTCGCTTGTGCCATTTATTTTGATGGTGCTTTTGGCACAGCACTTGTTGGCTGTCTGGCCAAGCATGGGTTAGTGGTAGATGTCTAGGAGTGGATTTATTAAATCGCTAATGAAATAGCACAGGTATTGGGAGTCAGCCTGAACAAGCTAAGGAGATAAGAAGCTAGTTCCCAGGAAGAGCTAAAACCAAGTTCAAGTAGGGATGGTGGTGGGGTTGTTAGGGTTTCTGCAAGTATTAAATAAAATATAAGAAAACTCAAGGAGCCAAAATATTGGTTTGCCGAGGCAAGGAACCAGAAAGAACAAGTTTAAAAAATTGAAGTTTGGAAGAATCCTTTATTAAACAATTTTAAGCAATGTGGCAGCCGAACCTAATTTTTTTTACCCAACCACACAGTATTAATGACTCATTGTGTTTGGTAACACTTCTTGCTGTAAGTGGGTTCCCAAGGAGCTGGGGTGTGGTGTGTTTTGAATCTGTCAATTCATTAATTATTTAACCAATCTAGTTATTGAACATTCATTATACAATTAGTCCTCACTTAATGTCATCAGTAGGTTCTTGGAAACTGCAACTTTTAACAAAATGACATATAAAGAAACTAATTTTACCATAAGCTAATTGATATAAACAAGAGTTAAGTTCCCATGGCATACTTCTGGTCATAAAACCACCACAAGCTTCTAAATAAAGACCCCAAACACTTCTAATATTAAACATGGAAAAAATTGTGAGCTATATGTACATTTAGGAAAGATTAATTTTAAAAAGTAAGATTATTTACTTGCTTATTTCACTTCAGGGTCATAGGTGGCTGGAGGCTGTCCCAGCAGCTCAGGACATAAGGTGGGAACCCACTGGCCAGGATGCCATTCCACGGCAGGGCACACTCATACACACACCCACACTGGCTCAGACCGGGACAATGTAGACACATCAATCAAATCAACATGCACATCTCTGGGATGTGGGAGGAAACTGGACTACCAAGAGAAAACCCACGTAGACACAGGGAGAATGTGCAAACTCTCCACAGATGTTGGCTGGCTCCAGCTGGAAATCATTTTTCTTTCTCATCAATGTTGGAACAAAATGACATAATTTAAAGACCTGCTGTGTATTGTTTTCAGAGTGTTCAAAATACTCCAAAAGTCGCTTCTTAAAAGCACATGTTTTTCCCAGCCCTCACTTCTGCTAAATCCCAATTGAAATAAACTCTCCTCTGCATGATGATTGGTTCTAGACAGGGAATGTGCTTATCACTGGATGAGGCAATCTTGTATCTTTAGCCTGGAGAGGGAGGTCTGAATACTTCGCTGGTAGGAACTACAACTTAATCAGTTTCGTATTCCTTTCTGACCACATCTCACTCAGTAAAAGCTGAGTCTGTGGCATTTACTAGGTCCTAAATAAAAGTCTGTTGAATGAATGAATGGAAAGCCCTCCAGTACACCATGGAAATAATGCTGTGTTTTCCTGCCACCCTGTCTTCACTATTTCCTATTTATATGAACTTGCACAGGTTATTTAATGTTTCTAAACTCTATTTTTCTTATTTGTAGCATGTGGTAAGTAGGTGGAAGATTAAAGCCAATGACTAGCACCGAGTCTGGTTTAAAGATATTAGCTATTAGTAAGGTTACGAGGAATTAAATTCTTTTAGAGGTAGATTGGTTCTTTCCTTGAAACGTTTAAAGTTTAAACTAGAACCTTTGGCATATAGTTCTTGAGGATTTAAATGAAAATGTTAGGACATATGAATTATTCATTCTTTCAAGAAATATTTATTGAATCTCTTTTATAGACTAGGCTCTGGTGATAGGTCACCTTCCATCGGGAAAAGAAAGCAACGCAAGTAAAAAAACAACATCATTTTGTGATGATGCAATGAAGAAAATAAACAGGAAGATATGATAAATAGTACATGGAGTGCCTACTTCACAAGAAAGCCTGAGTCCAGTTGTACTCAAGGAGAGGGAAAAGTAGCCAGGAGACAGATCCGGTAGGACTGGGAAAGCCATGTTAAGAAGTTGGGAACATATTCCAAGTACATTGGAAAGCTGCTGGAAACTTTTAAGCAGGGAAGTGATACAATCTGATTTATATTTTGAAAATGGCTTGCTGTTTGAGTAACAAATTCTAAGTTGGCAGATGCAGAGGCAGGGAGACCAGTTAGGAATTGATTGAAATGGTCCATGTGAGAGAAGTTAGTTGGTGGCTTAGTTTAGGGTAGTGGCCGAGGCAGTGGTGAGGAGTGGATGGATTCCGTGTATAATGTGAAGATAGAATTGATAGAGATTGCTGATGTGGGGTGTGGGAAAGGGAAAGATCAAGATTGCAAATGAATTTCATTTAACAAATATTGAGGCTATTTCTGAGATAAGAAAGACTGGGAGGAAAACAGGGTGGGGTTTTTGTTTTTTTTTTTTGTCAGGGGGAGGAGAGAGGGTCACAAGTTTGGAAATCATATCATCCAAGAAGATACGATTATAGATTATAATAAAAGATTAGTGTGCTGCTGTGCACATCTGTGTCGTTTTCAGAGGTACCACTGTGGATTCCTGAGCAACTTAATGCATACTGTAAATAAAGAGGCTGACCCACATCTTGTGGCTAAAGAACAAATCAATCATCCTTTGTGACATTTGTCTGAAAAGAGGGTGCCATGTGATTTTCATTTTGGCAACTTCACTCCCAAAGGGCATTTAAGAGAAAATGCAGGTTTAGCATTTTCTGAACATTATATTAGTGGAGGGACTCATATAACATTTTGTAAGTAGACCATTGTAAGTAACATCTTTTTAATTCAGTTTTTTGGTATCTCGTTTTTAAATAGCAGAGTACACCATTAAAGTTAAATCTGATGAACACCACCACCACATTTTAGAGTTGTTAAAGGCATTATCACACTTTATATGTCTTTGGTAAGGATACAAGAATATTAATTTCTAGCGGGGCACAGTGGCTCATATCTGTAATCCCAGCACTTTGGGAGGCCAAAGCAGGCAGATTGCTTGAGCCCAGGAGTTACAGAGAAGACTGGGAAATATGGCAAAACCCCATCTCTACAAAAAACACAAAAATTAGCCAGGTGTAGTGGCATGTACCTGTAGCCCCAGCTACTAGGGAGGCTGAGGTGGGAGGATCACTTGAGCCCGGGAGGTCAAGGCTGCAGTGAGCCGTGATGGTGCCACTGCACTCCAGCCTAGGGAACAGAGTGAGATCTGTCTCCAGGAAAAAAAAAAAAGCAAAGCAAAGAAAAATAATTTCTTTTTAGATAGACAAGAGAAAAACATAGAAATTTAATTCGTCCTTGGCTCCTTTAGGTTTATAGTATGTTGTTCTAAAATAGAATTGGCCCAGCTCCAAAAACTTACACAGAAGGTAACTCCAGAGTATATTTTTGAGCCAATAATAATATATATTTTGACCCAGCATTTGCTTGCTTTGAAATGTATTCTTTACAAATGTAAGTGGCTTATCAGTCAATGTAGATAATAAAATGAGGTCATTGTGAGGATCAAGTCAGAAAATGCAGATGAAACTTTGTAAACACTAAAGTACTTTGTAACATAATTTTTTTATTATTATTATACTATTGTGTATCTTTAGTAAGATGCAGAGATGTTTCAGTTTGATTTAGGACTAATCATAAAAAAGGTAAATTTCCCACACATACCACATTGAAATAGGTGAAGTGCATAAAGTTCCTAAGACCCCTGAATAGATAGATATTAGTGATTTCATTTTTCAACTGCTTTACTTTTGCTTTCTGTACCCATTTTACTTTTTTACTTCTTCCTCCATTTCTTCTCCCATTGCCTCTCCCTCTCCCTGTCCCTCTCCTTCACTCCCTGTGTCTCCCTCTTCCCTGCCCTCTCCTTTTCTCCCAGCCCTCATTCTTCCCATATGGATTCTCAGCTAAACTCTATTATTCATTTGACCACAGGTTTCCCTCTGAAAGAGGTAATCTATTAAGTCACTCATGACAGAGCAAATCTAGCCTCAAGACATAGGCTGAGCCACCAACAGAACGTGGCTGAGCAGCTACCCCTCCATACCTCTTGGGCCCTCGTCTACCTAGCATGTTGGATTCTGCCCTCCCAAGTTAGGGATTCGGGATGCGTGTTGCTGTAGCAAACCATGCAACCAGCTGGAGAGCAAACCATGCTGCCTTTTTCATTGACTTGGAACAAGACTCCAGATATGAGTTACTTTTCAACAAAAGGAGGAATACATATATTGTGGTTAGGGTGTAGGAGAATCCTGATTTAACTTCAAGGACTTTGATGAATCTACACGGAGGTGCACAATAGCAATAATCATGTAAAACGAAGTCATTGTTATTGGTGAATATTCTTTGATCATACACTTAATAAATGTGCTGTTTCACTTACTTTTAAATGATTTTGTGGCAAATGATGTTGATGTGACTGACCACTCAATCACCCACTGGCATCTGCGTTAAGCTGTCATTTTGTCAGTGAGGTGAATTTGTTGTATCCACAGAGTTTTGAAATTAAGGGTGCAGTTCTGGGAATGAGTAAGAGGTTTGTTTTTCTCTCTGTGTACATAAATCATTGGTTAACCTCAATGATCTCGTTAGCACCATGGTCAGTCCATCCAGAATCAAAGCAGCTACCAAAATGCTGGTCAAGGGAAGAGACGATATAATACATATGCATAACTACTACATGTCTTTACATACACTTATTATGTTGTAGCCTAGCAGGGGAGTGAACGGCTTTTATTAAATAAGATATCATTTCACCCTGACATCATGTATATTATATAAAACAAAAAGGCTTCCTATTTTGGACTCTTCAGATTAAAAAAGTTATTAAGAAATGTTATGGATTGAAAAGTAACATAAGAGATAAGGCATGGTTATGGTTGATAATGAAATATTCCGGTACTTTTTTGTACACCTGGATGGTGTTTAATATTCCTGAGCAAGTTTATCTACATTATAAAGTTGTTGTGCATTGTGTTGGTCAGCTTCCAGCAGCTGAAGGGAAAACCAGTCATTCTTTGAGTTGTTTACTGATGGAAGTTGGCTACTTGACTTTCATTTCAGTAATTTGATTTCCAAAGGTAAGAACATAGTAGAAATTCTACTTTTCTCTTCCAAATATTACATTTGTAGTGTGGTCGACTTAAAATTATATTATGAACAAAGTAATAATATAGACAGAAATAGGAATTACACTGAATAATTACACAGATAGAATGAGAAAATTGGTGAATGACATATATTACATGCAAGCAACTTGGTAAATGTGGTTGATGAGTGAAAAGGAAACTGTAGTTATTGCATCACACTTAGGGAGGGATCCTGTGGGAGAGCGTGGGAGCGTAAGAGCTTGCTGAGTAAGGAGACCATTCACAACAATGGGAGAAGTCTGAGTGCCGTAGCTAGAAGAGAGTTGGTAGTGAATTTTCTAATTCACTCATTCATTTGCAAACATATACTGAGCACCTATGACTGTGATTCTCACTGTGCTGGGCTTTGGAGGTGTAAACACTAGTAAGAAAGGCTGGTCTCTGTCTAAGTAGAAGACACAGGACTCTGAATCTTGGGAGCTATAAACATGGGAGGAGAGAGGTAATAAGTGAAACTATGAGGGTGGATGAGGTCACCCTCTGCATGTGAAGAGGGAGCAAAACAATGGGCCAAGTGTGGAGCGCTCAGGAAATCCAATTTGTTGACATATTAGTGCTGGTTCTGGCTCAGAGTCTCTAATGTGGCTGTGGTAAACCTCAGATGTCAGAGATGGAGTCCTCTTGAGGCTCAGGTAGGGCTGAGATCTGCCCCTGCCCACCCACTTGGTTGTTGACAGACCTCAGTTCTTAACTGAATGCTAGACTGAGGATGTCAGTTTCTCTCAGGCTGTTTGCCAGATGCCTCAGTTCCTTGCTATATGAGCCTCTCCACAATATGGCAGACAACTTCCCCAAGACAAGTGATGGAGTGATGGGGGACTGCGGGGAGGAAAGGAGGGAGAGAGAGGGAGAAGGTGAGGAGAGAGGGCACACACAAACATGAGAGAGCAATTAAGACAGGAGCTGCAGTCTTTTTAATAATCTAATTTTGGAAGATCATGTCATTACTTTTGCTGTGTTATGTTCATGAGAAAACCACTAAGTCCTGCCTACACTCAGATGGAAGAAATTAAGTTTCATCACTTGCAAAGGAGGAGTATAAAGAATTGTCCCATCACAACACTATATGATGTCATGCTACTGCATATCTCTTCCCAACACTGTATTCAGTGATACAACATTGGTAGTTTGAAATCAGCCATGGTGGGAATATTTAAACCATGGAAATTAGCAAACATTCTAAGTCAGACTTTTCTCCCCAGACAGCTGACATTTGCCAGCACACGACAGGATGAATATAGAGCTATGCGTTCACAAAATTTTTATGAAGTAGATGAATTTTAGGAAAGGCTTTGAAAGAAGGAAATAAATATTATTGATACAGAAAAAGATAGTTTCTTAATTTAAAGATAATAGAGGTGAAGCAAGAAGTGGAGGGAGACCTAGGGAGTTTAAATATGCTCTTATGGATGCCTGTAATGACATGAAGAGAAAGCAGCTCTTTCTTTCTCTTTTTTTTTTTTTTGAGACGGAGTCTCGCTCTGTCGCCCAGGCTGGAGTGCAGTGGCATGATCTCGGCTCACTGCAAGCTCCGCCTCCTGGGTTCGTGCCATTCTCCTGCCTCAGCCTCTCCGAGTAGCTGGGACTACAGGCGCCCGCCACCACGCCCGGCTAATTTTTTGTATTTTTAGTAGAGACGGGGTTTCACCATGGTCTCGATCTCCTGACCTCGTGATCTGCCCGCCTCGGCCTCCCAAAGTGCTGGGATTACAAGCGTGAGCCACTGCGCCCGGCCTCTCTTTTTGTTTCTTGTGTGTACATGTGTGCACACGATTTGAAATGGAGATTGCATACTAAATTTAACTATGTGTACACACATTAAAGACTTGGCATACAAGATTTTTCTTTAATCCAGCAATCAGGATGGGTATATAATCTTTTACATAATTGCCTATGAAGCCACAAACAAGTAATCCATATGCCAGTAAAGTTGGTAAAGCTGACCTATACCTAAAATAGCTCAGAAATTCAAAGACCAAATTTTAGTTCATTTGAACTGATGCCTTGGTGTATGTAGTATGACCAATAATATGTGAGGAGTGCCACCATTTTATCAAATGAGCAGGAATTCACTTCAAAAAGAAAATTTCCAGAATCATAGCATTTTAGGTCTGAAAGAGACGGTGGGAAACCTACAGTACATTATTTCTCAAAATGTCTTTGTCAATCAAACATCAAAATCAGAAATGACTGGTCTTCTTTTTAAAACCTAGAAGCTTGTTAATACCTGAAACCCACCCCAGACCTGATGAATTGGTAGGGGCTTAAGAATCTGCACATTCTATAAACTCCGTACATGATTCTGTTGCAAGCAAACGTTAGAGAGTGAATAATCCAAAGCTTTTATTTTATAGATTAGGGAAACAAACAACGAAGCTGTAAAAGAGACCCCCCCCAACAAGTGAGACCACATAGTAGGCATGATTTTACACATTACAATTTTTTTTCTCCAAAATAAAATTTTTTAAATCCAACAATCATGGTGGATATATAATCTTTTGTATAATTGCCTATGAAGCCACAAACAAGTAATACATATGCCAGTAAAGTTGGTACAGCTGACCTACATGTAAAAATAGCCCAGAAATTCAAAGACCAAGTTTTCATTCCAAAATTTCTTATTTTGGAGAAAATAGAAAGCATGTCCTTTGTTCAAAGAGACAATTAAGGAACAACACAGGACTTCAATGAAAATATGTTGTTTATGTGTGTAGTTACTAGTCAGTATGCCCCACCTCACCACAAATTAGTGTGGTTACTCTAAATTGCTAACATGAAAATCTTAACCTCCTACTTCTGAAGTTATTTGGTTTTAGCTACTCAATTTTTTTTTTCTAGGCTTCCAAGTTTGCTGTTTTGGGCATGATTTTAGAAATATAATTATAAGTTTGATTTCAAACTTCTGGACCATGTAATCAAGCACAGACTGGTCATAGTGGAAAATATACAATTTTTAGCTCTGCCTACATTGACAAAAAAAAAAAAAATGGCTGGATCCACATCAATTCAACTTGAGTGCCATGTGTTTACGGTGACAGTTTCTCCCCAAAAACGCAAAAAAAAAAAAAAAAAGAAGATCCATGCTGCTGTAGTACATGTACATAGGGGTGTTTGAAGCCAGCCCCTCCAGCAGCACCTTACCAACCATGTCTGTGCTTTTATTTATGGATCCAATAAGACGACTTAAATATCTAACTCCTTTTCCAGGTAAAAGTTTTTATTATGTGCAATGCACTGTTAAACAGGTGAAGAATAAACAAGTTTAGAAAAACAAAAAAGCCTAACATGAAAAATTACCCGCATGGTGTCCACTTTTCCTGCTCGGTTGCAATACCCAATGGATTATTTATTTATTTAGATTTGTGCTGTCCCTGAATCCAAACAGCAGCCTCTTTAGAGTAACATCTGCTCCAGACATTGCTCCAGGAATATAAATCCCGACTAAGAGGTGGGTATTTAAAGCTGTAAATGATTTTTTATTTTTACAATAGCTTTGCAAAAGGAATGGAGGTGTCATGTCATCGTCGGAGTTTTCTTAACAGGATTTAATCTTAATGCCAAACTAAATCCTTTGTCTAAAGCATCAGCAGAGTTGTACTTTATTTTCCCCGTAGTATTAAAGAGGAGGGCTGGTGCAGGCACAGCCACATGACATTGCCTTATCTGTTTTGTCTGTTTGTTTTCTGGAAGAATCTAGGAATGTGCATAAATACAATTAAGGACAGTATCTACAAACTGGAAGAAAGCATTTCTATTCTCTTAAACCTCTAAATCAAAGCACTTAATGTTCTGATTTCCAGCAAGACCTTTCAATAAATGGAAACCCAACCCTTGGGTTTGTGTTTTGACTCTTGATACAGTTATGAAAGACGCATCAGGAGATGGCAAGTGGCTGCCAGTACTTCCTTTTTTTCTGGAATATTCTCTAATTCTTGGTGTATCAAGATGGAAACTGGTAGGCTTGGAATAGATGTCCCTTTAAAAGGCTCCACTAACAATACAAGAATATTTTTTCCATACGCAGTGACGTGGGTGGGTCATGGGTGTCTCAATGACAGTAACGTTCCCGAACCCCGGACCTTAGCTGTCATTTCACCTGCGTCGTCCCGGACGCCATTTGGCTGTTGACGTGGTTCCGAGCCAACAAATAACGCCAGCAGCCCTCCCAGATCCACGCCGGCCCGTCTCTCCGCCGGCCCCCTCCTCGCAGTGGTTTCTCCTGCAGCTCCCCTGGGCTCCGCGGCCAGTAGTGCAGCCCGTGGAGCCGCGGCTTTGCCCTTCTCCTCTGGGTGGCCCCAGTGCGCGGGCTGACACTCATTCAGCCGGGGAAGGTGAGCGAGTGGAGGCTGGTGAGGAACTTGCCACCCCCAGCAGCGCCGGCCGGCTAAGCCCAGGGCCGGGCAGACAAAAGAGGCCGCCCGCGTAGGAAGGCACGGCCGGCGGCGGCAGAGCGCAGCTATGGCCGGGCGAGGGGGCCGCGCGCTGCTGGCTCTGTGCGGGGCACTGGCTGCCTGCGGGTGGCTCCTGGGCGCCGAAGCCCAGGAGCCCGGGGCGCCCGCGGCGGGCATGAGGCGGCGCCGGCGGCTGCAGCAGGAGGACGGCATCTCCTTCGAGTACCACCGCTACCCCGAGCTGCGCGAGGCGCTCGTGTCCGTGTGGCTGCAGTGCACCGCCATCAGCAGGATTTACACGGTGGGGCGCAGCTTCGAGGGCCGGGAGCTCCTGGTCATCGAGCTGTCCGACAACCCTGGCGTCCATGAGCCTGGTAAGGGCGCTGCCCCCTGACAGCCCTGGGGGCATCCCGGAGGGCGGGCGGCAGAGGGTGGGACTGGTGGCGATGGGGGAAGGAGGGATGGATGGGCCCAGGGGTGCCTCTTGGTAAAAGGTATCTAAGGTGGAAGGTGGAAAGTGGGGGGAGGGATGGAAATGGGGAAGAACCCGACTTAGAGCGCCAGTGGCCCAATTTCTGCTTTCCCGTCCGATCCCCCCCAGCACCAATCCCATCTCCCCAGACCTTAGGCCACCCTCTAGTAAGTATAGGCTTGGGAGGCTGGGGTGGCGGGGGATGGAGGGTTAGCAATACAGAAAAAACAAATCCTGACGCACGCAACCCCAGCGGTCGCTCTCACTTTGCTGTGTGAAAAACCCGAAGGAATGATTGCGAGTCCCCAGCAAGGGGGTTTGGTCTTCCTTGCTGAAAAGAGTAGAAAGATAAGGTGCAGAAGGCAGTGATTTAGAGGAAAGGAGAACGAGGGAGAAAGAGTCATTTATCATTTTTTCTCTAATTTCCAGAGGACCAGTTTATTGGCTCTGTGTACCCATCTCTACCTGTGTGTGCATACGTATTAGGTACACTCGCTGCTGTGGATGCTTGGGGAATCTTAGGGATATTGCCAATCTGGGGTGGTGGTGTATACAGACACGTTGGTGCCCATCTTCCTACCAGGGTGAAAAGTGGTTTCTGACTTTTGAAACCAGATTTTGAAACCGCACAAGGCCTCTCCAAGGAAAAGGGAGTATTCCATTTTCTCTGCTATAACCATTTGAGATGAATAGTTTGTGATGGGGTCTTTATTCCAACTGATGTTTCCAAATAACCATCTGTATTCATCTTTCCTAGAAGTACGTTAAAGCACGTTTTGGTTTATGTTAATTGTGATGCATTTACTATTAATGAAGAGGTATTTAAAAATGTTCTTGGGACTTTTTTTCATTATGTTTCTGCTTAGGAAATAATTTGGGCCTGGTCTTCTGATAATCAAGGTACAGCTAAAGTAATCTGTGCTAATAATATCAGCATGGGATGCTTAATTTTTGTTTAATGACAAAGCAAGCAAGAAAAGTAGGCTAAAAATTCTCAGTGCAGGGCCGGTATAGTTTTATAATGATACATAAGAACCAAACCAAGAAGGGATTAAAATAGGTGATCAATAGACATTTTGATCTTCAAATATATAGTAGATGGTTTGATCAAGAATAAATCTTCAGGAAATATTTCTTACCTTCAAATAATATAAGAAATAAAGGTTTGTGTAAGTTTGCTGTCAAAATTCTAAGATCAGATCCTAGAAAACATTTAATATTAACTACTCTGTCTAGCAGGATTCAGCATGTAGGATTGGACATTTTGAAACTTAGTTTCATAATGTTATCTGAAGAAAAGGAAAAATTTACAATGTGATAACTGATTTTCAGCTAAATCCAATAACCAAAGCCAAGATATCCTAGGCACGGTTAAAGCTAATGTAAGTATTTGTGACTCTCCTGCTGCCTACTTAATGAGAACCCTTTGTTACTCTATTTTGTAGATTGATCCCAGAGTTTTTTGCATTGTTACTTCAAGAGATTATATGAAAGCTAATGTTTAACTTTTTGTTGTTTCAAATTTGGAAATAAAATTTTAAAGTGATATTACAGTTAGAAAGTGATACGCTTTAGAAAATGAAAACAATGATCCCTTTGCTTAAGTATCTGGAATATATAGTTCATCAAGGTTTGCGAATCCTTCTTTTCGATTGCAAGCTGTATGAAGTGGGGACCCTGACTCCAGCACCCAGCTCATGTTTGGCACACAGCGGGCTTGAATATACATTATGAAATAATCTACATTATGGAAAAATACTGAATATTTAGTATGGAAAAAATGAATCCATCAATAGCTGCATAACACAGTGTATTAAAATAAAATGTTTAATTCTTCATACATACAAAATACGTCGATTGAATTCCTCTTAGAGACAAACTTGGAAGTGTTGTACAATGTGTACTTTACAATTCCTTTTTAAATGAAGGAGACTCTAAGTCTATGGTATTACTAATAGAATACAAAATGTCTCTGTCCCTTATATTTTTAAAAGTAGGAATAAACTATTATAAACCAACACTAACAAAACTACAAGGTGATATCCCCCTCCATCACCTTTTATGAGGGTCAAGGAGGTTAGAAATCTTCAGGAAACTAGTAAACATAGAGATCTGATCAGTATACAAGTTTGATGGTGCTTGTGTGAATTAACTTTAAGGAAGTTTGGATAAAGGAAAATGTTCACCATTCTTAAATGGCTTTTCAGTTTCTTTTAGGTTAAACTATTTTAAGAAGTAAAAAGGAATACTTATTCTGAGGTACAAGTGAGCTCATTCAGTGTTTTTTTTTTTTGAGCACCTGTATACTCAATGTGGACCAGACTTCTGTGAGTCGTGCCTCGGCACGACCCATAGAAGATAACACAGAAGATAGTCCCTTGCCCTGAGGGGAATAGAGAATTGGGAGCTTGAAGAACAGCATAAAGGGATGTGAGGCTGCAAGATCGGCTTTGGGAGGACTGGAGAAAAAGACAGTAGGGTCAGCAGGTCAGGGAGACTGGATTATTGAAGAATGGATGACAAAAGATAGGAAACGTACAGTTTGTTGACATTTACAAATTCCAAAATAGCTGGTATAGATATCTGTCTTCACTAGGACCCCTGCTTTTGAAAAAGGGCCAACTGTCTTTACTATTTTCACCTTTTAAGTACCTTATTTTTTGTTTGAAATAACATTTCTGATTCAGCTTTAGGAAATAATATTGAACTTAAGAAATGTGTTTACTTGACTGAAATTTTGAGGTGAAGTTGCTCATTTTTGTTTTATTTTCCAGCAAGAGAGGTGTCAGATTTGTTGATTAGTTTTCTTAATCTAGATTCTTTTCCTGAACATTAAAAAACCAGTGGATTTCTAAGGATTTAGTTGTCGTAACAGAAGAACTCCAAGAAAATACAACAACATACCCACATAAAGCCCTTTCTTGTGGTAGAATCAGCAAGCTAGAGGTTTGCTTCGTTAGACTAGCAGTTTTTGGACAGACATGTTTGTTGATACAATTAGCTCTTTTCCTGAGCAGAAAGAAGTGATCTTTATACATGCTTGGTACAGGACATGGGGTGTAGTTGAGCTTATCTCCTGAAAATGACTCTCTTTGCAAGATGTTCAACATTTGAATTCATCAAAAGGCAAAGCAAATTCCATTTTGAATTGGTCATCGAGGAATAGCCAAACCTATTCTGTGATGACATCTTAGGAATCAGCTTGATTGTTGACCAGCTGAATGTTGGGTCTCAGTCATCAATTTTGTATCACTTCTGAGGTCTGCAAAAATCTGTTGAAAGAGGGTTGCGAGCAGCAGCCAATTTTAATAAGCAGAACCACAAATGGTCCTGTCACTGGTCTCATCTTCTCAGACATTGTTAAGTCTGGACCCCAGATGGGTTTCCTCTACAGTGGGAGTTAGTGTTTGTGGCCCATTTGGAACTGGGATGAAGAATGAGCTTAGACTAGGCTAGGGGCTGATTCTAAGTGCTCAGATATGCCCCATTAGATATCATACCTGCTAGGCATGATCATTTTTCCCATTTTTCTTTCCTTTTACTTAGATTTTATACTTTTTTCTTATTTCCATGCTTAAGGACTCATGTATTCAAACCCAAACGTATGCCTTCCTAGGCATGTATATCCGTCATCGAAATACAGTACTCATAAAAGAAACCTTTATTATCTTATGTTTAAGTAATGGATTCTGTGTTCCCAGACCACTCCACCCAGAGTTAAATCTGAGTTAAGATTAATTTGCTTAAAACACTATTTCTTTTACATGTAGTTCAAGATAGCTTTTGGGAAGTAAATCTGATTTATAGCTAAAATGCTATCTCAAAAACATTCTTTAGAGCAGGATTTTTCTTTCTCAAAGGCTGGAATGATTATTTTGGACGTATTCCTCTCTGAATCTGTTAAAATTTAAAGTGTATAAATGCCAGTGTGCATTTGCCAAATATTGTGATGGAACGTTTAATGCTGGCAAAGTTTCCACACAACTTGAAAAAAAGAAGTGTGGATTTTTATTATTTGTATGGCCTCTTTTTATAGCAGATTAGTATGTATTAGTGGCAAATGGTTACAACTAAGTAACACCTTAAAATTTGTGAAGATAGATGTTAGATCCTAGAGAAGAATCTAGACCTACCACACATAGTCAAGAGTTATTTTTAGACCTGAATGAGTCAACACAGCTTTTGCCAGAAGTGATGTTCTTGATTGACTTGTGATTGGTTAATGGAAGAGAAGGCAAGTTGGGCTTGCCCCTACACGATAGCCTTTGCTCAGACAAAAGAGGCAGCTTTCCATGACAACTGATTTCAGAGGTGGCAGACAACTCATTTGCTAGTAACTCCCTTACCGGCTTACCATAGGGGCGAAATCCTATTTCTAAATATTATTAAGAAATACGAAATAGCTCTTGTAACGGGTGAGACATTAACCCAGCTTTTCTCAAAGTATATTCCATGGAACATATATTCAGCACGGTTTGATAGGCATTATGTAAACAAAGATAAACAGGTTTGTATATTGAAAGACTTAACAGAGCTCTTAATAAGCTAAGGTACATTTCAAATCTCCAAGTTAGATTCGTACTATATAAGGTTTCCCAGCCTTTTACCATGGGATCTCCTCCTCTCCCGCTGGCTGGTGGCTCACACCTGGTTGAGGCAGGAGGAGTGCTTAAGGCTAGGAGTTTGAGATCTGCCTAGGCAACATCATGAAATCCTGTCTCTACAGAAAAATAAAATTAACTGGGCATGGTAGCATTTGCCTGTAGTCCCAGCTACTTGGGGGGCTTAGGAGGGCGCTTGAGCCCAGGAATTTGAGGCTACAGTGAGCCACGATTGTACCACTGCACTCCAGCCTGGGCGACAGAGCGAGATCCTATCTCAGAAACAAAATAACAACAACAACAACAATAAAAAAGGGAGCTTATCTTGGAAGTAGTGTTACACTTCCATTAGCCCATTATCATTCTTTATCATAGTATTAAAGATTCATTTGTCACAGGAGACTGGATGTAGAACAAAGAAAAAAATGATTCAGTTGGCAATTCTCCAGCAGAGGGCCTCATACAGGGAGCTCTTCAGGGGTAGGGAACATATGTTTTCCATTTTTCCCCTCCATAAACAGCTAGTGTAGTGGTTTGTGTAGAGTAGGCTTTTACGTTATGCTTAGAATCAGAGCATGATTCTGAGGCAATGAGGCAGAGGAGAAATAATTTCATTTGCTTTTTCCTCTCCCTGTCTTATGGAGCTGAAAAGGACACATAATTTTGATGAAAATGATTAAAGTTAGACAAATGCATCACGATTCTTCTTTTATTGTTGAATAGCTTCATGCCTTTAACTTTTGTTCACCTCTTTTCCTTGTGTATGACAAGGGAATACGTTAAGAACTCAGAACTCACAGGATCGCTGTGAGGCCAAAGTAGTGTAGTATATAGAAACACATTTAATGAAGTTGCTTACATCTGGTTATTAAGAAGAAATGCTAATTTGTAAATATTCTTTTTTTACTTTCAGTTGGTCTGGAAACTGTGCTCCATGGCCTTTAAGTCATTTAGCGTAGGCACTCTTGGCTGCGTCATCACGTGAGATCTGCCTCCACCAATCCTGCGGAATGCTTTCCTCTTAGGATGCTGTTGCACAGGCTTAGTTGATAGCCCTGAAGGACTTTTTCCCTCTTCTTACTGTTTTTTTTGTTCACAAATGTTTGCTTTTTTTTTTTTTTTTTTTTTTTGAGATGGGGTCTTGCTGTGTCACCCAGGCTGGAGTGAAGTGGCACGATCATGGCTCACTGCAGCCTTGAACTCTAGGGCTCAAGGTGTCTCCCTCCTCAGCCTCCTGAATAGCTGGACTACAGGTGTGAGCCACCACACCCTGCCTGTTTGCCTTTTATCAATTTTAAAATGTGGGACATTCTTGCTTTTCTTCAGTTTGATATGATGATGAACAATAATCATCAAGCAAGCTTGAATCAAGCAAGCGTCACTCAATAGGAACAAAGTGTGCGTCAGTATTTGAGAATGTCTTTATGGTTGTTTCTTTAGGTAGCCAAATAAATCTAGGGCAATATCAACATTTTCATTGGCAATCTGACTTATTTTTCTAAAGAATTTATGGTGAAACTGCTCCGGTCCTGACTAACTTAGTCTTTTACAGTCTCAGCAGAAGCAAAAGCTCTTTGAAACCTCCTTTCTCCCCGCTCCCTAACTTTCTTACCCCTACTGGGGCTCTTTCTTTATGCTTCCATATTTCTTTGGAGAGCTGTAAAGAATTACAGTGTGGACTTTGATGTCAGGGGACTTGAGCTCAAATCCTGAGGCTTCTTATTTTTAGCTGAGTGTCCCTGGGCAAGTCAATTAACTTCTCTCTACCTCCCAAATTCATCACCTATGAAATGACAATAATGTGATGATTAAATGAGGTGGTAAATATAAAGTTCTTAATTCAATATGTGGCAACAATTATTATTACCTCATTATGGCATTTTCCATTGTTGGTCTACATGGGATAAATCTATAGACAAAATACAATCCCGGACAAGAAGAAGCTCCTATAGCTCTTGTAGCTTCTTGTGCTCTAGGATTGTATTTTGTTTATATATATTTTTTAATTCCAAATGTCTAGTATTATGCTTGGGACATAGTGAATATTCACTGAATAGACTCAGTGAATGTTTTTGAATAAATGAAGTTTCTCAAATAGGCAAAGATGCATATCATAAAACAAAGCCATGTTGGTTGATGTTGACATCATGCATATTAGCATGCCAGAAGTGTGATAACAAGAAAGGATAGAGATGGTACTTTTCTTTTGCATATGCTTATTTTTTGTGTGCGCTGAATCCAGTTTTGCATAATGGAGAAATACACCAACGTGAATTACATGTCTTTTCAAGTTTCAGTGCTGAACTTGCTGTGTTTGTTGTCTCATATAACTGGACTGGTAAGGGGTTCTCTTCCTTTTGGAAGAGAAGGATCTTCAGACATCTTAGAAAGTTAAGCTGCTTTTTAAGTGTTAAATACACATTTTAAAGATAATTGGTAAGCATTTATTTCATAAAATTTTGACCTTTAAAAACTCTGCATGAGACCTGAGTGTTAAAAACTAAGAGCTATGTGCGTGTTTTTAACACAGAAGATATGCATCTCCAGGTTTTCATTTTCCTTTTTCTCATGAAATGGTATTCAAATTGTGCACTTCGAAATGCCACAGAGGAGGAGGTTTATCCGAGCTAGGTGATGGGTCAAATGAACTTAAATTTGAAACATGTTTAAATTTGCCCTTTTCTTTCCTTCTCATTAATTACTGGAATTGCCATGAGTCCGTTGCTCTGTGAAGGTTTCTCTTTCTTTGAACATTCGGGATATGGTGTTTTGTAAGTGATCTAACAGCCAGCTTTTTCTAATAAAACATGGCCTAAGAGAAGAGCCTGTTTGTGTTACTAGTGTCTTTTATGATTTTCAAATGATTTACCCACTTCTTTGACTGTCCCTAGATGAGTAATCTTTGAAGGGTAGGGTGGCACATGTGGAGTATTAAAGAGATGGCTCTTAAGCAAAGATAAATGAATTACTTATGATAATACACCGTGGAACAACTTTCCACTACTGGTAAATATTTTGTTTTCTACAGAAATCTCTTTACTATCAAATCATTGCTAAACGTCATAGTTCTATAATAATCACATTTGAAGACGTTTCATTTCAAACACAGGCTGATTATTTTAAAATGGATGTAAATTGTTTATTTTCTAAGTAAGCCTAAATATAACTTAAATTCAGGTTGCTAAAAAACCTCTTGCTGGCCAGGCGTGGTGTCTCACACCTGTAATTCTAGCACTTTGGGAGGCCAAGGCGGGCGGATCACGAGGTCGGGAGTTCAAGACCAGCCTGACCAACATGGTGAAACCCTGTCTCTACTAAAAATACAGAAATTAGCCAGCCGTGGTGGCACGTGCCTGTAATCGCAGCTACTCAGCAGGCTGAGGCAGGAGAATCGCTTGAACCCGGGAGGCGGAGGTTGTGGTGAGCGAGATCGCACCACTGCTCTCCAGCCTGGGCGTAGAGTGAGACTCTGTCAAAACAAAAAACAAAAAACCTCTGTGTTGGTCAGGCTTGTCTTGAACTTCTGACCTCAGGGGATCTGCCCGCCTCGGCCTCCCAAAGTGCTGGGATTACAGGCATGAGCCACTGCGCCCAGCCCGCCCCAAATTTCTTGCTGTGGTTATGCATGTCAAGGTAATTAGAAGGAACAATAATTATCGCATTTATTTGCTCAATGTAGGTAGGCAACTCCTCATATGTTCAGATCCCAAAGTGATGCTGACTGATTGGACCTATCCAATTTCTCTTCCTATATAGGCGAAAGTATTTAAAATCATAAAATCTTTCCTTCACTATGCAGCTGCTAGTCACTGCCATTGTGTAATGTTTTCTCCAAGAAATAGCTGATTTCTAGAACTCTGCTCAAAATTTGCACAAATCATAACCTTTAGCCATGAGTTTAGGGTAGTGAAACTTGAATATAAAGATCGGATTGTCACCTTCCTGACCCATGTCCTGAATACCCTTTTTCCTTTTCTTTTTTTAGCCAAGTGGTAATTTGTAAAACAACCTTTCTTCATAACTATTATAAAATATTACTGTGTGGCATTCCACACTGAAATTAACTTTCCAAGATGAAAATGTAGGCCTTTTTTACTAGAACTAATAATTTCAATGTAATTTAGGGAATATTTAATGAACACCTACTATGTCCATGCCATTTTACTTTACCTGCTGGTCACCATTTGAGGCAATGCCATTGCATTTCTTGAAATATGTTATTTCATTTTTTGCTTTGGATTCACTCTTTCACACACATTGAGCTTATATTGCATACTGTATAACCAGTGGATACATTACTTGATTCTGCATAATGCCTGCTGCATATGATGCAGGGGTTGAAGGCTTCTCTATCTTATTCTTAATGTAGCAAACACAGAAACAGTATCTGTAGGGGAAACTACTGAAAATGTTAAAGACATTTGCAAAATGAAATACTTTTTGTCCTTTTTGTGTTTTAGTTGCAGTGCTGGACATCTGATTTTAAAGTACAACAGTCCTATTCAAACATTTTCATTTGTCTCAGATCTTGACATTGTTCAGCACAGATTTTTTTTCTTTAAGTTTACTGGAGGAAACCAGTCTTATTCATTGTGGGAACTCGGTAAATGTTAAGCCAGATTTTCAACATAACCAGCATCAGGGGAATTAAGTTAATGCACTTTTGGAAACTGCATTAACTCCACAAAATCAACAAGACTTTTATAGAGCTCACACAAAGAGAAATCAGCTGCTACATGTATTTTCTCAAGAGTCAAATTCAGTTTTGGGAAAATGCTAAAGCCATAAAAATACATAGGTAGATAAATCTCATGTGAATACTATTACATAGATATTTAATGAATAATACTATGTAGCTAAATAGACTAAAATACTATCTAGACATGTAGGTTTTATTTAGGGTTTGATGATGGCAAGATAATTGTGAATGCAGAAGTCGTCTTTGTTTTAAATTTCAAATTAGTTTAACTATTTATATTTATAGATTTCACTCCTATCTATAAAATAGCCCTTGTTTTTCTTGTTTTTACTTCTACTCATAGCTATTGTCAGGAATTGAGAGTTTTTTCTTTAATCTGAGTGGTTGGTGCTTGTAAAAAATATCATTTCTCAAGAATTTTTTTTCAGGAAGTTTTCTTGGGCTATTATTGTTCTCTGGGTTTTTAAACAGTTGGGCTAACTTTGCCTTTGCTTTCAACAGAATGCTAACCAGATAGCTTCTGAGATAGGTTACAACTTCATGGCTTAAAGTATTGGTTGTGCTGGAGTTGTCGTTCTCCCTGGAGAACAGTCCTTGAGAACTAATTTCATAGCCAGATATGCTGAAACTGTTAGAAGGTTGAGGTGACTTAACGGCCATTTGTAAATTAAACTCTGTAAAATTATTTGGCAAATGAATATTATTAAATGCCACTAGCATAATAAATGAACAAGTCCAAACATCTAGTGAAAATTATAATTTCAATTAGATTTAGGACATATTTTATAATGTCAGTGCTTTATTTTCACAGTTGCCAAATTATAAAGTGAAATGTCTTCTCGTTTCTTAAGGAGACATTTTCAAACTGGTCTGTCTTCTCCTGGAATCAAGATAGTGACTGCACATTTCAGCGTGAACTGTCTGGTGCACGTCTATAGTAGGTTCTCGATGTGTTGTTGAAAGCGTTGAGTGAGCGAACACTTCAGAATGAATGACACACATATTAGATCTAGTTATGCACACTTTGCCAAACCATTGACATGCATGCAAGCACACCTGCTTCTCCAGCTGCAAGGCAAGTAGTTATATCAATACATAATTCTGCCTTCCTTCTAGAACCATGACCTTGAGGAGAGGTGGCTATCTTTGGCAGATTAATTACTGTATCCACAGTGCTTGGCATGTATATTTTGTCACCAACTGGGTCTTATGTTAATGTTCCACCCTAGGTTGATAGTGTTTCTTGTTCTGGTCTTTTCTATATTGAGCCCTGGTTCTGTGTTACCTTCAATCTACTCAGTGAGATGCAGGTCCTCATTCTGTTCTTGGATTTAACATTAATTTCTCCATACAATGGGTCAGACTCAGTACTTAAAATACGGAGGCTTCCTCCTCTGGGAGAATTTTTGCCGCCATTTCTTTATTCCAAATGTATGAGCTGCAGAAAACTTTAGAGGTGTTGAACATGTGCAAAATACCTGATAAAAATGCTTCTATATGTTAATGCATAGGAAGAATTCTATAAACTTTCCTCAAATTAGCCTCCTTCAAATTAGAATAACCTTTGGGTTGAATGTTATTAGATACTTAGAATGGTCTCCCCAATGTCCATAATGGGTTAGTTTCAGTATTCCACTGGTCAGTGTAGCATTGGGATTAGTAGCATTTTTATATTTTCATATGTATGAGTAACACACATTTTTACTGTACTTGTCAAACCCATTTCAATTTCTAATTTCCTCTCCACTAGTTAACTATGGAGTGAACATGAGAAACTTCATTAAAAGAGTATATTCATTTTACTCGTGTGTGTAAATTGTTAGGTTGTATGTTGAGGACAGCTCTAGGTTTCTCTCCAGCAGTGAAAAACATGAACTATGTGATATTTTTAAAATTTTTGAGATCCTTTTCTATTGTTTCTAAACTTCTGAGTAGGCTTTTTTATATAGATTCAGAGTACTGGATAGATGGGAGTGAGGGCACCTTATGCCATTTTAACAAACATTTTCCCTTCTCCTTTGAGTGTATTTCAGTTTGCACAAACTGTATCTTAAAAAATTACACCTAATTTTCAGGGACATCAATTCAGTGTGAGGTATTTTTCCTGGATAGTTTTAAAACTGTTATTTTTGTTGCTGTTATTATTTTAACATTGAAGCTTAACTCATTGGATACTATAATTTTGTGACCTCTGTGTACAGGGAAAGTGAATCAATGAGAATGCATTTTTTAAATGAATGTACAGAAGAGTGAGACTTGTTAATATTTTTTCAAAAATTCATTGGACAAAGCTAATGCATTCATGGGCTCCATAAAGACAGTAGTATAAGGAAAACATTCATACCTCTGCCAACATTTCCAAAAGGCCAAGAAGGCTCCCATTCGTGGAACACGTTACATTTTCCACAATGTTCTCAGCCCTCAGACCAAGGTAGTAAGAACGCTTTATTATCAAAAAGGCCCTACTAACAACTTGCAGTGTAAATCATCCTAATTGGACAGATCACTGAGAAAAAACAAAGACATTCATTCACCAGACATTTGGAAATTCCAGGTAGAAATGCTTTCAAACCAGGCCACATTTGGAAATCAAACTCTGAGTAGTAGAGGGCTGTAAACGAAATACTGTATCTTTTATTTCTGTATGTGTTATTATATTTGTAGCGCGAATGTACTTATTTAACAATAATAACTAAGTGCCTCCTATATGAGTGACATTCTGCAAATTGAAGAGGTATTTCAAAAGGGAGCAAGAAACAACAGTATTTTACCAAGTACTTTGTATGAAGGTATTGACTCTAACTCTTCAGGGAGTTATAAGAGAGTGGTCTACAGTGGAGGGCTTTCAGAAGGAGGTGGAGCTTTGAGCAGGACTTAAAAGATGCATAAGATATGGAAAGTCAAAGAGAGAACTTTATTCTAAGCTAGTAAAAAATCATTCACATTTCTTGTGTTTTTTTCTTCATTGTTCTGAATGTGGTGACATATAAGCATTCAAGATACATTGTGCCAGATAATTATGTTCCATTAACATGTGAAATTTTCATCTACAGAAAATTTTTGTTTAGAGAATGCTGTTTTGGGGGTGCTGTGCTTTGGGGCTGATTTCCCTCATCAAGACGGTAAAACTATTTGGGATGGAGCATATACTAATATAAATATAATATACTTATATATATAGTATATATATAGTAGTGTATATACTAATATATAGTGTATATATGTATATAATATATATTTATATATTTACATATAATAGTATGTATACATAATATATATATCACATATTGTAAATATATGATATATGTATATGTAATATGTAATATACATATTATGTATATTATGTATATAATATTATGTATATAATATATATGTATATATTATGCATACATATTCAGAGCTAACCTTTGGGTATTAATGAGAGTTGGAGTCCAGAGCCTAGCATATATGTAATATGTAATATACATATATCATATATTTACAATATATGATATATTATATTAAATATATAATATATGTATATATTATATTAAATATATATTTATAAATTATAATGGAGCTTATACTTATATATTATATTTATATTACATTATTATGTAATTATGTATATTATGTATATATCATGTATATAATATATATGTATATATTATGCATACATATTCAGAGCTAACCTTTGGGTATTAATGAGAGTTGGAGTCCAGAGTCTAGCATATATGTAATATGTAATATACATATATCATATATTTACAATATATGATATATTATATTAAATATATGTTTATATTATATTAAATATATATTTATAAATTATAATGGAGCTTATACTTATATATTATATTTACATTACATTATTATGTAATTATGTATATTATGTATATATCATGTATATAATATATATGTATATATTAATATTATATATATATCATAAGGACTATTCCATATAACTCATCCCAAAGGGAAATCAGCCTCAAAGGACAACACCCCCAAAACTGCATTCTCTAAAATGAAAATTTTCTCTAGATGAAAATTTTACATGTTAATGGAACATAATTATCTGGCACATATATAGTCTGTTATAATATATCACATATATAAATCAAACATAAACAGTTATATAGTGTATAATTATAAGTAGAATTATATTAAGCATATACTAGATTATATTGTAATTAGCAACAATTGATTAGTAATACTTTTCCTCCCTAGGTAGCTATTATTGAGTACTCTCTAGTAAGTCATGGAATATAAAGATGTTATGTAATTTTGATTTTGTTAGGCTAATTTCCAGCAGTTAAGTATAGTTCAATTAGTGTTCTGTTTTGACTATGTAATTCAAAAACTATGTTTTGTAAAAACCCACAAAAATAAGAACAAGAACAAAAAAAGCAATGTCGTTTGAGTTATTGAAGGAGAATTCAGCCCATAGATTTTCTCCATGCTTTGGCAGCTGTTTTAGAGCATTCATCCAGCTGCATTTGTCTAACACTTGAATAATGATCATGCAGTTTGTCAGATGCTTTTGGGAGAGAAATTCACTACGCAGAAATATTTAGTATTTAACTAATTTTTCCAATTATAGGTTTTTGATTAGAGTAAATTTATTTTGAATTACTCCTGATGTTAAACCCAATCTTCATTAGTGTTCCATAGAATTGTGAAACATTAGAATTATAGTTTTTTCCTAGCTAGAAGGAGCACTCTCATTTTATAGATGATTAAGTTGAGCTTCAGAAAGAGATTAAACAACCTGCCCAAGGTTTTGAAGCCCAGGAGGCTTGGAACTCATTTTCTGATATACAGTTGGACACTCTTCTTAAAGTATTTCCCATAACAATGTACACAGTTGGAGAAAAGAACATAACTATTTCTTATTGGTCATGGAGGGTCATGAGCTGTTTATGTCTGTGAGGGCGTTACTGGAATGTAACTTATCAGTTATGTTTTCAAATCCTTAGAGCAGAGCTTCTTGACCTGTGTGCTGTAAATGGGTATGGGTGTGCCAGAGGTGGATGGACAGGGCCTAGGGTGGCAAAAAATCAGGAAAGCATTGAAATAAATCACTCCAGCACACTGTAAGTACATACAGAAAATGTTATTTTTCTTGGCAGTAGAATCCATTCTCTAGGAAGAAACAAGCTTTTGTTGGAAGACTGCTCTGATAAACTTTTTGGAGGGCTGGGCCTTCAGGAAGGCTGAGGACCTAAACTGGATAAAAGGGAGAGGGACATATTCAGAGGGTGTGTAGAGAGTCAGAGAGAGAGAAGAGAAAGACTTAAGGGCTGGTGGCTCAAGAGAAACTTTGGGGAAACAGGAATAATGGATGCGGACATCAGCAGATCTACAGCGCTCCATAATGATTTGTGGAGTAAATTACTTTGGGAGATGGGATGAAGTGCTTAATCTTGCTTTGAGTTAGGGACTGGTAAAATCCAAGATTGCCCAAGGAAAGACTGTTCCATATAAGTTACAATACAATTATGAAAACTTATTAGCAAAGATCAGATACCTACTATACCACAGTGCTTCTGCGAATAGATTCAAGTAATTTTTTGAATTTAAGCCTGGCATCTCCCACATGACTGACCATTTAGGAATCCTGGTCCTAAGAGAACATGACCATTGGGAATGGGCCTCTGGGAAGGGTGCTGTGGTGTGCAAGGGCAACCCTCAGTTATGTGCACCAAGCAGAATGAATCATGTGTTGTGTCACAGGAAGTGAAGGGTGAATAATATAAATAACTAAAAATGGGTGAGGTTTCCTGTTAAAAAAAACATACTCGTGTTGATCTGTTCATGTGTCCGCATTACATTTCAATGTGATTGAGTGGGGAGGATTGCTTGGGCCCAGTAGTTCGAGACCAGCTTGGGCAAAATAGCAAGACTCTGCCCCATTAAAATTTTTTTTTTTTATGTGAGAAATGTTATTTGTGCTGAAGGGGATCACATATTTGTTGAGAATGTTTTCCAAACCAACAATCGTCACACAGTTTCTCAAAGGACGTTATTTCCAGGTTTGTAAAAGTTTTATGAAACTTATTAAAATGTTTAAGAATCATTGATAATATATTGCATGTTTAATGAACAGCCTTTATTAAAAAGAAGAAATATATAAAGGAACTATATCTGGAATGAAGAGCCTCCTTAAATGATTGGACAGAAAATAGTGGCATGAATTACTGTAGGAATTTAAGAATATATGATATACGTGTGAATGACTTTTTTTGTTTTGATTTTTGTGTTATGAAAAACTCTACCAAAATGATTAGTTGATGAATTCTGTTGGTAATTTATAGTCAGGATATTAGCAAGCAAAGTATTCCAAAGTCTTCTGGCTGATATTTGTGTGAAAGGTTGTGTTCTCATATGAGCAGGAAATGGGCTAATAAGGCAATGAAAAGACTGGAGATAATTTCACGGTTAATTTGGGGTACAATTTATTTTGATTATAATATTATTTCTAGTGAAAGTATTAAGTCTGAATTATTCAGACAATTGCTTTAATTCTCCATTTGATATTTGACCTGTGCATAGAACTAACCTTTGGGTATTAATGAGAGTGGGAGTCCAGAGCCTAGCCAAGTAAGAGATTAGGAAGCAGAGATGGAAAGAAAGTTCTAACTATGCCAAAGGTCAATGCACAGTACTGGTAATGATTTGACTGGGCAGTTTTATTAGCAGCCATTTCTTTGACAGACCAATAAAAATGACTTACAGATTCTTTTCCAAGTTATCTTATATAAATGAATTATGATGAAAAGAATGTGAACCACATTTCATCTTCTTTCTTGCCTTCTGTTAAATATGTGTTCAGCTTAGAAATTAAATAGCACAGGATAGAACTTGAAATCATAAATTCTGTGCGTGATATGTAGTTCAAAGGTATTACATGATAATTCACATGTAGAGAATTGCACAGGATAGTTGGGAAATGTTTCTTAACCCTCAGAGAATGCTCGCTGGGCACACGCATAACGTGTAGATGCCCAAAGCATTTCAGAAGTAGAATTACGAAAAAACCCCAAAACACTTGTCATGAAAGGTTTGTGAACCTAATCTCGCCTGTATAGACTGGGCTAATTCTGATATTAAGAGGAGTTCTCCCTTCTCTTAAGTAAACAAAAACTAGATTGGCTTTCATCCAATCGGTTATTCTAAGACCACTGCAACTTTTTTCTCTCACAAAAAGGAGTTGCCCTAAAGAAGTTTCATTTGCTTTGCCCTCTTTTTTTTTTCTCCCTCCTCTAAAGGAAAAAAGGTATGTGTGTGTTGAAATCTAAAATATAGGAAAGTTTCCATTTAAAAATACTTTTTAGATAACCAGATTTGCTCTTCGCACAACGAGGTCTTTGGTCCCTGGGTGATATTTTATATCATATTCCTGAATTCTTTCCTGGAGTCATCTTTAACGGGGCTAGGGAATTTATTGGGTGCTGTAAGAACTGTTGGTATGACCCACCATGCTCTCTCTGTCTCTCTGTGTAACTCCTACAACTTGACTTTGAGATAGATCTAAAGAAGTGAGCTATCAAATGTTGGAAATATCAGGTAAGAAGTTACGATAGGCTGGTCATGGTGGCTCACACCTGTAATCCCAGCACTTTGGGAGGCCAAGGCAGGCAGATCACTTGAGACCAGGAATTCAAGACCAGGAGTTTTCAGACCAGCCTGGCCAACATAGTGAAACCACATCTCTACTAAAATACAAAAATTAGCAGGGTGTGGTGGCATATGCCTGTAATCCCAGCTACTCTGGAGGCTGAGGCAGGAGAACTGCTTGAACCTGGGAGGTGGAGGTTGCAGTGAGATGAGATTGTGCCACTGCACTCCAGCCTGGGCAACAGAGCCAGACTCTGTCTCAAAAAAAAAAAAAAAGATAATGGAGATTATTAAAAAGAATAAGATAGACGGAAATATAATATTTAAGCTTAAAGAAGAAGGCTGGGTGTGGTGGCTCACGCCTGTAATCCCAGCACTTTGGGAGGCTGAGGCAGGACAATCACTTGAGCTGGGGAGTTTGAGACCACTCAGACTCACTTGAGACCAGCCTGAGCAACATGGCGAAACCCTGCCTCCACAAAAAAAAAAAAAAAAAATTACGAAATATTAGCCAGGTGTAGTGGTATGCTCCTGTAGTCCCAGCTACTCAGGAGGCTGAGGTGGGAGGATGGCTTGAGCCCAGGAGGTTGAGGCTGCAGTGAGCCATGATCACAGCACTGAATTCCAGCCTGGGTGATAGAATGAGACCTTGTCTCAACAAATAATAAAAATTAAAATAAAATAAAAATAAGACAGTGAAGCCAACTGAAAACAAAAAGTATTAAAACACAGAGAAAGTTAGAAAATAAAGTTTAAAGATGAAGTAGAAAGGCCAAGGAAAAATGTTTAAATGTTGTAGAGAGAATATGAACTTACTATATATTATTGCTCACACTTAAATAATGCTTGGTATATGCCAAGTGATGTTTAAAGGCACAACTTACCCACATATCCCTTATGGGTTTGGTACTATAATTATCCCCATTCTATAAATTAGGAAACTGAGGCCCAGAGAGGTTAAATGATTTATTTAACATCACAGGTTTGTAAGTGGCAAAACCAAGATTAAAATATACATGTATATATAGCTACATTCTTAAATACACAATTCGGTATATTAGACACCTATTTATTTTGTCTTCCTCCCTTCTGATATTAGCTCCTCTCTTCCCTTTTTGGGTAAATGTTCCTTCTTACCATGTGACTTCGGTGGGAGCTGTTGCCATGTTCTTAGACACTCTCTTTCCATGCTTTCGAAGTAAGCATCCTTTCTACCATCTTATCTTGATTATACAACGTTATTTCCAAATATTATTTTAGATTGTCTGCATTTTCATCAGATAAAACAGGATTATCTCCCTTTTATAGGACAAATAGTCATTTCCATTTAAAAATGGAGCTGTATTAAAAACAAGCTTTTGGCCAAACATAGTGGCTCATGCTTGAAATTTCAGCATTTTGGGAGGCCAATGTGGGAGGATTGCTTGAGGCCAGAAGTTTGAGACCAGTCTGGGTGACGTAGCAAGACGCTGTCTCTACCAGGAAAAAAAAAAAAAAAAGAAAGAAAAATTAGCCAGGCATGGTGGTGCATGCCTATAGTCCTGGCTACTCCAGAGGCTGAGGTGGGAGGATTTCTTGAGCCCAGGAGTTGGAGGCTGCGGTGGGCTGTGATTGCATCACTGTACGTAGCTTGAGTGACAGAGCAAGTCCCCATTTCTAAAAAAAAAATAACAATCCCCCCCACTAAGGTTTTAATGTTATCTTGTACATTCATGCTAAATAATTTAGAGGCTGGTAACAAAAAGAATATTGTTCTGGTCTCAATTAATTAATTATTCTAATTAATACATAAACTTATTTTATTAATTGCTTATTTACATCAGATATAATATTAGTAAAAGATTGATAAGAGCAGGTACCAGTGACAATTTTCTGAGACATTAAGATTTTTCTTTATATTTAGGACTATTAGCCTACAAGTGCTAATATATACACATATATACACACATACATATACACATGCATACACATATATACATATATGTATATAGGTGTATAAATACATATAGGTACATATATACATATAGGTACACATATACAAATGTTCATGTGTATACATATGCATACACACACATTTAAATGGAGTATGTTTATCTAGAAATCAGGAAAGTTAGAAACTGAGAGTAAATAAACATTTAAAAATGGAAAGGCAAATGGCTTTTCAAGATAGCCCTGATTTTAGGTCAATGGAAAAAATCTAAGCAGTTATTTTAACTAAAGTATCTGGTGATCATAGCTTGGAAGATCTGGAATTTTAAGGTGGGTGGCTCACTTGACTTGAAAATCCAATATTTTTTCTGAAGTAGGTGTTGCCATGGTGACAGAACGGCTTAGCAACTGAAGACAGATTTCATTGGCTGGCTGGCTGCAGACTTGCTTGTTGAATGGCATTAATATGTTGCCTCCTGCTGTTTTTTATGAAGGAGACCATCTGGCATTAGCTGTATTTAAAGGTACAGTTCTGTTAAACAAAGAATACCAGGTGATATACACTGAGGTGTTAAAAATAGGTTTTGCAGGCATTAGTTGGTTTAATCAATCAATGACTAAGAAGTTCCACTTCAAATCACAACCTAGTATAACCAATTAATTCACGATTCTAGGCTTTGACAGCAGGCATTAAAGGGTTTTTTTGTACTTACTTATATTATAAAAATTTAATTGCCTAAATATACTATACTAAATGATCATATTAATCTTGATGTGCCTAAAAATTAATCTACTTGATAAACTGTTCTCTCACTTATATGTTCATAAACCAGAGATGTAGTTTTAAAATAATGATTACTGAGGATGTTTAATATATCAGAGCATAAACAGCTGTCAGTTTTTCTTTTACTTTTGAGGGTGATAAAAATAATGGATTTTCAAGTAAGATATATTAAGATGTCAAATGCATCTATTCTACTAATTATAACTGTTGATTCTAAACAATAAATACCTGTTGTACATCTGTGAAAAGACATACCCTCTTTTTTATTTTTTGAGAGAGAGTCTCTGTCACCCAGGCTGGAGTGCAGTGGCATGATCTCGGCTCACTGCAACCTCCACCTCCCAAGGTCAAGCGATTCTCCTGCCTCGGCCTCCTGAGTAGCTGGGACTACAGGCACACGCTACCACACCCAGCTAATTTTTGTATTTTTAGTAGAGATGGGGTTTCACCATGTTGGCCAGGCTGGTTTTGAACTCTTGACCTCAGATGATCCACACGCCTTGGCCTCCCAAAGTGCTGGGACTACAGGTGTGAGCCACCGTGCCTGGCCACATATCCTCTTTTAAAGGAGTTCCCAATATACTAGGGAGGATAAGACACATGCATATGTTATGGTAAGACAGAAAATGACAAGTACCTTAAGAGTAATACAAAGCGAAGTTTGAGATTGAAGAATGGAGGACACGTTTAATAAGGATACTCACCGAGACTTCTGATTGGCTTAATCTTGACCAGTGGAGAGGAGAGAAGAGAATTCTAGGAGAAACAGTAGCATTCATCAGTGTTATAATCACAGCCTCTCTAAGAGTGGGTTCCAAGATAATGTTCAGAGGATAATAACACAGCACTTTGTGCTTAGACCTTGCTATACACACGTAGAGGAAGCAAAATCTTTACAAATAGTCTTTGGCCATATCATGAATATGCTTAAATGCTAGGCTGAGGATTTAGACTTCATTTGTTCAGGAATTAATAGAAATAGATCATTTGTGAGTTGCTAATTTAAGAAAAAGATATTGTATGCTTTGACATCTTTAGGGAGGTGTTGTGGACCCACCACCTGGAGAGAGATATATGGCCATCAGTTTGAAATGAAAATCATTTCATGGCAGAATTTGAGGACAGAGGAAAAGATTTAGGAGTCATTTGCCTGACTGGTGAGGGTGAAAATGGCGATTATGGATGAGATGACTGAGGGACGGAGAATAGGCAAAGGAGAGAAAGTGTATCAGGCAGAAACTTAGAACACACCAACATTTTTAAGATTAAATGAGCAAGAAGAGAGCAGAGAGATGTAGTCAGAGAAAGAGACAGTAGGTATGATTCAGAGCTGTAGTCTCAAGATAGGACTGGGGGCATATGACGATGCCCAGTGCAGTGGAAGTTAATGAAGCAGAGGATACAGTAAAGGTCACTCACTCCCAGCACTGGTTGGAAGTCACTGGGGACATTTGGGGAAGTAGTTTCAGTAGAGTCAAGAGGAATAAGTCAAACAAATGGATAAGGAGTAAGTGAAGGGCAGTTTCACCTCTAACAATCACCTTTTCTCTCACCCATTCATCAAACCAAGCCTTTCTTTTTTAAAGGCTAGTCAAGTGAAGCAGTGGGAGTAAAGAAGGAATAAACTAAGTTTTTTGAAGATTACATACTATTTTCAACACACATTCATTCCTGAACTCATATCATTGTGGCAGTCACTGCATTACTCTCTTCATATGGTTCTCACAAAGGGCCACTACTGACTTCTTAATAGGGTGACCTTATGTCTTGGTTTCCACCATATTCAGTGTTCCTGGGGTATTTTTGTTAATAGAGCCCTCTGTCACCCTCAAAACTGTGCTAGTTTGGATGATAAATTATGAGTTATCCCAGCTCTTAACCACCAGTTCTAATGAGCAGTTTTCAATCTTTATCTTACTTGACCTTATTTGATTTTTTTTTTTTCTTTACACAGCTGACTACTCCCCTTTAGTGTGACTTGAAATCCCACTTCTTTGATTTGTACTGGATAACTCTTCTGGTTCTCCTGACACCTTCTCAGTCTTTTCTGCGGCCTTCTCTTCTGTCCACCCTGTAAGTGGTGTCATTGCTTAGAGTTCTGTTCTTGGTTTCTTCTCTTCATTACACACCTTTTCCGTAGACAAGCTCACTCATAACAACAGGTGCAGTTAACTAGAAGCCAGTGATGGAAAAATATAACCCTTGTTTCTCCCCCCGAGCTTCAGATTTGCACATCCACCTGCCTAGTGCACTTTTACTATAAGTGATACTCAACATGTGGACAAGAACTTGAGCATTGGAGTGAGACATAAGGCTGCCAGGTCTGCCATTTAATAGCTTAATGGCCTTAAAGAAGAAAGTCTCTATGTGGCTCAGCTTCCACTCTGTAAAATCATGAAACCTGTCACGTAAGGTTTATGTGCAGGTAAAATGAAATAGCACATGTAACGTGCTAAGCACAATTCATGGCACACAATATACACTTAATGAATAATAGAAATTATTATTATTTCCCAAACTGTATTCTCCTCCCATTATTTCTTGTCTTGTGGAACATCTGCCTTCCTGAGTGGAGGAGGGTTTATGTGTGGGGGAACATGAAATACTTTTGGAAAGATTGAGTGATGCCACAATATGTGAGGCCCTGGAAGCTGGAGAGAGGAATTTAGACACAATGGTGGGTTACGGGGGCTTCTGCAGTCTTGTAAGCATAGAATGATTCTGTGGAAAGTGGTGTTGTAGCAAAATTAGTTATTTTAATATTAAGCCAGATGTGTTTAAAGTAGGGGCTGGGAGGCCGGGCAAAAGGCTGATAGAGTAATACTGGCATGATTTGATGAGGACCTGGAAGGGTGTGGTGACAATAGAATGAAGAGGAAAGGATAATTAGGGAAACATGATAAATGGACAGATTATTTTATTTTTTATATCAGTTCTTTCTTCAGAAGGTTGTGAAATATTTCCATCAAAAAGATATATTTAATAAAAATGTAATAAAGCTTCTTTATGGATCAAGAAGCCACTACTGTTTTGTACCTATTTATTTGTGAAAGAGCAGGAAAATGTGCTAATAATAATAGTGGCCAACATTTTCAGCCTGATTCTCTCAGAGTTTGCTTAGATGATCATTTACCTCTTCAGATCTTTGAAAGAATTTCATAAATGACTGGTCCCATTTGTAACCTTTATTATTCTCATAGTTACATAGAATTATTGAGATGCATACTTCAGTATTAAAGGATGTTGGTGTTTCTAGTGATTCTGGCCTGTTACATGATGCCATGTGATACAGTTTGGATATCTGTCCCTGACCAAATCTCATGTTGAAATGTAATGCCCAGTGTTGGAGATGGAGCCTGTTGGGAGGTGTTTGGATCTTGGGGGCAGATTCCTCTTGAATGACTTGACACCATCTCCTGGTGTGAGTTCTCGCGAGATCTGATTAAGTGTATGGTACCTCCCCCACCTTACTCCCTTTCTCTCCATGTGATGTGCATGCTCCCGCTTCTACCATGAGTGAGAGCCCCCGAGCCCTCCCTAGAAGCCACGTAGATGCCAGCACCATGCTTGTACAGCCTGCAGAACAGTGAGCCAATTAAACTTCTTTTCTTTATAAATTACTCAGTCTCCGGTATTTCTTTATAGTAATTCAAGAATGGCCTAATGCACCACGTAAATTAAAATATACACCTGCAAATATGTCACAAAAAGATTTACTCTCCCCCGAAGAGGAGTCAATACAAAAACCTGAAGAATGTGGCAAGTGGAAAAACAGAAATGAGAAAACTACCTTTGTTTTTAAAAAATATTTTTAAGATATTTTTTCTTTGGAAATAGATTGTTGTTTTAAAATCTGGAATGTAAAATGCCAGACTCTTCTTCCGTTTTTCTGGATTTGAAACAATCGAACACTGGGAAATATCTGGTCCGGAACTAAAATGCAGGCACACCAAATTTGAACTCAGATTGAAAAAGTTAACACGGGGAATCAACTAGAAATTAACAGTGATTGTGAAGAATATTTTGATTGCTATTTGATTCTTTCATAGCTCTGTAAAACTTATGTAAGCAAGCTATTAAAAAACAAAAGCTGAAGGCGACTGTTTTATGATGTGTGTATCACAAAGGAAACCATCACCACCTGTCATTGAAACAAAGAAAGGTTCATGTCAACTAAATGTGAAAAGAAAACAGTGTAAGATATTTAAAAAAAATCATATTCTTGAGGCCATGAAACACATGTTCCAGAAAACAGTTTATTAGAATTGCATTAAGTAAAAACTAATGTCTGCATACTGATGGGGAAGCAGTGTGGAGTGGTATGGAAAATGTTAGAGCAGTCTATTTTTGTAAAATCTGGAAGTTGGAATAACTCATCATTGGGGCCCCATCTCTAAAATCCTGCTACCACTATTAATGTGACAATGATTTAATTGTTGAATGAAATTTAAATTGTAACATATGCCATGGGGAATGTGTTTTCTGGCTTGCTAACAACATGAAAAGAGGATGTTGAAAGCCTCTTGTAATTCATGTTTTTAATTTCATTCTTTTTTTTTTTTTTTTTTTTTTTTTTTTTACAGAGTTTGGTTTTTATTGTTATGTGTTTGTCTGGGTGGAGAATTGTCTTCACCACCCCTGGCCACCCTGGCCTCCTGAGAGGAACAGGCAAAGAGATGGCTCCAGATGGCTCTTGGCTGCCACTCTAGGCCTCAGGGCTTATACAATGAGCACAGTGGGTTCCACCTTCCAATAGTGCAAACTCTATAATTCACAGTCAGACTTCACCAGGAGGGAGAGATGATCTTGGCTGAAGGCACTTTAATCAGGGAGCAAACCCAATGCCGGAGTTTGTCTTCCTTCTCGTTACTCTGATAAATCTAGACGCCACTCTGTTGGAGAACCAGCACTGCCGGCAGCTGGGGTTAGTGCACTGACTGAGTGAGGCATGAGGCCTGCTCACTGGTAAAACTTCTTGTTAGGGCTGTTAGTGTGGTCAGCTAGCAGCTGGCTTGGGGTGAACTTTTTTCCATAGGCAGCCTCATACTTCTTGAGCCGGTCCACTATCTTCTGGGCTTCATACAGATCCGCAAAGCAGAAAGGCCCTCCAGGACAAGGTGGGAAGCTGAGCCCGAAGATGGCTCCAATGTCTCGCTCTGCAGGTGTGGCCAAGATCCCCTCTTGCAGGCACGTGACTGCCTCATTCACAAATCTTGTCACCAGGTGGAACTGGATGTCTTCATCTGAGGAGACTTCAGACTTAGGAGGCATCTTCAGACTTGCTAAAATACTATCCATGTCAGAATTCAAATTCTTACTCTTCACACTCTCCTGATAGATGGAAAAGCCCTTCCCACACTTGCGACCTAGGAAGCCCTTGGACACCATCTATGTCAGCAGTTCTGGGTTTCCACCTCCAAACTGCTCCCCAAAGGCTTTGCCCAGATCTTTCGCCACATGTTTCCCTACATCCACGCCAACTTCATCCACCAGTGTGTCGGCACCCACAGGAAAGCCAAGGCTTGTGCTCAGGGAATCCAGCTTCTTCAGGTCAACTCTTTCCTGGAGGATTCAGATGACTTCAGACATCATGGGTGCAAGACACCTGGTGGTATAGAAGCCAGGTCCATCCTTAACCACAATGACGACCTTTCCCTGCTTGAGACCGACTGCTACAGCTGAAGCACTGGTGTCTTTGGAAGTCTTCTCGGTTGTGATCATCTCCAGCAGCTGCGTCTTGTCTGCGGGAGAGAAGTAGTGCCTGCCAATCACCTTCTCAGGTCTTTTGCTGACAGCAGCGATTTCACTGATTGGGAGAGGAGATGTGTTACTGGCAAAGACACAGTGATCTGGAATCACTGCTTCTACTTCCTTTAGCACTCTGTGCTTAAAACTAAGGTCCTCGAACACAGCATCCATCACCATGTCTGTCTTTCAAAACCTTGGTAATCAAGCTTCCCAGTCAAGTTGCTGAAGATGGAATCCCTTTCAAATGATGTTAGAGCTTTCTTCTTTACTTTATCATTCAATCCTTTGAATACTTGTTGCTGTCCTTGGCCTAGCCCAGTGAGTGTGGTATCTTTAAGTATAGTCTTTCGCCTCTTATCCACGGAGACTTGGGCAATGCCTGCTCCCATCATCCCTGCACCAGGAATAGCCAAATGCTTAACATCCTTTTGTGGAGCTCCAGATGTATTCTTCTTGCACAGGACCTGACCCTGGTAGAGTCCCATCAAGGCCTTTGATTCTTTGGTCATTGCAAGCTCTCCAAATTTCTGAAATTCAGAGAGATAACCAGCATCACTCCCTTGCTCAATTCCAGTCTTTACCACATCAGTTATTTTCAGAGGTGTGGGATAAAGCCCTTTTGTCTGCTTTCACACTTTTTCTTCCACTTTTTTGTAAATCTGTTGCCTGACAAATGGAATAGTCATGGCATACGCTGTTAATTTTTCCACCAATCCCTTGTCTCTCTTTGGAGAGATCTTCTTATCAGCTAGTCCTTTGGGAAAGTAATTGTGACTTCTTCTAGGTATTTGATTGTCCATTCTTCTGGAAGTTTTAGTCCTGGTCCCAGAGATTCCACCGATTGGTCAACCAGTCCCATTTTCCTTGCCCTGTCTGCACGAATGTTTCTACCAGTCAGCATCATGTCAAAAGCAGCAGGCACACTCACCATTTTGGGCAGCCTTTGTGTCCCTCCTGCTCCTGGTAAGATCCCCAGCAAGACTTCAGGAGCACCGAATACTGTTTTTCTGTCTTTTGTTGCTATTCTATATTGGCATAAAATGGCAGGATCCACTGATGTCATCACAACAGGCTTTGTGGACTTTTCAAGTTTCTCAAATGTTCTCTGTGCTTCTTGTGGTATCTGTGTTACTTCTTGAGGGGTCTTGCAAGTGGCTAACATGTTGATATCAGCACCTACAATAAAGCAGCCTGGCTTTGATGAGATAAGGATGGCACTTCTGATTTGATCACTAGCCCAGATTTCATTCATAACTTCCATGAACTCTGAATGCAGCTGTTTGTTTATTCAGTGTATTTTATCTTTGAATGGGGAGAGTTAATTTAAATAACTACCACATCCCCTTTGACTCCATAGTTAATATGGGTTCTGGTCAGCAAAGCAAAGGACCCTGTAAAATTGCGGCATATATAACCTTGGGAGCGGAGGATTCTGAAGGCAGAGAAGCGGCTGAGACTGCCAATCGCCCAGTAGGCCACCATGTTGAGCTGAAGAGAACAGCAGTGGAGAGCGCTTCTCTTTAATTTCATTCTTATCTTTTGTATGAGCTTTTTTGATGTATTATAACCAAGGAGAATACAAATGAACTGACTTCACAGTTTTTCCCTCAGATTTCAGAATTGTACTGTTCTTAAGCTCCCTCCTAAAGCTTGCCTCTTTTATTAAATATTTTAATATTTAATGGCTGAAAATCTTTGTGGTCATTATTACTTTGTTGCAGCTTTATTGAGATAGAATTCACATACCAAATAGTTCACACAATTAAAAGTAAAATTCAATGGTTTATAGTATATCCACAGTGTTATGCAGCCATCACCACAATTTTAGAACATTTATATCATCACCTCAAAAAGAACCCCATACCCATTAGCAGTTATTCCTCATTTTCCCAATTCCTCCCAATCCTGCTCCAACAACTCTACGCAACCAGACTAATCTACTTTTTGTGTCTATAGATTTGCTTATTCTAGACATTTCAAATAAATCAAATTGTGCAATATGTGGTCTTTTGTGGCTCCTTTAACTTAGCATAATGTTTTCAAGGTTCACCCATGTTGTAGCATGTATTAGTACTCCATTATGTGGATTTACCGTATTTTGTTTTTCCACTCATCAGTTGATAGACATCTGGGTTGTTTCAATTTTTTGTCTATCATGAACAAGGCTGCTGCTGTGGCACTCGTGCAAGTTTTTGTGTGGTTGTGTGTTTTTATTTCTTTTAGATATGAACCTAGCAGTGGAATTGCTGGGTCATATTGCAGTTCTTTGTTGAACATTTTCAGGAAGTGCCAGACTGTTTTCCAAAATGACTGCACCATTTACATTCCCATCAGCAGTGTACAAAGGTTCCAATTTCTCTATATCCTTGCCAACTTGTTTTTTGCTGTCGTTTTGATTATAGCCATTCTACTGGGTGTGAAGTGATATTTTAATGTTGTTTTGATTTGCATTTCCCTGATGGCTAATGACATTAAGCATCTTTTCAAGTGCTTATTGACCATATGTATATCTTCTTTGGAGAAACTTCCATTCTTTTTTTGTTTTTTTTTGAGATGGGGTCCGGCTATGTTGCCCAGGCTGGTCTCAAATTCCTAGGCTCAAGGGTTTCTCCCACTTCAGCCTCCCAAGTAACTCAAGTGGATTGCTGGGGTTATAAGCATCATGCCGGGCTTCAATTTTTTCTCTTTTTTTTTTGAGATGGAGTCTCACTCTGTTGCCCAGGCTGGAGTGCAGTGGTGTGATCTTGGCTCACTGCAACCTCCACCTCCTGGGTTCAAGCAATTCTCCTGCCTCAGCCTCCTGAATAGCTGGGATTACAGGCACCCACCATCATGCCTGGCTAATTTTTTATTTTTTTATTTTTTTATTTTTTAGTAGAGACAGGGTTTTGCCATTGGCCAGGCTGGTCTTGAACTCCTGACCTCAGGTGATCCACCCGCCTCGGCCTCCCAAAATGTTGGGATTACAGGCATGAGCCACTGCACCCAACCCAACTTTTTTTTTTTTTTTTTTTTTAAGAGACAGAGTTCCGCTGTGTCTCAAACTCCTGGGCTCCCGGGATCCTCTCACCTCAGCCTCCCAATTAGCTGGACAACAGGCATGTGGCACTGCACCTGGGGCTGTCTGTTCATTTTAAAATGGGCAATTTATCTTATTATTGTTGAGTTGTGAGAGCTCCCTATGTATCCTGGAACCAAGTCCCTTATCAGATATACGATTTCCAAAAATGTTCTCCCCTTCTGTTTGTTGTCTTCTTACTTTCTTGATAGTGTCCTTTCAAGCACAGAAGTTTTACATTTTGATGTGGTCCAATTTATGTATTTTTTCTTGTGTTTCTTGTGCTCCTTGCATCATATCTAAAAAACCATTGCCTAATCTAAGGTCGCAAAGATTTACACCTACGTTTTCTTCTAAGAGTGTTATAGCTTTAACTCTCACATTTAAATCTTGATCCATTTTGAGTTAACTTTTTTATCGGATAGGTAGAGGGTCCACTTTCCTTCTTTTGCAGGTGGATATCCCATTGTCCCAGCACAACTCATTGAAAAGACTCTTATTAAAAAAAAATCCACCCCTCAGCATATTTCCACAAGTCATGAATTTCATAAGTGAGTAGAGGCAACTCAAAGATAGCAAACAACTTGATTAATATCATTGGCTAATAAGGGGCACAGTAGGAATTTAAAAGCCTTAGATTATATGCTTCCAAAACCCATACTTATTTCAATATACCAGTGGTTCTCAATTTTGAGCCTGCGTCAGGATCACCTGGAGGGCTTGTTAAAACACTGGTTGCTGAGGTCCCACCCCCAGAGTTTGATTCAGTAGGTCTGAGGTAGGGCCTGAAATTTTGCTTTTCCGACAAGTTCCCAGGGATTCTGATGCCACTGGTTCAGAGGCCACACTTTGAGAGCCATTGTAATGCACTGTGATGGTTCCCCTGTGTATCCTGATGCTCGAAGAGCCTTCAGTTGGGGTGGAGGGAGACACAGAGAGAATAATATAAAGTCAATAGTAGTGACAAAGGGCTAAGTGTGCATAGAGGAAGAAAACAGTAATTCTGATTAGAATATTGAAAAAAGTTTCTGCAGGAGACATTATGGAATGGATTGGTTTATGGATAATCTCAAGGATTTACCTCCACCTGGTGAAATCAGACAGCAACTGTCTCTTCTTACATTTGTTTGGTCACGAGTATGCTTAGAGCAGCTAAGCTCTTGAGCATATAAGCAAGTATATGGCGGAGTGGGTGGTGGTTCCGGAATGGTTGACGTGGGAAATGGAGAGAGAGCACTTAAGTGTCAGATTATGACACTGAATACCGGAAAGTAATGGGAGTGAGGCTGGTTAAAATTTTTCACCCATGCAGTCTCCCTGTGTTGCCCAGGCTGGAGTGCAATGGTGTGATCTCGGCTCACTCACTGCAACCTCTGCCTCAAGGGTTCAAGTGATTCTTGTGTCTCAGCCTCCCCAAATAGCTAGGATTATAGGTGCGTGCTACCATGCCTGGCTAATTTTTGTATTTTTAGTAGAGACAGGGTTTTGCCATGTTGGCCTGGCTCGTTTCAAACTCCTGGCCTCAAGTGATCCACCCGCCTCAGACTCCTGAAGTGCTGGGATTACAGGCTGAGCCACCGCACCCGTTCTCCACCCATGCTTATATCCCACAGTCAGGTTCAGTGAATCGATGCCACTTACGTGAGGGACTAAAATAAATAGTGGATTTAATTTGATGACCTTTTTTTTTTGACTCTGAGTCTTTCAGTGTACAAATGAAATCTTGATAAAGAAAATATCAATAATAGCAGTATATCAATGCTTTCCTAAGAAACTGTGAAATACTGTGGTGATCTTATCCTGGAACAAACTAGGATGAGCCAGTCTTTATTAGATTATTTTATACTATATTTATACTTACTTTGTGATTGTTCAGGAGGACCCTTCATATTGTTGAATTCGGTAAAATTTCCTTGCAGGCCTAGTGTTAATGGGGTTTACAGGCTCTCAGGATTGTGTGCCAGTTGCCCTCTTTCTAAGGTAGTTTTATTCATAAACCACACAGGTTTTTTTTTTTTTTAAAAAAAACAAAAAACACAAACAAACAACAAAAAAACAGAGGCCAGGTGCAGTGGCTCACACCTGTAATCCCAGCACTTTGGGAGGCCGAGGCGGGTGGATTACCTGAGGTCAAGAGTTCGAGACCAGCCTGGCCAACATGGTGAAACCCCGTTCTTTACTAAAAATACAAAAATTAGCTGGGTGTGGTGGTCGGTGCTTGTAGTCCCAGCTACTCAGGAGGCTGAGGCAGGAGAATTGATTGAACCTGGGAGGCAGAGTTTGCAGTGAGCCAAGATCAGGCCATTGCCCTGTAACCTGACGGAGGGAGACTCTGTAAAAAAAAAAAAAAAAAAAAAATCAGAGATTTTAATAGGTCAGTCTTGAACTATGTGAACAACTTCAATTTATAAAAGGTTAAAAAAATCATTGAGTTACAGAACTATGAACTGACTCCTTTCTGATGCAGCCTGATTATTAATAGTCTTGTTCACAGCTGTGCCCAAAGCAGAAAATCACACCGGCACTGGGTAAGTAAACAAAACAGGCCAGTAACTCTGCCAAAGACCTAGCTATTAATGGCAATTTATTTTTATTACATATTTGGAATCTTGTCATCCCAGAAGGTGCTGAAATAGAAATTTAGTAATACTTGATTTAAGAGGCAGAAGTCCTATAAGTTTGCAGCTATTAAAAAATGGAAAGAAAAGAAAGGTTACAAAAGGGAGGGGACCATATCTGTGTTTACATTTGCTCCTTTCCTCAAATGGAAGGTAGAATAATGTATTAGAAGATATTTTAAATATTAATATCTAACTGAAACCTGATATTAGAGGATGAGAAAATTTTGCTGAAAATTTATTTTCTTTTCTTTTAATTTATGGTGTTACTATACCTTTTAGATTTAGGAAGGCAGAAAGACTGTGTGTGTGTGTGTTTGTGTGTGTGCACTTGCACTTTGGGGTTCTCTTTCTATGGATGTTTCAGGATCTGAGGATAAAGGATCACAGTCTAGCCGAAAGCTGGGTTTCAGGGGATGTCAAAGGTAATTTCATGGCTATATTAGTAGATAAATCCAAGACCAGAGAGCATGCTGAATGGAGGACATTTACATAGTTTTTCCAATGCTAAAGGCAATAGGGAAGTGATTATTTCAAAATTACCTAGAGGATCTTGAGCACAGTATGACTTAAGATAAAAATCTAGCTCATTGTTTCTGAGAGTTGGCCTCTTTCTCCTCTCCAGAGGAAATATTTTTTTCCTTTTTTTCTCCTCTGTGGAAAGAAATTATTAATTAAAACAAAAAGACATTGTTGGAAAGGGAGTTTTTTTAGTCGCCTAAGAGAGGTGCTATTAGTACTTGTTTATTTAAAAATTGACCTTTGGTCAAACTAAACTATACAACTTTTTCTTTTTCAATCCTCCTTCCCTCTATCCCTCTTCCTTTCTTTATCCCTCCTACTTTTTGCCCTTCCTCCTTCCCTGATCCCTTCTTTTATTTAGTTTATGTCATTCTACAGAGCTCACAGTTACCACGTGGTACGTACACTTGACATTCTACACAGTTGGTAAATCAGTGTTATACCAGTTGCTAAATAATTGGCCAGGAATAGCCTTTATCACTGAATGCTGCTTCTCCTTTTCACTCTCCATTGAATAAAGACGGAAACCAGCTTTGCCTCCTTTTTGAGTATGGCCAGTTGATTTCTAATTTGTCATAGCTCACATGGAAACCTTGTGATGCGCTTGAGGGGGTTTTCTCATGGAGACCTCAATACCTGTGGAATGTAGGGCACATGGCAAACAGATCTGGTTTATCTGATCAAATGATTAATGCAATAAAAAATTATAAAAATTCAAAGTGAAAAGTGTGCTCTTGTTACTGTGTGTGGTAAGTAGTTTAGTGGATTCTGGTTCTACCCATTGAAGCACTATACCTGCGGCTGGTGATGGAGGTGAAAAACTTTTACTGGAAGGAATGGGAAGAAGGGTAGTGGGGGCCAGAGAGTCTCCACATTCCTCCAAGGAGGAGGAAACCATCTCTTTAAAATGACAGTGCTTTCCTTCCACGAAAGAACCATAATTTTTCTAATCATTGGTAACTATTTTGGTCTTTCAAATGTGTCAACAACTTGCACACTGGAACAGCCTCTGTCTACAGGCAGAGCAGGATTCAGTGATTTTTAGAAGGCATTTGGGCCCCAGCCAGCCTGAAAGTTGGGGTTTACAAATGTGTTAAACAGAAGAGATTTTGTTTGAAAGGATAAAGCACATCATGGAAAAGTTGAGGAAGAAACAAAAGAGAAAGTTGCAAACTTACCTTTATGTTTATAAGAACAGATGTGTTCTTGAGAGATTGTGGATTTTTAAAAATACGATTTTTTTTGGTGGTCAGAAAATTGTAGACATTAAATACCTTTTTCAGTTGTGTTGACACCTTACAATTACATAATCCTTTATAATTTTCAAATAAATACTAACATTAGAAAGCAATTACTACATACCAGGAAAAATTCTAGATGCTGGAAATAAGGCAGTAAATAAAACAGGCATTATTTTATTAAGTCCTCTCAATAAAACCTATGAATCAGTTACCATTATTACCTCTATTTTACAGATTAGGAAACTGAGGCACAGAGGAGTTGTGTTACTTGCTCAGAGTTTTCATAGTCAGGAATGGGGGAGTAACGTTTGAAATCCAGACTCTCGTTCCAGAGCCTGTGCTCTTAGCACCACCCAGTCCTGTCTCAGGCAGGCAGCATTGCCACTGTGCACTTTATCCTAAAAACAACCCTCTGAGGGAGGTGGGAAAGGTATGTTTCTTCACATTTAAAAAATATGAACATGTTTAAAAATTAAACAGTGATCTATTTAAATTCGTATACCGGGAAGAAGTTCTAGAGTCATCATCTTCACCTCTTCAGTGCTTCAGTCATTGGCTTCCCAGCCTCTAATCAGCCATGTACTCCATTTCTTTTTGCACCGTTATAACCAGTGATTTTTCTCAAACAGAAAGTCTGTATTGTTCCTCTGCTTAACTCCCTGCAGTGGCTCACTGTTACACCTAGGATCAAACCCAGACTTCTTCGCATGCGCTTGAGATTCTTCTGGCTGGGTCCCTGTACACCTCTGCAGCGTCACACTTGCACTCTCTGAGCCCTAGCTCTACAGGGCTTTTCTCATTTTAACAAAACATGCTCTTTCTTGTCTCTCACATGTTGTATATGCCGGTTCCCTGGCCTCAACATTCTTTTCTTCCCCTCTTCCCTCCTACTCTACCCTTTTTAACTGGCTATTCTTGTCCCTTCTTTTAATCTGTACCTTTATGCCATGTCTCTACAGTGTGTTGCAATTGCATGTCCACCTCCACTTTCCCTGAGTCCATGGGTCTGGAAACCATGTGATGCTGGGTCTGAAGCGAAGAATTGGGGAATAGAGAACGGGAATCTTGTACACAATACTCTCCAGGACCCAGCATGGTGACCCAGAACATGTACATGTAAGGCATTCGTACATGTAATCAATTAGCAGGCATGTTTTGAACACCAGCTTCATTAGGAGTGATGCCATATTTGAGGCAGCAGAAACATAGTATGATGGAGAATTCGAGGGGCTTTGGACTCATAGCTCTTAGTTGAATTCTGGCTTTATCAGGTACTACCTTGAGGCTTTAAGCAAGTTACTTAACTTTTCTGAGCTTACTTTCTTAAATAAAAAGCAAGGATCACTAAAATGCTTTGGAAACTTTCTTGTGAGAAATTGATGTGTAAATAGATAATTAAGGGACATGCTAGGAGTTATGTTACAGGCATGAACAGGAACACAGAGGAGGGGACAACCAACATAGCTCAAGAGGTCACAGAAGATGTCACGTAAGCCTTTTCTTTTTCTCAGAGCCTCTGGCATCGACGTGCCTGGAGATACCTGGAAATTGGGCAGCTGTTTATCTTTCTGGAAATGCTTAGTCAAAGGTCTTCTGAGCATGGGGATACAGGAAGTGATCTTCCATTCATGCATATTTATGATTCTATTCTAAGTTAAATTATTAATAGCATTTGAGGAGTATTCTATTTTGATATGGACAAGAAAAATAGTTCACTTTGAAACATTTACTGAGCTCGCTTATAGCATATTGGGAAAAAAAGTCTTGGTTTTGTTATTTTTCTCAAAAGATTTATATGTATTTTCCTGCAATAATAAACCAAAAATAAAATCCATGAAGGATCTAGAACTTTTAAGGCTATGTAATTCATATTTTAAGCCTTTACTGTTTCATAAATTATTTAAATAATTTGAGGAATTACTATTGAAGAGAGTCTTAATCTGTCAAATTGATCAGATTGGATTTATCTTGAAAACAGTTCTGCATCTTTGGATAAAAATCTATTTTATCCCAAAGAAAGCTTTTTTTATGGCAAATAAAAGCAAAGGTATACATTTTTAATAATCTTATGATGAATAGGATGATCTGCTTTAAAGAAGAGGAAGTTTATAGAGTCGGAGTATCCTTATACACACCTTAAAGTCAAACGTTTGAAAAATGAAATTTGTTATGATTCTAAGTGTAGTTTCTAATGTAAGAAAAAGTTAAAAGAGTGATGCAGTCAGGAAGCTTGGAATATTCTCTTGCATAAATTACATGTGTTAACAGCCTTAGCAGTATTCTCTTGTAGGCCACTTGGCTCCATCTTTAAGGTAGTTTGATGAATATTGACTGGTCTATAAAATTTGACTTAAGAAATGTTGAGCCAAAGTATCCTGGATAATATAGATATAGAGATAAAGTAATACACACACACACACACACACATATATTTACATATATACACATATGTACTTATTTACAGTGTGTATATAAAATAATTTAGAGGAATGCATCCAGAAACCAAATTGAGCTTGAAAAGTACCACCTCACATGACTGCAGGGGCAGCTGGTTATTGTCTTAGGATATATTTGCATTTTGAAGTGAACTTTAGTGACATTACAAAATGCCAGATTGGAAAAACAGCCATTTTTTTTTTAAAAAACAAAATATAATTAGCACTAGATGAATGAGTTTTCTCATAATCACCTCATTATTACAAATTAATTCCAAATGAATATGTTTGAACAAGGCATTGGTTTTGAATCTTTAATTTATCTCCTCCTTAGCCTTGCTACTGACAAATCATAAATAGATATAATTAATGAAAATGTTAATAGGGCCGGTCCCCAAAATATCTCTAGATCACTGACCTTCTGATTGGTGGAAAAACCTTTGGAAAATGATCTTTACAGGATTACATGGCAGTGATTTAATCTATTCTTCTCTATATGGGGGCAGCAGACGAGTTTCTTCCTCTGTCATTTGTAGGATCTACTGTTATTCTCTGGAGAGCTATTGTGTCAGAATGGATTTGGATTATTTTTTAAAACTACTGCTACCTAGAGGGTAATTTTATTAAATTCCTTTATCATTTGGATTAAATACAGCAAAATGAAAGCAGCTCCTCCTGCTCAGAGGAGCTGTCACCACAATCTTTAATATTTTCTTAGTATTATTTTCCTTTAAAGTATGCTTTGGGACAATTAATAATGACTAATACTTAAATTTTCACTATGAGTAAAAGCTTTTTGGTAAACATTTATTATATATTCCATATCTCCCTTTTATTCTCTAATTATTTCACCTATTCACCTAATTATTTCGTAGCTCAAGTGTATAATTTAAATGATGTAGAAATATACAGATCAAAATTAATACAAATACATTTATATAGTGATGTGTTACATGTTGTATTTGTCACATATATAGCATATATTTGTTTGTCTAGTACATATATAGTATATACAGTACATATATATATTACATACATACATATAGTACATATTTGTGTAGTACACAGGTATAGTGCATATATATATATATTTGTCACATATATAGAAGTCCTGTGTCTTCTTTTTAGGTAACATGGGAGAATGAATGTATGTTTTTGTGTTCAGTCCAAGAATGACACAGATTTTTTTGTTTGTTTAGTTAGTTTTCTTTAGGATCTAGATCCCCCAGAGGTAAACACTAAATATAAAACTGGGAATTAGAAGCTGACCTTGGGTTCTGCAGTTCTAGGCATGGCGTTAACGTTTTTCTTAAAACTTAAGGCCCAGACTACACAAGGAATCTTCCCGCCTGCACTCCCCTGCCAGCTCAGCTACTTCCCTACTCCTGCGCCAACTCAACCGTTAACAGTAACTGAGACGAAGGCATTGCTCTGAAGTAAGGCGTAGGGAAGCTTTCTGGCTTCCTTAATAAAGTTACACCCGATCTTCTAAGCTTGGCGATGGCGGGAGAAGGCACTTGGGAGGGTCTTCACCGATCCTCTGGCCCTGACTCTGCCTACCCTTCATTCATTCACCTGCCCCTCTGGGGGCCCTGGGTGGTGACCACTGCCACTATTGGGCTAGCTAGTGGTGGGGGCACTGCTCGCCTTAATGCTCTGGCCCCTAGGGGAGACACAAAATATTGTTTTAAATTTCCAGTAGTGTAGCTCATGGCAGGCCGAGGCACTTACACAAAAGGGTGCTGGAGGCTTTAGGGTAACACAATAGAAATCATCAAAGGGAGAATATGCAGTAGACAATTTAGGCTCTTCAACATAACTGGCTTGATCTCCAGAGCTCCCAAACTCTGCTCATGCCAGGCTTTGCACATGCCATTTCCTCTGCTTGGACTGGTCTTCCCCATCATTGCCTGGCTATCTTCTTCTCAATTACTAGATTTCACAGTAGGGGTTCCGCCTTCTTGATTCCCCCGGCCTGGGTTATATAGGTTTGTCCTAGATAGTGTGGTGGCCCCACATATGCCTCCTCATCAACCTGTTTTGCAGTTGTTTATCCTGTTAGGCCATAAGCTCAGTGGCACCAGGGACCTTCTCTGTCTCTGTCAGCATTGTATTCTCATCAGCTTGGACAGTGCCTGGCACAGTGGGGACTCAGAAAATATTTTCGAATGTGTGAATGAGTCCATGAATGAATGGAATTCAGATAAAAAGGGAATTCTGACCTCCAGCTTCTCTTTATCCTATGAGATGCTTTCTTCACTGTAATCTTGCAGGACTGGGGTTAGGTTTTATTTAGAAAGCTGGCAGGTTTATTTACAAAAGATGCAAATAAACCACTGGGCTTAGGGGACAAAAAGAAAGAGCCATTTTCTTAGACTAGGAAATAATATGGAATGGATTAGGGGGCGGAAGAAGGAATGGGTGAGTGGGGTGGAGGAATGCCAGCAGATAGGATGTTGATGGTTATAAAAATTGGGAAACTGTCCAATTCTCCTTAGTTTAGACTTTTAAAAAAATGAGTAAATTTCTTAGAAGTCAAGTGTAGACATATAAAAATATTTGGACTAAGTTATATATAATTCCCTTGGTATTATTGAATTGCCTTTGACTTGGAGACAGAGCTATTCATTACACAGCAGTTTCTAAGAGCCTGGGCTTCACAGAGATTATCTCTTTTCATTCAACAATGTAATGAAGTAGGAATTATACTTCTATTTTACAGATGAAGAAATAGGCTCAGAGAGTTTAATTGACTTTAAGATTGTAAAGTTACGAACAGTAGAACTGGCAGCCATTCATTCATTCCACAAATATTTATTGGCAGTATTTTTTTTATCATTAGCTTAGTCTTTTTTGATGGTAGAAAATTCATTTCATTTAGAACTACGATTTTAGCCCAGAGAAAGCGATGTAGAAAAAAGCAGTAAGTTAACTAGATCATATCAGTATAAATGTGAAGCCTCACCATTTTACTCATCCAAAAGTGTCTAGGGCCTTAAGTTCAGTTCCTTTTATTACAACTTTAATATTTTGTCTGTCTTAAAAAAAAAAAACATTAAATCTCCAGCCCCTGGAATCATGCTTGGAACATGGTGGGTACTTAATAAATAATTTGCAGTGAATGAGAAAATTGAGAACCATTAGTCATTTTCTGTTCAGTATTAACGAAGTCTGACTTACGTTTTTGTTTTTGTTCTGTGTGGGCACATTTCACTGAGTGCAACGTGTGAAGGACCTCAAGATCAAATTCATGTCGTACTCTTGGAATTGAATTCTGACAGGGGGACTGAGAGTTTTTTGTCCTCTAAGACTTTATTCTAAGACAGATGACACCAATGTAGGTAGTTATTCAGAATAATGGACTCAGGAATTTAATAAGGGTGTTGTTTAAAACGCAAATATCACCAGCCAGTGGTAAAGCAAACACATTCTGTGTGAATGAGAACAGCCCACTGATTGACATTCAAGACCCATTGGAAAAATCAGGAGACACAAGAGTGGGAAGAGTGCAGATTGGAGCAGCTATCCAAAAATACAGAAGGCCAGAAGGTGGTGAGAAAAATGTCAGACAACAGATTGTGGAGAAAAATAAACAAGCCAAGAAAAGTCCTATTTGGCCTTAAAAGAGGCAGATGGTGACAGGAAGTGTTCGGTGAGGAGTGATTGTGCTAAAAATCACAAAGTCTATAAAATTATCCATCTGTAGTTTGAGGTTTTTGGGGAAAATTAAAACTCTTTGCTAGCATTACAGGGAAGGGTGAGAGCACAGAAACAGAATATTAAGTAAGTGTGTATTTGTGTCAGGATAATAGAAATGAGAGATGCGTTATTCCATTAGAATAGAAGTTTTGTTTACTTAGAGATTGTGACCAAAATTATAAAACGTGTTTTGTTTTGCATAAAAGCAGTTGAACTTGTATTAAATCTGTTCTTTCCACATTTTTGATGTAAGAAAGAATTCTCCCAAGAATGTTAATAGGTTGCTAAGGTAGCAATGATAATTTTCTAACTGAAGGAATGTACTAAACATTTTTTTCCATTAGGGAGTTTTTTTGGAATGGGATATAGAAAATGACAAATCACAATGTTAACTTTAAAGCAAAGAATTTTAATTTGAAAGTTGAGAAAATATAGCAGAGAAAACTAATCATTTGGAATGGTATGAGAGTATTTGAAAAAAATATTATAAATGTTTTAAGATAGATGTGGTTGAACATTTAGAATTGGGAATCATTTTTTGATAGTTTGGGACCTAGTTTTCTGTGCTTAAATTTTAATTCAGTACTACTTACTCCATGGTCTTCTGGTGGTGTGCAACTTGAGGAATCAAATAAGCCAGGGTTTTTACAACTCTTTTCTAGGTCATTAAAGCATCTCTGCTATGTGCCTGAATATGTCTTTGATTATGCATAAGAATTATTAGATGCTTCATTCTCCTTCTTTAGAAGAAATAGTAACTGAATATGTTGGATTCTTCTCTATTTTTGTTGTTTCTCTCTTAGATTTTTAACCACACTTGCTCAAGACTAAGTTTTGTATTTTAAGTTTAGATGTGTAAAGTAAAAGGCTGGGAGCTGTGTGTGGTGATGCTTCCTCTTTTTCCCTTGAGAACTGAAGGCAAAAAATTAAATTTATTATAAAAATTTGTTTTACTTTTAAAGATGTGATTTTCCAGACAGAGAAACAAACTCATGTATCGGTGTATTTTTTAATGAATTAGAATCATGAAATCTAGGTACTTTATGTAAGTCATTTTATTTAATCCTCAAAATAACATTTTAAAATAGTTATTGTTTTCATTCTCATTTTATAATTGGGGAAATGTAAGATCATCAAAACCAAGTTTCAGTTTCCTAAAGTCACACACCTAATAGCAGAGTCAGGATTTGAACTCAATTCTGTGTCTTTCAATGGCAGAAGGGGTTTTGCACATTAGATTACATAAGCCATTGTCCATTAGACTCCTTGTCCTTTGCACTTGTCCAAGAGTGGTCCCCAGGCACAAACATGCATGTGAGGAAAGCTCCAGAGGAGAATCTGATTCAAATCTCCAGTTGGGAACTACTACATCAAACATTTCAAAAATCAATCAACCAACCAATCAACCCAGCCTTTATTGTATGGTGGTAGTTAAAAATCTAAACTCTATTTTCTGCCAGTTGCTAGCCAATTGAACCAAACTTTTTCACTGGATAATATTTTTAAACATCGATTTAGAATGTCTTTTTATCAAATATGAAAATAAAATATATAATAGCTTATTTCTGGGATATATGCATACATAATTGTTTCCCACCTATTTTTTTTTCACTTTTGTAGCCTTATTATGTGTGACTGTCTTAATATCTCAAAGGGCTAGTGCTATCCTCACCCTTATTCTTAGATTTTATCTCTTTAATTATTTTCTTTGCTTTGTTATTCCCACCAGTTTGTCTTCTAGAAGGTCTTCATATCATGTTATCACTTAATAAACATTCTCTTTTTTTATTCTGAGTGAAAATGCACCAAAGTATAAATCTGAAAAAAAGTGAATATTTTATAACTTTTGTTTCTCAGAAAATTATAGCAGTTATATTAATATTGGTGATATACTTCTCATTGTAGTCATTCCTATGCAAACAATATTTTTATTGCTACTGTGGATAAATTATTTCATTATATTTTTAACTTGTTATTGTTGGAGTAAAACAACTATTTATTTTTCATATAAGTATTTTGTTTTTGGCCTTTTTGCTGAACTCTGAATTTTAATGGCTGTCCAGTTTGTTTATTTATTTCTTTATTTTATCATCTCCATTTTACAGGTGATATGTAGTTTATTTTTTCTGTTTTTTTCTGAGTGTACTATATAAATTGTATACAGTGTTGGTACTTTACATTTTTAAGTTTATACATCGTAATTTATTCCTATGCATAATTGAATAGTTGAGAATTTCTAGTATACTGTTACATAGTATGTCTTTTCCCTGATTTTAATGGGAATGGCACTTCTGTGCTCATATGCATATTCAAGCATTCAAATAATCATTCTTCTGAAGTTGCAGATTAGGTACTTTAAGCATTTGGAATAATTAGTTTTTATTAAATATCATTTTGATTTAAGATAATTTTTTATTTATAGGATACTAAAAGTAAACGTTGGAGCAGATTTTTAAAACATACATTTCTATTTTCTGACATTTTACTTAGGTTTTCATATGTATATTCATAAAGAAAATTGGCCTGTACTTCTCTATTTTATATAATTTTTATCACACTTAGAATTAGAGTTGTAATTTATTTTCAGGAAATAATTTCATTACGATCTACATATTTGTTAATGTCGTGAGAAATAGCTCAATTTGGGCTTGCATTATAGTGGAAAATTATACTTCTTAACACTCTGCCTGATTATTAGTTACTTCCTTTTAACTGCCTAAGGCTGATCCAGTTAGCAAGACACAAACCTACTGAGTGTGCAGTAGTAAATTTTTCATCTTCTGTAGTCGGATTTGGAGTCTTCGTTGCTGTGCTCTATAGTTAAAAACAACACATGTATTGAAAGTCATACTTTTAGGACCTACATGCCTGGCCATAGCCTTGCCATAGCTCCTGGTCCTCCTGTGGGCAGAGAAGGGGCCAAATCTTAGTTGGTATCTCTTCTATGTTTGGTCAGCAAATAACCTCTGCCTCTATTCCACCTCCTGGACTTGACATTTGTAACTTTTGTTCTCTGTCTTACTGACAGAGATAGGGCTCATTCCTAGATTGGTGAATTTCTTGTTCTCCTCCAAGTTGTCCAAAAAATCCCTCACATTTGCCTCACAGCCCCGCATCCTTCTTGCTCTTACAGTAAGGACCTTGAAGTTCCCTTGCCACCTTCACATAGTATATACCTTTTCACCCAGGAGAGGACAATTGGAGTTGTAGTTACAGAATTCTTACCAAAGTTTGATTTAGGCTAAACACTGTGCTCACATTTTCATCCATCTTATAGTGCTGTTTAATATCATATCCTGATTTAGAACACAAATTACATAAACAGAAAGGCATATCTGATAGCTTGTGCTCTTATATGATGTTCTTCCATTTTTAACTAATGTTAATGGTGCATAGCATTCCATTTTAATGCCTTTTCCTCTATTGTTTCCATTGTATTGTTTTTAACCTAATTAATTATTTCTGTTTTTTAAAATAGTTTTGTAAGAAGTTAGTCTAGGTCAGCATTCTGCAAGCTGTTCTCAGAATACTAAAAAAAGGGCAAATAAGCTTGGGAAACTGTACTAAATACTCTCCTTGAGGATTCAAAGTACATTTTAACATAAGAAAAGATCTAAGAAGTTTTAAAATAACAGGGAAAACTTTTGAAGTTTATTCAATGATTAAAAGAACTTCAAAATAAAGAACTTATTTGTGTAGAGGAAGGCTTTTTCTTGGCACAGTTATTAAAATTCTCCGGAATAGATTTTAATTTTTTTCTTAACACCAATTTAAGAAGTGCTAGTCTATTTCATCATCATTATTACTTTAAATAAGGAGCTTAGGAAATTACTTACTCAATTCATTGTTGTTCTTTCATCTCATTTATTATTTTTTACATATATTTTAATTATTTTTTATCTATTTAAGGAATCTTCTCTTTACAATAAAAAATTGTTTGGTTCATTTATTTTTATATTTAAGCAGGAAAGCAGGAAAAGAATTAAAGTTATGGCATTATCTCTGAGTATCCCTTTGAACAATCCTAAAGATTTTTATATTTAGCGATCTCATTATTGCTATTGTAAACCAGAGTATCTGAGATAAGCCTCAGTCAATTTAGGAAGTTTATTTTGCCAAGGTTAAGGATGTACCTGTGACACAGCCTTAGGAGGTCCTGATGACATGGCACAAGGTGGTCAGGGCACAGCTTGGTTTTATACATTTTAGGAAGAAATGAGACTGAGACATCAATCAGTATGTATAAGATGTACACTGGGGCCGGGCTCAGTGGCTCACGCCTGTAATCCCAACACTTTGGGAGCCCGAGGCGAGCGGATCACAAGGTCAGGAGATTGAGACCATCCTGGCCAATGTGGTGAAATCCTGTCTCTACTAAAAACACAAAAAATTAGCCGGGCGTGGTGGCGGGTGCCTGTAGTCCCAGCTACTTGGGAGGCTGAGGCAGGAGAATGGCGTGAACCCGGGAGGCGGAGCTTGCAGTGAGCCGAGATTGTGCCACTGCGCTCCAGCCTGGGCGACAGAGCGAGACTCCGTCTCAAAAAAAAAGATGTACACTGGGTTGGTCCAGAATGGAGGGACAACTTGAAGAAGGGAGGAGTGTTCCAGGTAAGGGACAAACAAACATTATTTTGAGTTTCTGGTAAGTCTTTCCAAAGGAAGCAATCAAATATGCATTTATCTCAGTGAGCAGAGGGATGACTTTGAGTTCTGTTTGTCCTTTGTCCGCAAGAAATGTCCTTGTGGACAAATTGTGAGGGAGGTGTGTAGCTTTTTTATCTTAGTAGCTATCATTTTTAGGAATAGAATGGGAGGCAGGTTTGCCCTAAGCAGTTTCCAGGTTGACTTTTCCTTTTAGCTTAGTGATTTTGGGGTCCTTTCATGCTATTTTATAAATAAACTATTTTTAATTTTCTTCTTTGATCTCATTTTTTTTTTTAAAGTTTTATGCCTATTTTCAAAGTTTTATTAATTCTCAGTTTCATCATATGGTTATTAGAGAATGTGATCTATAGTCTTTCTTATTTATAAATTTATAAAATTTATAAATCTTGTTTCTAAAATTTATCAAAATTTCCCTATGACAAATTATGTAATTAGCCATTGTATTTCATGTATATGCCAGAAGGTGAGTTCCCTGTTGCTAGATTACCAAGATAAATATATGTTGATTCATTTTATTTTTTAAAAATATCTCTACTGTCCTTATTATGTCCACTTGACCTGTTGTAAGCAGGTGGAGGTGGGTTGCTCTCTTCTGTAATTGTGTTTATTTCCTACTTAGACTTCCAAAGGTTTTTGCCGTATGTTTTCTTGCTGCATTTTTTTTTAGTTATTTACTCACTAGATATTTAGCCTTTTCACACATATACACCATGGAATACTATGCAGCCATAAAAAATGATGAGTTCGTGTCCTTTGTAGGGACATGGATGAAATTGGAAAACATCATTCTCAGTAAACTATCGCAAGGACAGAAAACCAAACACCGCATGTTCTCACTCATAGGTGGGAATTGAACAATGAGAACTCATGGACACAGGAAGGGGAACATCACACTCCGGGGACTGTTGTGGGGTGGGGGGAGGGGGGAGGAACAGCATTAGGAGATATACCTAATGCTAAATGACGAGTTAATGGGTGCAGGAAATCAACATGGCACATGGATACATATGTAACAAACCTGCACATTGTGCACATGTACCCTAAAACCTAAAGTATAATAAAAAAAATAAAAAAAAAAGAAAAGATATTTAGCCTTTTCAAAATATGAAGTGGCCTTTCACCTAAATACTGCTTTAAAAAATATTAAAGTCAATTTTGCATAATTAGGTTACCTTACTTGTTTTTTATTTTGGGGTTCGTTTGATATGCATGTACATACTCTGTTTTTTTTTAATTCTTTCCGTGTCATTTTATTTTATGTATTTTTATCAGACGTTGTAGAATTAGTTATTTTCTCATAATGTCTTAGGCTTTTTTCTTTTGATAGGAAAATATAAATGATTTATATTGATTACCATAATTATCATGTTTGATCTTATTATTTGTATGTTTTTATTTTTTATTACTGTTTGCTTTCTATTCTGTATTTTGCAATAAAGTCCATTTTTAAAATTTTTATTTATTTTTATTTTTATTTTTATTAATTTATTTTTTTGAGATGGAGTCTTGCTCTGTAGCCCAGGCTGGAGTGCAGTGGTGCCATCTCTGCTCACTGCAAGCTCTGCTTCCTGGGTTCACACCATTCTCCTGCCTCAGCCTCCCGAGTAGCTGGGACTACAGGCACCCACCACCACACCTGGCTAATTTTTTTGTATTTTTAGTAAAGACGAGGTTTCACCGTGTTAGCCAGGATGGTCTCGATCTCCTGACCTTGTGATCCGCCTGCCTTGGCCTCCCAAAGTGCTGGGATTACAGGCGTGAGCCACCGTGCCCAGCTCATGTTTTTTACTTTGAGTTTCTGAAATGATTTAAAAAGTAGAAACTTTTTTTTTTTTTTTGAGACAGAGTCTAGCTCTGTCGCCCAGGCTAGCGTGCAGTGGTGAGATCTTGGCTCACTGCAACCTTCACCTCCCGGGTTCAAGTGATTCTCCCTCCTCAGGAGAGATTAATCCCAGAGGGATTACAGATGTGCACCACCATGCCCAGCTAATTTTTGTATTTTTAATAGAGATGGGGTGTCATGATGTTGGCCAGAGTGGTCTGGAACTCCTGACCTCAAGTGATCTGCCTGCCTTGACCTCCCAAAGTGCTGAGATTACCAGTGTGAGCCACTGTGCCAGGCCGAAACTTCTTTTTAATTCCACTGTTGCTTACTATAATATAGACTTAAAACCTCTTTATTGTTATGAAAATGTAAATATTATTTTAATATTTGTTGGTTTTTTGTATCTAATTAGAAGTTTTTACTCTGACTTTTAAGCTAGAATATTTTTATTTTGTTAAACACTACCGTTTCTTCTTCACTACATCTTCTAGTTTCTTGAATTAATTTCTTGAGTCTAATGAATTTATAGAACTTTGCTCAAGCAATATTTTGGACCAATATTTCCTTTATGTGTTTACAGTTAGAAGACAGGGTGAAACCAGCTTTGCCTGCTTCCTGTTTAGGAAAACAGAAAATTCTACCTGCCCAGTTTTTAGTTGGATAAAAGGAGCAGAAGTAAAAAAAATAGGGTGCCAGATTTACTAGATATTGACAATAAGGTCAGATCATCCAAAGATTGATTAAAATCAAATGTTTAAAAGCAAATATTTCCTCAACACTTAATTCCAATAGAGTCCGAGAAGAAGTGTTAGAAGTAGTTCTCAAATGGGTGAGATCTTGCTACCTAGGGGACATTTGGCTTGTCTGGAGACATTTTTGGTTGTCACAACTCTGGGGAGAGTAGGGATGGAAGGGCAGGGAGGAGGTGGGTGCTCCTGACATCTGGTGGAGGCCATAGATGCTGCTAAATATCCTACAGTGCACCAGGCAGCCTCTCACAGCAAAGAATGATCTGGTCCCAAATGTCAATTGTGCCATGGTTATACCTGTGTAGCTTACATGCTACCTATTGTGCCTGAATGAATTACTTACCTAAAGACTTCAGCAATACAGTTTTCTATATTGCTCTTTCTGTTTTGGATTTCATGGCTTTCACAAGCTATGATCAAGAGTCTTCAACCAAATTAAAATAATGGATCATTTTCCCACACTGAAAAATATTCTCTAGGGGAATGTCTTTCAACTCTAGAATTTTAAGCTCTATTCTTAGTGGTTTCATATCTATAAATACTGTTCCTTCAAGAAGGATACGAAGCAAGCTTTATTTCTGTATTTCTAAAAAGTAAAATTGAACGTTAGATTATTGAAACAATTATTTTTACTGAATTATGGTTTAAGGTTAGCCTTTGTTTTATATATAATGATTTATTCTGTTTAAACAAGAAAAATGTTAAGTCCAGCCTCCAGCTATGGTGATTAAGTCATCTCAGTCGCTGTGTGACATCTACTTCTTGTTTCTTTCCTTGCCATTTAATACTTAAAGTGTGGTGCCCCACTCGTTTGCCAGCAGCAGTATCACATCAGACTCTGCTGTTAACAAGGTCCCCAGGTGATTCATATGCACATTAAAGTTTGATATGCACCTCTTTTGGCATTGACTTTACTTTCAGTTTCATTGGCCTGTTTTATGTAATGTAAAATTGTATAGGCTGCCTCAAATTCTTTTAGAAGTAGGAAAAGGCAAATGTCTTTTGTGTCTGTCTGAAGTAGGCAATTTCTGGATTTATTAAAGAAATATGCACACTCAAAGGTTTGAGAAAATTCAGAAAAGTACAAATAATTTAACAGAGTTAACCCTTTGTTATGGTCTCACCAATGCACTACAATGTAGCAGTCTCTTGTGAGGTATCAGCTGGAGTTTTTTGTCTCACAACCAAGAGAATTAAGGAGCATGGACACAAAGGGTGAGATTGGAGCAAAAGTTTAATAAGTGAAAGAAGAAAGCTCTCTGAGGCAGAGAGCGGGCCTGGAAGAGAGTTGCTGTTTTTACAGTTGAATGCAAAGGCTTTTACAGGAAACCAATGAGGGCTGGGAGTCTCATTTGCATAAGGTGCAAATTTCTGGTAGCTCCACTCCGTCATCCTAGTGCACATGCAGGCCCTTAGCTTGAGTTACTCCATATTGCTTTGTTCACTTTACTGTGCATGTGTTAGAGGACAGAATTTTCCATTGTGGGCATATCTGGGAAGTCACCTGTGTAGGCTTTCTTATCTGTGTGGCTGTGGGAATGTCTTAGGCAAGCCCCCCTGTGCAAGTTCCTTTATCTGTGCCTGCAGCTTGATTTCTCAGGCTGTTCTTTTGATTGAAAGAATTCAACTGAGGACCCATCCTAATTGGCTTCCTGATCAGTTTCTTCCTTTCTCTTCTCTCACTTTGGCAATTACCTTTTTGTTTTTTTTCTGTGCATATGTCTTTGTATAAATTATAGTTTTGTCCAACCTTTTTTAAACATTTTGTCATAAACATTTTCTCAACCATTTTCTATAAACATTTTCTCAACCATTTTCTATAGGTATTTGTAAGTAATATCAATGGTTGCATAATATTCCATTTTATGGACATGGCATAATTTATTAAATCACTTTATAGGGTATAATTTCTGAATTAAAAAGAAAATTAATATGGGCATTGGGTAAGAACCTACACATATTTTGCATTTTTTTCCTGAATATTAGATCCTCTAAAGGAGATTGTCTTCCACAGCAAGTACAGAACTCCCTGTCTATGATGGTTTATCCCCCAAGGCTCTGATGGAAGTATTCCATTGTATCAGTCACACAAAACAAAAGTGGATATAATACTTCTTAATATTTTCCATTGGATCTCCTCTAGCAATAGGGAAGGGTGATTTAGAATCTCTGTGAATCTCAGGGTGTAGTCCAAAGCACCCATACGTTGCACATTTGATATTTAATTTATATGTAATTTTCTTCTTGAAAAAAATGTGAATTTGTATTGCATTCTATAGTGTATGATGTTTATTACTTATGAGTGAAATGGACACTATAAGTTCTATTTCAGATTATGCATTTTTATGCTATATTTTCATCTCTCTCTCTCTCTCTCTTTCTTCTTTTATTTCTTTTTTATAGACAAGGTTTCGCTCTGTCACCCAGTCTGGAGTGGAGTGGTGAGAGCATAGCTCACTGCAGCCTCAAACTCCTAGGCTCACGCCATCCTCCTGCCTTAGCATCCTGAGTAGCTAGGACTATATAGGCACATGCTGCTATGCCTGGCTAATTTTAATTTTTTAAATGTTAATCTTTAAATTTTTTTCATTTTTTGTAGGGGTCTCACTTTGTTGACTGGTCTCAAACTCCTGGGCTCAAGCAATCCTCAGCATCCCAAAGTGTTGGGATTATAGGCCTGAGCCATTGTGTGTGGCTGTCCTGTATTTTCTTAAACTCCTTGTCAAGGTTTAAGTACTCCCAATATAGAAGCAACCAAAGAATTGAATTGTTGTTCAAAGAAAAAAGACTTATCTGTAATGGGAGATAATTTTCCCTTTGACATCACAGCATAAAGACAACTTGGTCTCCCATATACATGATATACATGATATACATGATATACATGTATTACCCATGGTATTCGTTTCCTGTGGATTCTGTAACAAATTACCACAAATTTGGTTGTTTAAAACAACGGAAATTTATCCTTTACAATTCTAGAGGCTGGAAGTTTGAAATTAGTATCACTGGACTGAAATAAAGGAGTTGTCAGGGCTGCTGTTCCATCAGAGTCTCTAAGGGAGAATTCCTTTCCTTTTCCAGCTCCTGGTGGGTGCCAGCATTCCTTGACTTGTGGCTACATCACTCCAATTTCTGCCTTTGTGGACACATTGTATTCTCTTCTTCTGTGCTTGTAATCTCCCTCTTATAAGGATAGGTGTGATTGCATTTAGAGCTCACCCAGATAATCCAGGATAACCTCCCTATTGCAAGATCATTCATTTAATCACATCTGTGAAGATTCTATTGTTTCTGCCATATCAGGTAACATTCACAGGTTTCAGGGATTAGGGCATGGATATCTGTTGAGAGGCCATTTTTTCAGCCTACCACACTAATCTTTACTCTTTTCCTTAATTCTGTCACTCTTCTGTCCTGTGTTACTTATCTATTGCCACATATTTAACCACCCCTGCAACTCAGTGGCTTAATAACAATCATCGTTTGATTTTTTTTCATAACTCTGTTGGTCAGCAATTTGGGTTGGGCTCAGCTGGAAAGTTCTCCGGCAAGTCTTTTCTGAATTCACTTGGAAGCTGCCTGGTTCAAGTGGGAGCTTCACTTATGTCTGACTGTTGGTGCTAGTTGTCAGCCAGGCCATGTGGACTCAGGGAGTTATGATTCTTTGGGGGCAATTAGGTTAACAATTTTCAGTGTCTCCTATTTTTAATTATTTTGGAAATCCAAGTTTATACAAAAACATTCCCATTTATTGGAAAAATTCTTTGCTTTTTTAAACATACTTTAAAAATTAAATTTGCTGGGTGTGGTGGCTCACACCTGTAATCCCAGCACTTTGGAGGCCAACACGAGTAGATTGCTTGAGCCCAGGAGTTTGAGACCAGCCTGGGCAACATGGTGAAACCCTGTCTCTACAAAAATACAAAAATTAGGCAGGTATGGTGGTGGGCACCTGTAGTCCCAGCGACTCCGGAGGCTGAAGTGGGAGTATTGCTTGAGCCCAGGAAATGGAGATGGCAATGAATCAAGATCGTGCCACTGAACTCCAGCTTGGGTGACAGAGTGAGACCCTGTTTTAAAAAAAAAAAGTTATTAAGCTTCTGTCATGTTACAAACACTTGAAGTTTATAGGAAAGATGAAATACACATATACATAATGTAAAAACAATAATAAGCAACCAAGACTGATTATAAGAAATTATGTAATTGTTTATGCTGTGCTTGTGCTTTTGGGTTTTTAAAAATGCTGTATAGATGACTAACAGGTAAGAAACATCTTATTCTTAATACCTAATCCCTAAGGAAATCATAACTTATTTGGCATGAGGCCAACCCTAATCATGTTGGGAGAAATTCTGCAGGTAATTTTCATGTACCTAGAGAATTTCTGATTATTTGAAAGCTGAATGGAAATATCAAAAAATAAAAATAAAAATAATGCCCTTATTATTATTGTGCTCTTTAAAACGAATTAATTGTAGTCTTTTTGAAAATCAGTTTTTAGTAGTGGCAGAAATCATATAGCCTAGAGACAGTTTTCATTTTTTAAAAAATATTGCTTGTAAGTAACCATATGTGGCCAAATTGATTGCATGTGTTGACTCAATTTTTGGAAGAAGTATTCTTAGTCATACGTACTACAAGACCTTCTTGTTCTCTGAGAAAAATGTCACTTTGGGAAATTTGCACAAAAAATTTTCAAAGTAGTTCAAAACAACATGTGACAAAATAACATAAATTTTTTTGGGTTGAGTTTCCAAATGTAAGTGCTTGTGTGGGATTTCAGAATGATGTTTATACATATATTCTGCAAGATCCCATTTCACTGACATTTTGAAGGTAATAGATGAAAAGTTTTATTAATTAAAATTTGAGTTTTACCATATCTGACATGAATCCCAAAAAGAAGATAATAAGGACTTTCAAAAATTTATAATATAATTGATTGTTAAAACTGTGTGGTGGTAAAATATAGTTTGCACTTCATGTTGGAGTTTGAAAAAATATAAATCAATATGAAAGTAATTTTTATTATACTTCATATATGCTTCATAAAAGAAATGCAAAAAGAAAATTATTTAAGGATGTACCTTTCAGACCTACTAAAAGAGAATGAAATTTAGGGTGACGAAGCTGTATTTCAGAAAAAGAAAAAAAACGAGAAAATGACTTAAGTTAAATGTTTGGATTTAGTCTGAAGACACCAAGGTTGAAGAATGCTGGCACAGTCCAGAGGAAATTAATGATGGAATGGGACTCTGGACAAGGCCTGTGCCACCACCTCAATATTACTGACCTTACCTTTCCAGAAGAAGCTCTGACCTCGGTGGTTGCTCATGACCAGATTTCTGCTCTTGTCTTTTCCAATAAACTCGTCTCACCTGGATGGAGACTTTGTGATCATACCTAAGACAGTTCTTCAACAGCCTGAGCCCCATTCCTAGGGACTTTCCAATGTGTCCTCTGCCTTTTGCCTTTCTTATCATAGATCTCCTGATACTGACCTATAAGCTGCATTTTACTAAGGTTCAGGAGCTGTGTGGTTTGAGTTACCTTCACACCTATCACTTCCTGTGCTGGTAAGGCTTACTGTCTTAATGTGATACTTCCATTTTCCACTGTCCACACGTACGTGATGCCACCTGGGTTAGCCTGGCATTTGTTTTTACATCTGCCTTCTCCCACTCCAGCTATAGGTTAGGTGTGTTAGTACTACAAAATTGATCTTGCAAAAAAGGCAAAAGGACCGGCAGAACTGATGTCCTTTTGTACATGACAGGAAAGGAGGAAAGGGAGAGAGGGCAGAAACTATGTTTAGGGCACTAGGCCAGATAGTTTCCATATAGACTCTCACTTTAACATCTATAGCTCTCTAGGAAGCAGGTGTGAATAGCTCCCTTAAGTAAGGACACATAGTTAATAATAGGGGGAGATTTTCTGAAAAAGACCAGGCGTTTTCCACCACAACGTGCTGCTTCCTGATGAGTTTGGAACATCCACAGTGGACAGATTCTGTTTTTTTCTGTATATATTATATAATCATGGTAATTGAAATTAAGTACTGAAGAACTTTTGGAACTTTTTGGCAAAGATATCTGAAAGCTGATTTGATTTTTGTTGGAGTATGAAGACAGTAAAATATGGTAAAGTGTGATAAGGAGCCATAGAGTAATAAAAATAGCTAAATGTATGAGAAAAGATCTGAAGGGAAGGAAAAATATTAAAGGCTTTACAGAATAAAGCAGACATTCCTATGTGTGTTAATAGAGAACATAGGTAACAAGACAAGAGAGATGAGTGTAGTAGATGGGAAAACAAAAACATCTCTTTCTTTTCCTCTTACCCCACCCTACACCCCAATTAAAAAAAAAAAAAACCCAACACCAAATGAAACAATCCATGTAAGACAAGCAATATTAAGACTATCAGTATGATGCCAGAGAAAAAGAAGGTCGGGGAAGACAAAGACACTCTCAAAACATATTTCAAGTACTCAGAAAATGAAAAGCTGATTGGTGAAGCAAGACCTATTCGCCCTTGTCTCTCTTCATACCATGTTTTGTGATCATAGCCACATTCTAGTCATTGTGCTGGGCACTGATGACAGATGTACGAGGCAAGAAGACACCACACAAAGAACTGAAAAGAGTTGCAGGATTTTTAAATCATTTGTGTGTGTGTGTGTGTGTGTGATCTTTTGCCCAGGCTGGAGTGCAGTGGCACAATCTCAGCTCACCATAGCCTCCACCTCCCAGGCTCAAATAATCCTCCCACCTCGGCCTCCCTATTAGCTGGGACTACAGGTGTGCGCCACCGTACCTGGCTAAGTTTTTTAACTTTTTTATAGAGATGGGGTTTCACTATTGCCCAGGCTGGTCTAGAACTCCTGGGCTCAAGCAGTTCTCCTGCCTTGGCCACCCAAAGTGCTGGGATTATAGGCATGAGCCACCATGCCTGGTGAATTGAAGAATTTTTAATAAAACTTTTCAATAGTCACAACAATTTCAGAGAGTGGGGTAAGAATGTGAGTATCCTCTTTATTCCCCCAGTAATTTATATGTTTCAGATGGATTATTCATATTCATCTCAAAGTTCAGGGCGCATTCCTGATCTGCCCCCACTCTCTCTGTTCATCTTTGTTTCCATGTGGCCTAAGCAGCACAACCCGCCCCCAGCTGCTCCTACCAGAAACCTGGGAGTTTTTCCAGGTGCCTCCTTATCCCTCCCACCAGCCCTCACCAAGCACTGTGAATTCCACGTCTTCGTTGTTCTCTAATCTGTTCACTGCTCTCCACGACCTCCACTGCCAACCTAGTCCAAGCCAACAGCCTCTTTTGCCTGGATTTGTCCAAAGACAAAATTACAACAAATTTAGTTTAAAGCTCTCAATTGGCTTTATTGCAATTCTAGAATCAGGTGACACTTCATCCCATAAAATAGAATAGGTGTTTCAATGACTCTAGCAGAGGAGGTTGACTCTAGAGACAGAAAAAGAGCTGAAGAAAGAACAAAAGTGGATTGGTTATTTCAAAGATACTTTCCTTGTTAGGCAGGGACAGGGAGACAGAGGAATAGAAAGATAATGGATTGGTTAAGGATTAAAAGTGAGGAACTTCATTTTCATACTTACTGGCCTATTTGGAAAATTGGCTGTTATCTCTCTCCTGATTTCTCGGAAGCTCAGATGACTTAGTTTTAGTTTGGTGACATGGAACTCAGAACAAGTGACTCCATTTTGATTTTTAGCCTGGTCTCTCGGAGCTCAATGCAGGAACTTAGTCCAAAATAATGGCCGCCTATAGTGATTATTTAACAGACTACCGCAATATCCTCTGACTTCTTTTCCTTATTATCCTCTCAGCCCTTCCAATTCATTCTCCACACCAGATGTGGGCAAACTTTTTCTACAAAGGGCCAGAAAATAAATATTTTCAGCCCTGCCGGCCATACAGTCTCTGTGTCAACTACTCAATGCTGCCATTTATAGGAGAAAGCAGCCATAGCCAGTGCATAAAGAAACAGGTGTGGCAGCGTGCCAGTAAGACCTTATTTACACAACAGACCACAGCAGGATTTGGTGTTCTCATCACAGTTTGCTGAGAGTCCTTGTTCTACACTGAAGCTAGGGATCCTTCTTAAATGCGAGGGATATCCTGTCAGGCCCCTGCCTAATGTTATTTAATTGACTTGCTGCTGCTCGAGGACGTGCATTCACAATGTCTTGCTTCTTAACCTTGCTTATTTTGAGCCCCTTCCTTCTTGCTCATTTTGTACTTGTTCTTTGGCTTTCTTTCGTTCAGATCCTTGAAAGCTCCTTTCTGAGCTAGGACCTTTGTACAAGCTGTTTTACGGCTCCCTGGAAATCTTGACTTTCCTAACCCCTGCTCAACCTTCTGTCTTTAGCTTAAATGTTACCTTCTCAGGGAAACCTTCCTTGTCTTTCCAGACTGATTTTGGTTTTCTTCTACTAGATCCATACTTTTTTTTTTTTGTAACATTTATCTCAAAATTTTAAAATTAAATAAAAATATTTGTGTGACTGTTTAGCATTTAGCTCCTTGCTAAACTGTCAGCTCTCAGGGTCAGGGAACATGTGGGAATTTTCAACTCCGAATTCTCAACATTTTGTCTAGTGCTTTGTATAGTGGACACTTAGCAAATATTTGCTAAATAAATACAATTTAAATCTATAATTTTCATCTATAATGTGAACATTGATATTGGAGAAATGGGTGAAATAGAGATGCTGTAGTGTTCACCTATCAGCGATAGAGAGCACACAGATTTTGCGAGAAAAGCTTTTAGGTTGAACCATATGAAACTACCTACATCTGACTACTCTTGACCTACAAAAAAGGTCATTTCATGTGCCTTAATATAATACTAAATATTATATACTCTTTTTCTTTTGGCATCTTACTTTCAGCACCTAAAGAACTCAATGGAACGATGAGCACTAATATGGCACCTGGCACATTGAGCGCTGTATTTAATAAGCTTTTGATGGATATGAAGTTTTGGAAGTAAGAAAGAGGGAAGCTGCCAGTGTGAAGGGTATATGCAGGAAGAGGAGCTACCATAATACCTGGTTGTGTGATAACACAACATCTGCCATAGCTTAGTTTGCTTGACCCCTCCAAATCTCATGTTGAAATTTGATCCTCAGTGTTGGAGATGGGGCCTAATGCGAGGTATTTATGTCATGAGGGCAGAACCCTCGTGAATGTCTTAGTGCCGTCCTCACTGTAATGAATGAGTTTTACTCTGTTAGTCCCCTCAAAACCTGTTGTTAAAAAAAAGCCTGGCACCTCCCTTCTTTTGCTCTTGCTTTCTCTCTCACCATATGATCTCTGCACATGCTGGCTCCCCTCACCTTCTGCCATGAGTGGAAGCAGCCTGAAGCCCTCACCAGAAGCAGATGCTGGTGGCATGCTTCTTGTACAGCCTGCAAAACCGTGAGCCGAATAAACCTCTTGTCTTTATGAATTACCCAGCCTCGAGTATTCCTTTATAGCAATACAAATGGACTAAGACAACATCTTTGAAGCTAGTTTGCCAAAGTTATAGGAAAAAAGATGGAAAAGCAAGAGTCTCAAATAAGTTATACAGCCTCAATGAAATGAAAAAGGACCATGACTTTGCATATAATGGCTTTCTGGGAAAGTTGAAATGCTAATGCCTTTCAGGCTACAGAAAAAGAAAAACTAAGTTTGGAAAAGAATTCAGAGAAGCAAAAGAAGAAGAGATGAAAGCTTGAGTTTGTGTTTATAAGAGCAGATATGTAACTAACTTATTAGTGGAACATATTATGGGTTATTATATCATAGGAAAATAATTATAAATATGATGTAAAATATTAATCCCTGAAAGTTTTGGAAAGTAAAATAGCATTTTTTCTGTGTAATAACTTAGTATAATTCTTAGCCAGGATGTGAGGACTGTGACCTCTTATGTGCTTTTGTAGTTCTGTGATTCCATAAAAGATGTAGAAGAGAAGCAAAAAATAACATTACACATAAATTTGAACATGTTTTGTTTACCATATATAATATATGTGCTGACATTTATTTACTTTATGTTTCTTGTACATTTTAAATATCAATCCATGCCATTTTATAGCAAAATCTTTGTCTTTGATTCTTCACTTCCTGTTGTGAATCAATTCCAAGAAGGCTTTACCCTGTCACTCCGTTAAAGACTATAATCTTCATCACTGTTTAGATCACCAGTGGCCACCTTCTGGCTAAATACAGTAGTAGCTGGACAAACGTTTGACCCTACTGACCATGCTTTCCTTCATAGAACACTTTTTAACCTGGTTGCCAGGGCTTGGTTTCCTGGTTCTCTTCCTACCTCTGGGCTGATTCTTCTTTGCCATCTTTGATAGTTTCTCCTCAACTTCCGAAACTCAAATATTTAGAGACCCTAGCACTCTGTTCTTGACCTTCCTCTCTTCTTTGCATACATTTATTAGGTTTATGACTTTCAAACTTATTTTGATCCCTACATGTAAAAAATATATTTTGCAGCATTTCCCAGCACACACGCACACACACACACACACACACACACACACACATGCACGTGTGTGCAGAATCCAAGTTCTCTTTTCTATATCATTAAAAAACCCTCTTTATACCCACTAAATTGATTTTACTACCCACTTAGTGAGTCATGACTTGCAGTTGGAAAAACATTTTTCTAGGTGATCTCATGTAATCTCATGGCTTTAGATGCTGCATTTATGCTGATGGTACCTAAATATATAGGCATGACAGTGTGGGATTGTAAAAATATGTATTGCATAGAAACCATACAGAATGATCTATGTAATCAATGGGGAAAGTTATGATTGTTTCCTGATCTTTACAACTAGACAAAATATTAGAAACTCATACTATTGTATGGCTGAGTTCCAATAAAACTTTATTTACAAAAAACAGGTGGCCAGCCCATACACTGCAGTTTGCTGAACCATGATCTAGACTATTCCAAAGACTTTTTGGAAGAATCATTTCTGGATCATCTTAGACAGAAAAATCTTATTTATTTATTTAGAGATGGGGTCTTGCTATATCGCCCAAGTTTGTCTTAAACTCCTGGGCTCAAGTGATCCTCCTGCCCCAGCCTCCTGTGTAGCTGAGACTACAGGCACGTGCCAATGTGCCTAACTGAGGAAAAATAGTTTTAAAATAAATCTTTGCATTAAGGAGTTTTGTAGAGTCGAAGAGGAAAAGCTTCTACTTTGCCCTCTAAAGGTTTACCGAAAATCACTGAACAAAAGGCAGATTACTAAGAAAAAAAGGCATGCAAAATTTATTTAATGTGCATAAGCACAGGAGACTTGGAGGAGGAGGATTACCCAGTGAAGTCTAGGTGCTTATATATCCTTCTTTATAGGGAAGCATGAAAGTGGGATCCTGGGGACCTGGTCATGAGGACTGCTGTTCTCTATGTTATCTCCTTTCTCAGATAGGTCCTTCTCTCAGAAGAATAAATTCCCACAAAAGTCCTTAATTGAGTGTTATTGGTCTGGCTGGGGTCACATGCTCGTATCTGAAACAGTTGCTGAGGTCAGAGATGAAGAATAGTGATTCTAAGCCCTGGGTCAGATGGACTGAGATTGAAGAAAATCATGGTGCTGTGCCTCAACACCGGAGAAATTAATTCTGGTCCAGCAAAAGCTTCACATGTCCCCTCTGGACACCATTTAAGTAATATTTTCAGCATATTTTTTCAGAGCCTGCATCCTGTATTAAATCAGCTCTGTTCTGTCATTGTCCCAGATCCTGTATCTGCACCTGAGTTTCTTGTTGTCTAAGGGAATGGAAGTTGAAAGGGGATTAAAGTGAAACCCTTTGGGTCAAACATTTAATAAACAGCAGCTCAGGCAGTCTGCCAGATCCTGAAGATATAAAGAAGAAGAAAGAAGGCACAGTTGTGGCTCTTGAGATCCTTATATCTAATGACCTCAATTAGATATAATGAAACGAGGACATAGAAATATGCAAATTCAGGACAATATAATATTTGCTATGATATCCTCATGCATTGGGTATGATGGGAGGAAAGACAGTCAGCCAATCTGGGAGCAATCTGGGAGCAGAGCGTGGAGTGTGGAGAGAATTCGGGGAAGGTGTTCTAGAGGAGCTAACATCTGAGCTGAATCTTGAAGTATGAGTAAGAGTTTCTGGATGTAGAAGGGGAGGCATCTAGGCAGAAGGAACAGAATGAGCGCACATATGGAGAGGAGACAGAGCATGGTGTGTGACTAGCTGCTGATAATTTAACAGTGCTTTAGGGTGAGGTGTGAATCAGAAAGTGGCTGAAGGGGTGGAAGAGACTAGGTGTTGGCACTCAACATAAGTTGCCTAGTGTTTAGATTAAGTTCAGATACAAATGAATTCAGACTTTATCCTGTGAGAATTAAGGAAATCTTGAAGGCACTTACTTAGGGGAAGGATATCTATGGATGAATATTTTAGAAAAATCACTCTGGCAGTTGTGTGGAGGAGGCAAGATCAGTTCTGGAGGTGGGAGGACAGACAGTTTAGGAGACTATTTTAACAGACCCAGTGGGAGATGATGAGGGTAGTGGATGGGAGAATGTTCAGAAGGGAATGAGTATGAGAAATATTGGCAAAGTTTGATAAATGGAGTTATGTGAGGGAGTTGTTTTGCAGCACAGGGCTTTCCTAGATATGAGTCCTCAGGTTAGGAAGGCCATTTAGGTCTAGAGAAAGTGACAGGTGTATTTGGTAGTACAAAAAAGCCTTGAGGAAAGAGTAGGGGAAACAATTGGTCATCTATCCTTCTTTATTTGAGGCACAATTTCCCCCTCCATTGGTGTATTTTATCAACATGTATTCATTGAGAATCTTCTATATGATTGTCATTGTGCTGAGATGCTAACTATGAACAAAATGATCATAATCCCTGCTCCTGGGTCCTACAGTTTAGTGAGGAAGACAAATGGATAATTTGAATGGGTCATTTCAAACATGATGAGTGTTACGAAGTCACTAAAATTAACATGATTTTAAAAAGATGAAATAGATCTAATGCAGTGGAAGAGTTCATTGTGACTTCCAGGCTAGTGGGTAGTAAGGATTGTAAAGGCTGATGCCAGCTTCTTTGCTGGGGCAATACTTTATTGGACCGATTTTGGATTTCTTGGCACTCATGGACTGTAGAGTTTGTAGTAGAGTTTCAAGAGTGCTTGCTCAAAGGATGTGCACGGATGGCAAAAATCAGAGGTAGAGATGCATAGTTCACCTCTAGTTCTAAGGCTGGCCCCTTTAATATTGGGCAGGCCAGTAGAAATGCAGATTTGGTGCAAAGCTCCATATCTGTCCTGGTATTTTAAAAGAGTAAGTGTTTCCAAAGGTGTCTGATTTGCAGTCAGGAAGAAGCTTAAACCTTCAGAGAATCTGTTTCTTACAATTCTGACTTAGAAAAAAGGGAATAATCAGAAACACTTCATTTGCCTTTTTCATTGAAGATGCTTTTAGGTAAATAATCTAGCATCATGTTTGAAAAGCCGACCAACCAACCAACCAAACCAATGTTAACAAGAACAATAGCAAAACAAGAATAACAACATAAAAAACAGTTGTCTAATAATTCCCAAAAGGTGGCCTTGGGTTGAGCCAACTTTAAAATTTAGTAAGGCAACAAAAAGATCATGTGAAAGAGAAATCGATAAGGTAGAAGAAGATGGTGGTGGGGGAGTAGAATTAACTGCGAAAGGAGAGTAGACTGTGTCTTTGTTATTTGTCATTCTGATTTATAAGTCAACAGAAATTCGTTTCCTAGTTAAATTGTTAGAAATAAATTATTCATGGAAGAGCCATCTGTGTTCTCCATTGCCAATTTCTACACATAAAAGGAACAATGTGTTGTGGCAGAAGTCGGCTGAAGCTTTTTTTTTTTTTAATGTGACTCATGTCACTTTGAAGATTTACTTTACTTTCAAACTTACATCTCAGTTCTCAGTGTGACAGGAGGTTCATGTTACATTTCTTCCTCTCACAAAAAATCCAGAGAGACTTCTAATCAAAGAAGGATATTGATACTAATGAGAGAATATATATTCACAGTTGCTGCTAGACATTTCTATATATAAAAGATAGGGGCAGCAGTCTGATTGGAAGAGGGGAGCAGTTTATGACAAATAAAGCAAATGTCAACGTTCTGGATAAAATCATGTTGAGGCAATCAAGGAACCGATAGCATGATGAGAGGGCTAAAGCACTCCCCAGATCAGCTCGTGAGCCCATTAAATGAACAAAATGCAATTCCCTTGTTTATGAAGTTTATTTCTCTGTTTTCTATAATTTTTTGTTTAGCTTTTAATACCTTAGCTCAAAGATCATCATTTGCATAGTGCAATTATATTGTTACATAGCTTTGCATTAGATGTCCACATCAGCCTTTCTTGCCTTCTTCAGTTTTTCCTACTGTAAATATTGTGGATGTGTGTGTGTTTTTCTGTTTTTACTTTCTGTGTATACTTTCTAGGTTCCCAACGTGCCGCTCCTGCTGTGAAGGCTTTAACCAGAAAAACTCCTAGTGTTCTTCTGCCAGGGATAAATCAGTGGGAGGCAGGAAGAATGGTGGTTTTAAAGTTCATCTTCATTATTATAGAAAATAACTTTGTCTCTTTACTTATCTAGAAGTTAGATCAGTTTGAACTGAGCCCCTTGTAATATAGATGTTGGCAATATGGAAGTGTACCAAAGTAATCATTTGCAGAGAAATTAATCAAAGATAAGTTTCAGAATCCCCTTAGCGGCTGCTGCTGCTGTCACAACCCCCCTGCAAGCTATGGTTTCTGGAACAGTGGTCTGGTGTGCAGGATTTGGAAAAATGCCACTGATTTCATGATTCATATGCATACCATGGAAACAAACAAGAGCAAACTTCTATAATAATTTATGTACTCTAAGCCTTATCCACTTTGTGAGACTTTTTCCTCGTACCTTCCCAGCTGAGTTCCTGTAGCTCTTTATAAACATTAACATCATTGCTGGGAGAATTCCAAGGAGTGAGTCAGAAAATACCACCTCTGCCCCTATGTCACTGATTTGGAAATATTTGCCTTGAGGAGTTGTCCTCAGTGACTTCTGAGTCCTTGATAGACGCTAACTAATTAGCACTTGAAAATTGCCTCTGAGACCTGGAACTTGTTGGTTGCCAGAGAGGCTGGTGTGCTCCTTCTTTCACGTGTGGCATTAGCAAATGCCGGTGTGGTATAAATCTTAAAAATTCAATTCTGACAATCTAATCTCAATAATAAAAGTATAAAAATGCTATTGCATCAATGGAAATGCAGATGTCACTGGATGGCAAATGCATCAGTACAAAGGCACATCCAAAGGGAGGCAAAGTCGGAGAGGCGCATGCGCTGAGTTAGATCCTGACTGCACACCTGGACCTTTACAGCAGTATTCCCAGGGGATGACCACATGTTTGGGTTTGCTCAGAATGGCCCCATTTATGACTGTTTCCCTGGCAGAATTAATCGTCGAGACCCCATTCACTCTCAAGAATCCTGATTTGATTGTTAATCTGATAAATAGTGAAAGTGTTTTTAATGGCTCAAATAGCATAAAGAAACCCAGAGAATCTGGAGAATCAAAGCAATTTGAGGAGGTGGCTCCTCTAGATCCTGAACTCCTTAACAGTCCAGATTAGTAGCACTTGGCAGACCTTGGCTTTCCTGTGACATACTACATCCCAGTGACTCCATTTGCTACAAAATGGAGCCATCATTTGAATTTCCATCACAGCCTGTCTCTGGAGCAGACCACTGTGGTACTGGAGTTTTGGGGGCTCTCTCAAGCCAGCTTCACAGACTCACTAACCTTACTTTCCAAGTAGCATTCTAGAACCAGTAATTATAACTTACAGGATGGGCATTTTCCATGAGATCCCGGTTCCAATTACTCCTAATTATTTGTTACGTCATATTTGAGTTTTCTTTTTACAGATCTTTAAAAAATTTTCCTTTGGCTCTGAGTTGAGTCAAAATGTTGAGTCAACTTTCATCCTAAGCAAGATAGAGGGCATGAATTATGGTTGAGGACTTATGCATATTTTGACCAAATGAAAATGACCACTGTTGCTCCAGCCCAATTGCTGCTACTCTAGATTGTGAATGCAGATACAGTCAAAGTGACTTTTGTAAATGCTTCGAATCATGACTGATCATCTTTTTGGTTGGTAGAAGAAGTAGGAATGCATTCATATTTTATATGAAGGATAGCATTCTTTTTGTAAATTCTTGCTATTTAAATAACTTTTCTGGTTTGTCAAAACCTTTTCAAATTTTTCCAGTTAAAGTTTCTTCCTACAGCAAGACAGTGAGTTTGGGTTTTTTTTTTTTTTTTTAGACAGTGTCTCGCTCTGTCACCCAGGCTGGAGTGCAGGAGTGTGATCATGGCTCACTGCAGCCTCGAACTTCTGGGCTGAAGCCATCCTCCCACCTTGGCCTCCTGAGTAGCTGGGACTACAGGTGGATGCTACCACGCCCAGCTAATTTTTTAATGCTTTTGTAGAGACAGAGTCTTGCGATGTTGCCCAGGCTAGTCTTGAACTCATCAGCTCAAGTGATCCTCCTGCCTCAGCCTCTCAGAGTGTTGGGATTACAGGCATGAACCACTGTACCCAGCCTAGCAAAACATTGAGTTTTTATACCAAAAATATACGGCAGCTTGTGCTAGTGTATCCACAGTACTACTTCCACATTTCCTTCTGATATTCCTCAACTTATCTTCTTGAGATGGAAATAAACAAAACATACAGGAAGTTCATACAAAAGTGCTGAATTCTTGTAAATTTGTTTGAGTTCATTGTAGATTCTGGATATTAGCCCTTTGTCAGATGAGTAGGTTGCAAAAATTTTCTCCCATTCTGCAGGTTGCCTGTTCACTCTGATGGTAGTTTCTTTTGCTGTGCAGAAGCTCTTTAGTTTAATGAGATCCCATTTGTCAATTTTGGCTTTTGTTGCCATTGCTTTTGGTGTTTTAGACATGAAGTCCTTGCCCACGCCTATGGCCTGAATGGTATTGCCTAGGTTTTCTTGTAGGATTTTAATGGTTTTAGGTCTAACATCTAAAAAACAAACAACCCCATCAAAAAGTGGGCAAACGACATGAACAGACACTTCTCAAAAGAAGACATTTATGCAGCCAGAAAACACATGAAGAAATGCTCATCATCACTGGCCATCAGAGAAATGCAAATCAAAACCACAGTGAGATACCATCTCACACCAGTTAGAAAGGCCATCATTAAAAAATCAGGAAACAACAGGTGCTGGAGAGGATGTGGAGAAATAGGAACACTTTTACACTGTTGGTGGGACTGTAAACTAGTTCAACCATTGTGGAAGTCAGTGTGGCGATTCCTCAGGGATCTAGAACTAGAAATACCATTTGACCCAGCCATCCCATTACTGGGTATATATCCAAAGGAGTATAAATCATGCTGCTATAAAGACACACGCACACGTATGTTTATTGCGGCACTATTCACAATAGCAAAGACTTGGAACCAACCCAAATGTCCAACAACAATAGACTGGATTAAGAAAATGTGGCACATATACACCATGGAATACTATGCAGCCATAAAAAATGATGAGTTCGTGTCCTTTGTAGGGACATGGATGAAACTGGAAAACATCATTCTCAGTAAACTATCGCAAGGACAAAAAACCAAACGCCGCATGTTCTCACTCATAGGTGGGAATTGAACAATGAGAACTCATGGACACAGGAAGGGGAACATCACATTCTGGGTACTGTTGTGGGGTGGGGGGTGGGGGGGGCGGGGACAGCATTAGGAGATATACCTAATGCTAAATGACGAGCTAATGGGTGCAGGAAATCAACATGGCACATGGATACATATGTAACAAACCTGCACATTGTGCACATGTACCCTAAAACCTAAAGTATAATAAAAAAAAAAAAAAGAAAATGCATACCAAAAAAAAAAAAAAAAAGTGCTGAATTCAGTTTCCAGATTATAACAAGGCCCCATAAACATCAAAACATCAGAGGCTGATCTGTGCTGTTCAATATGCTACCCACATATAGCTATTTAAATTTAAATTAATTAAAATTAAGAATAAATAAAATCCAGTTGCTCAGTTGCACCAGCCACATTTCAAGTGCTCAAATGTTATTTCCCAGGACAGTACAGAGAGAGAAAATTGCCACCACTGCCGAAAGTTCTACTGGAGAGTGATGGTGTAGGAATAGGCAGACCTTATAAAAAACAATCCTTTTATTTTCTGGTGAAAATGGAATTGAGCCAACCTTTCATGCGTTCTTAGTTCTGATTCTGTGCCATTAAGTCAGAGCACTATGAGAATCCCTATATTACCTTGAGGAAGAACAGTGAAAATTTATAGTGGTGCAGCTGTCCCAGAATTCAGAACCCATGATCTAGGAGACTTTAGATTTCATGAAAGTAAGGTCTAAGCCTACCTTGTTTTTCACTGCAATCCCTGGGTCTGGCACATAGTAGACATTCAATAAACACTTGTATAATGAATAGTTGAGGGAACCGAGCAAGGACCCATTAAAAGGGCCTAACTACAAAAACATGGGCATCTCTTGGGGTTTAGATCATTTTTGAGGGTTCCCTGGGAATCATGAGAAGGGGCAGGCAGTAGCCATTGGAGATTTCTCCTTCGTAGAAGCCACAGCACAGCATAGGGCAAATGGCATTCGCTGAGTAGCTTCTCCTTTTTCTTCTCTTTCTTCTCTGTCTCCTCTCCTTCTCATCTCCCTATTCCAACATCATATCAAATTGCTTATTCTGTGGAGCATTTATTAAATGCCAGCCACTATTCTAAGGTCTTTTAATAGATTATTTCATCTTCCCAGTGATTCTATTCTATTGCTTTGCTAAGGCTACCATAGCAAAATACCACGGACTGGGTAGCTTCGGTTGAAATGTTTATTTTTTCACTGTTCTGGAGACTGGAAGTCCAAGATCAAAGGCAGGCAGGTTTGTTTTCTCCTGAAGCCTCTCTCCTCGGCTTGCAGATGGCCACCTCCTTGCCGTGTCCTCACATGGCCCTTTCTCTGTGTATCTGCATCACTGGTGTCTCTTTCTGTGTCCAATTTTCTCTTCTTATAAGGACACCAGTCAGGTTGGATTAGGATGCATCCCAACAGCCTCATTTTAACTTAACCACCTATGTAAAGGCCTTATCTTCGAATACAGTCACATGCTGAGGTATTGGGGGGTAAGGCTTTGCTATGGTCTGAATGTTTGTGTTCTCCCAAAGGTAATTTGTTGAAAACCTAATTGCCAATGTGATGGCATGAGGGGAAGGGCCTTTGGGAGGTGATTTGTTCATGATGGCTGAATCCTTATGAATGGGATTAGTACCCTTACAATGAGACCCCAGAGAGTTGCCTTTTCCATCACATGAGGACACAGCCAGAAGGTACCATCTACGAACCGGAAAGGGGGCCTTTAGCAAACGCCGGCTCTGCCAGTGCCTTGACCTTGGCCAGCCTAGCATTCTGAACTGTGAGAAATTCATGTCTCTTATTTATAAGTTAAGCAGTTTATGGTGTTTGTTATAACAGCCTGAATGGACCAAGACAGGCATCAACATATGAATTTTGAGGGGGCACAATTTAGCCCGTAACACCTACAAAGTTGGTATTATTATTAGTCCCACATTATAGTAGAGGAAACTGAGGCATGGAGTAACCTTGCCCAAAGTTTAACAGCTGGTAAATGATGTAACACAGATAGACATCTCACCAGTCTGACTTCAAAGCTTGCATTTTTAACCATTAGAAGGGGTACTGCATTTTCTTAAATTGGGAACACATTTGGGTTTGAAACTAATTAGAAAAAGATATCATCAACCAGGCGCAGTGGCTCACGCCTGTAATCCTAACACTTTGGGAGGCCAAGGCAAGTGAATTGCCTGAGCTCAGGCATTCGAGACCAGCCTGAGCAACATGATGAAACCATGTCTCTACTGAAAAAAAAAAAAAAAAATTAAAAAAGAAAAGAAAAAGATATCACCATGAGAGGTAGATCATTGCAGCATTGTAGGTGATCTGCCTCCCCAGGTGGGGAGACTGGGTACAGCTATTGCTGCCCCAGCTTCTGCTGTTCTTCATATGCTTGTCAACTGCAGTGTCTCCAAAGTTCCTACCAGCTCAGCCATATTCTTCCTCCCTACCCTCATTGTGTCTTTCCCAGTTTTATCTGGGAGGGAAACTTGTGGTGGGTAGAGAGATTCATCTTGAACTGTGGCAATCTTCAGTTGCACAAACCACGTGAATTACAGGATGGCTGGAGCAACTGAAGGGCCAGATCCCTAGTCATTGCAAGTCGGATAGCTTTCTCTCTAGTTACTTTGTTTTGTAATACTAATAAGAATAAAAATTATTTTAACTTCTTCCATATGTATTATTCCATTCTCTTTCTTCTTCTTTTTAAAATAATTTTTTTTGAGATGGAGTCTTGCTCTGTCACCTAAGCTGGAGTGCAGTGGCACGATCTTGGCTTACTGCAACCTCTGCCTCCTGGGTTCAAGCCATTCTCCTGCCTCAGCCTCCCAGGTAGCTGGGATTACAGGCATGCACCTTGACTAATTTTTGTATTTTTAGTAGAGACGAGGTTTTGCCCTGTTGGCCAGGCTGGTCTCGAACTCATGACCTCACGTGATCTGCCCGCCTCGAACTCCCAAAGTGCTGGGTGTATATGTGTGAGCTATTCTCTTTCTTCTAAGAATATATAAATTTGTTTTCCCTTTTTCTGTTTTTTTTTTCTTTTAGGCACAGCAGAAGTTATTCTATTTTATTGGTATTTTTTGTTTTGTTGGTGTTATTTATCCTTTATACTGCATCTTTAATTGTTTTTTAAAATACTAATTTTGCTTTTAGCTTTTAAAATCTCTACTCCTACCTTCTTTTGTCTGGTTTTGGTATTTTCTTTGAATTTGAAAAAATGAAAGAAATGACAAAGAAAGTTAACAGCTTTTAAAAATAATGGCAATAACAAGTTAGATACAGAAGTAGAAAAATGTTCTTTTCACAATTGTATAGCCAGGAATAGATTTAACAAAAAAGGTGCAACTCTCACATGAAGAAAGATGTGCTTATTGACAGGACTTGAATAAATACAAATTGAATTCATGAGAAGATGTAAAATCATGAAAATAACAGTTCTTCCAAAATTAATATTTGATTTAATAAAATTCCAACCAGAATTTTATTTTTTTAAGTAAAAAAATTATTTTCAGGTTCATTTGAAATAATAAATATATTAGAATTCCAGAAAATATTTTAGAAAAGAGACTTATATTGGAGCAGTAGTCCTACTGGCTATTAATACATGGTTCTAAGATTCTTTTAGCAAAACAGCTTGATATAAAGTCTGGAAAAAAGCAGCTATTATAATAGAATAAGGTCCAGAAATAGATTAAAGTATAGATGGAAACCTAATTTATGATAAAAGTGGAATTTAAATTCAGAGGGAAAATGATGTTGGCGTAGTTGGCTTCTAGCTAGAATAAGGTAAAATGAAACCACAACTTCACACCATGTATATATAAAATATACATGTGAGGTGGAATAAATACTGAAATGTCAAAATCAGAATATAAAATAATAGAAGAAAAATTTTGATTATATTTAGTTTTTCTTTAAAAACCACAGGAAAAATCCATAAGCCATTTAAGAAAAGAGTTGGATAGTTTTCACTAACAAAATTATAAATTTCTGTGTTGAAAAATGCACAACATAAAGTAAGAAATACAAGTTTAGACTGAGAAAATATTTTCAATACTGCATTATAAACAAAAGTGTAATGTATTTATACAATGAGACTTAATAAAGCATTAAGAAACATAGAAACAATAGGCAAAGCATAAGATTTGGCAAGATACATTGGATGGAATGCAGATGGCCAATAAATATATGAAAAAATGTTTAACTTTTTAAATAAAAGAAATACAAATTAGAGTTTTTGTTTTGCTTTGTTTTGTTTGTTTTGAGACAGGGTCATGCTCTGTCACCCAGGCTGGAGTGCAGTGGTGTGATCATGACTTATTGCAGCCTTGCCCCCGTGGGCTCAGATAATCCTCCCCTCAGCCTTCCAGGTAGCTGGGACTACAGGTGCCCACCACCACACCCGGCTAATTGTTGTATTTTTTGTAGAGATGGGGTTTCGCCATGTTGCCCAGGCTGGTCTGGAACTCCTGAGCTCAAGTGATCCACCTGCCTCAGCCTCCCAAAGTGCTGGGATTATAGGCATGAGCCACTGCGCTCGGCCTAGAGTTATTTTCTAATAGTTTGGAAAAAATAATAATCTTTATTGCTGGCCTTAGAGTGAGTAAACAAATCCTTTCACACATTACGAAGGGGTGTGTGAATTGCTACAATTCTTTTGGGAGAAGCTATTGAAATATAAAATGCATATTCTCCTCAAATCAACAACACTGCTGTTAGAAATCTTACCTACTGAAATGAAAGCACAAGTATGTATTGATAAACAAATTATGCAAAACTTAACAATGGAGATATGTTTTGAGAAATTCGTTGTTAGATGATTTTGTCATTGAATGAACATCAGACTATACGGTAGAGCCTACTACACACGTAGGTTATGTGGTATAGCCTATTGCTCCTAGGCTACAAACCTGTCTGGCATATTACTGTACTGAACACTGTAATACATTGGTAAGCATTTGTATCTCTAAATATAGAAAAGGTACAATAAAAAGACAATATGAAAGATTAAAAATGGTACACCTGTATAGGGCACTTAACATGAGTGGAACTGTAGGACCGAAAGTTGCTCTGAGTGAGTCAGTAAGTGCTGAATGAATGTGATGGCCTAGGACATGACCATATAAAACTGCAAACCTTAAAACTAACACTGGATACTTTGGTTACACAAAATTTATTAAGAAATATTTTTATGGCCAGGAGTGGTGGCTTCATGCCTGTAATCCCAGCACTTTGGGAGACTGAGGCAGGCGGATTACCTGAGATCAGGATTTCGAGACCAGCCTGGCCAACATGGCGAAACCTCATCTCTACTAAAAATACAAAAATTAGCCAGGCGTGGTGGCGCATGCCTGTAATCCCAGCTACTTAGGAGGCTGAGGCAGGAGAATCGCTTGAATCCAGAAGGCAGAGGTTGTAGTGAGCTGAGATCACACCACTGCACTCCAGCCTGGGCGACAGAGCGAGACTCTGTCTCAAAAAAAAAAAAAAGAAAAGAAATATTTTTATTTTTTCAGTAACAAATTAACCTTAGCTTACAGTAACTTTTTTTACATTATAAACAAATTTTTAAAAAAATCTTTTTGACTCTTTTGTAATAACACAGCTTAAAACACATATAAGCATTGTATAGCTGTACAAAAATCTTTTCTTTCTCTTATATCCTATAAGCCTTTTTGTATTTTAAAAATTTTTATATTTTTCTACTTTTTAAATTCTTTTTTTAAAAAAACAAGGACACAAACACACACATTAATTTAGGCCTACACAGGGTCAGGAACATCAAAACATAGGCCCTAGACAATGGGAAATCTTCAGATCCATTATAATCTTATGGGATTGCAGTCATATGTGGGGTTAATCATTGACTAAAATGTCCTTATATGGCCTATGACTGTACATTCATTTTATTAAATATATGCATGTCTATATTCATATCTACATATACACAAGGATGTTTATTGCCTTTTCAGAAGGTTCATCAATAGGAGAGAGGTAAAAATTATTGTGTATTTATAAAAGGAATTGTTACCCACTGTTATGAGGAATAAGATCTAAACGTGTTGACCTATAGAGGGGTAGAGGGAGGAAAGGAGATTATGAACTTTAAAAAAATAAAACTTCAGATAATTTTATTTGTCACGGGAGACTGCATTACTTTTCATATTAATTATAATAATGGTTACCACTCATTGACCCTTACTATGGACCAAGTATAGTGGGAATTTACATATATCATTTATAATTCTCACAAGAACATGCAAGAACGATGTCTTCAGTTACCTATGGGGAATTGAGGCTCAGATTGGCGGTCAAGTGGTGGAGCCAGGATTCAGCCCCTGGCCCATCTGCTGAGAAAGTCTTCGCTATTTCTTCTGGTTCCCACCATGGCTGCATCATCTTCTGTGTGGGCCCTAACGGGGAGCAGGAAATGCCCCACTTCTCTCTGGGCATGGGAGCCATGAGAAGGAGGTCCCTAACGTGTACAACCACTGCTGGTTTTGGTCCTGGGGAGAACTAATAAAGAATAAAGCAAAAAAAAAAAACCCTTCTTTTATCACTGGGAGCATTGTCACCAGTCCTAACTGACCACTCCACTCTACCACACCCATAGCAATGTATTGAGTCATTTTTGATCGTCAGTCCACTATCCAGTGAATTATTGCATATTCATAAGCTAGAATATGGACAGTCAGGGAAGGCCAGCATGGAAGAGGTAAGCACCTGAAACTTGATTAGGGAGACAGAGTCAGAGGGTAGTGATGTTCTTTGGTTGTGGTGCTACATTGTGGGTTGTTGAGTTCCAGTACTGCTGTACTTAAGCTCTGTGGTATAGGTGAAGATATTTAAACTCCTAGTGCCCTAGGTTTTCTCATCTGTAAAACGTAGACGAAAATAGTTCCTACTTCTTAGTGTGTGTTTGTGTGCACACATGTGCATGCACATGTGTGTATGTGAGTGTGTATTAAATTAATTAATACACAGAGAGCCCTTAGAAAAGTCCCCACCACAGGGTAAGCCCAAAGTACATGAAGGCCATTATTATTATTATTATCAAGACCAATCTTCAGATTCTAGGTCTAATAGGATAGTTTACTTTTGGCGTGATTAGCCTATGATTACCAATGTCATAATGCTAATGCCTACATTTATACCATGAGTTTAAAGAAGGATAAGATCAGATTGAGGTTAATAACCATTTGAATTCTGACATGTTTGTGACACAATAATGTTCACGGGTGACACCAAAAATGTTGAATTATCATTTGCTTTCTTGAATACTGGTTTATTTTAGGAGAGGCCTAATTTTTTGTGTGACTCCTGTTAATTTTCATGACTGTCCTTGTTGCTCTATTGTCTGTGTCTTTTCCTTCTCTTGGATGTTGGGGAGATGAGCGATATGTAGACAGGAGAGGTGAGTGTGAAGGCAGAAGTGTGGTTGGTGAGTGTTGAAAAGAGAGTAACAGACCCGTAAAGAAAACCACAGCATTTCCTACCCTTGACGCTGAGATATGCGATGAATATATCTATCTGTTGATAGAGCTGTTTAGGTTTTTGTTTATTTGTTTGGGTTTCGTGCAATTTCATGTAAATTTTTTCTGGTAATTTTTGGTTATTTAATTATCTTCCCAGAAGAGAAATTCTTTTTTTTTTTTTTTCTGGGTTTGAGGCACATTTATTTATCTTTTTCTGAGTTGTTAAGCAGTTAGAAAATTATTTTAAGTCGTTTTTTTTGATACACATGATGATTTTTATCAGTAAACTTGAAAACAGCTGTTTATTTTGGTCACAAAGAAATATTTTAATAATGCTTTTGACAAGATATCTCAAACCATCTGAATAGAGAATCTTAAATAGCTTTAAAAGAATCATGAACTTATTAGCAAAAATAATGAAGCTCAGTATAACACTTAAGTTGACATTTTGAGATTGTAGATAATGTTTACTTGGGACACACATGAAATTAAAGGTGATTTGTTAGCATTTAGTAACTGTCTTTATTTCTTCATTTAAGCCAGATGTTTTATATTTTATTTAGCAAAACATCTTAATATTATTTTTAGTTTGGAGTGTTTGTAGAATATTTAAATTAACATTAAAAAATTCCTAAGGGAAGGAACAAGTGAAATACTAATACAAACAAAAACTGTTATAAAATCAGAAATGCCAAGATTTGGGGGGGGCTACTGTGTATCTATTTAATTATCTACTTGATCTTATATGCGATTTTGTCTTTCATTTTATTACTCTTCTTCATTGGGAAGAAAAAATCCTCTCAAGGTCCTATCTCAGTCCCTGAAGAAATAAATAAAAAAGAGTAGCAGAAGATGAATGAGATTGAGTGGGAGGTAAAATTAGAATGGCTGCAATCAGTAAAAATCTTGAAAGTACTTTAGTGAGAGAACCATAAACAAAATATGATAGTGCATATCCTATAGATCCATGATTACTCATAATTTATTCACAAGTACATTAAAAATGTAAAACTATACATAATTATTTAATGTATAATTAAAATTTAAATATTGAATTTGAAACTGGGACAAGCAATACGCTTTCCTGTCATCTGAACAGTTCTGGAGTATCATAGGATTATTTCATGTCTGATAATATTCCATCATCTTCCTGTATCTGACATCAGATTTAATACACACAGCAGATACTTTTTGATCATACAGTTTAGCATTTATAATGCATCTTAGAGCTGAAGCCACATAGCAGCCTTGAAAATTATGCTGTATGCCTTTGAATGGGTGGGCACTCAAGTTTTTGTCGTTGTTAATTATTTTAAAAGTCAGTCTCATTTGATCTCTCTTTCTTTCCCCCGCTCTTGATTTTGGAGGTTCCAAATGGCCTTTTTCCACTCAAAGAGTGCCCTAGGCCTGCAGGATAGCATGGTCCACTGACCAGCCGCATGGCATCCCAGGGGAGCTTATTAGAGCTACAGGCGCTCAGGCCCCACTCCAGATCTGCTGAATTGGAATCTGCATTTTAGTAAGATCTTCAGTTGCTTCACATGACATCCAAGTTTGAGGAGCCCTGCCATATGGCATAGGTCTGAATCAGGCCGATATTATTGTCTATATTCCTGGAAGGATTGCTTAATTTTCCAAACTTGTTTGAGTTGTGTAGCTTTTTGAATGATCCCAGGGGCTCCTGATATTCCTGTTGGAAGTTTCTAAGTCTCCAACAGGGAAGATCATCTATATTATTGTTACCAGTATGAGTAACAACAATGGGTGATATGATTTCCATTTATTAGCTACCCACTAGTGGGGCATGATGCAAAATGTCTCATCTGTGTATTTCACTTATAATCCTCTCAACAACTCAACAGAAGAGGTTTTATTATTTATTATTTATTTATTTATTTACTTGAGACAGAGTCTCTCTCCGTTGCCCAGGCTGGAGTGCAGTGATGCGATCTCTATTCACTGCAACCTCCACCTCCCAGGTTCAAGTGATTCTCCTGCCTCAGCCTCCTGAGTAGCTGGGATTACCGACACATGCCGCCACGGCTGGCTAATTTTTGAATTTTTAGTAGAGACAGGGTTTCACCATGTTGGTCAGGCTGGTCTCAAACTCCTGACTTTGTGATCCACCCGCCTCGGCCTCCCAAAGTGCTGGGATTACAGGCGTGAGCCACTGTGCTCGGCCCAGAAGAGGTTTTAAGAAGACAATTTACAGAAAAGAAAACCGAGGCTAGGGGTTATTTGTTCAAGGTTAAATACACAATGTTAGTTTTGAAATCAAACCCAAGTTTGTCTCCCCTAAGCCACGCACTGCCCCCCAACCCTCGTTTTTGTTTTTGTTTTTTTAAACAATACTATATTGCTACCATGCCACTTTGGTCCTCTTGCAGTAAGGAAGGGCATATAAAAGTGCCCAGTTTGTCTGGGATTGGAAAACAAGCCTGTGTAGGCCCAGAGAGACAAATATGGCATGTTCTCACGAACATGCAAGAATTAAAGTGGATCTCACAGAAGGAGAGAGCAGAATGATAGATACTAGAGGTTGGGAAGGGAAGGTGAGAATGAGGAGAAGTTAATGGACACAGTTTGCTAGAAGAAATAAGTTCTAATATTCAACACTACCGTAGGTAAATTATATTTAATAATTTATTGTGCATTTCAAAATAGCTAGAATAGAAGAATTGCAATGTTTCCAGCACAAAGAAGAGATAAATGTTTGAGGTGATGGATATCCTAGTTACCCAAATTCGATCATTGCATATTGTATACATGTATCAAAATATCACATGTATGTATAATTATATATTTATGTACAACTGTGATATACCATTAAAAAAAGAAAATAAACCTGTGTATAGGCATCTGCTGATATTTATTGTGACTCTTATTTCTGTTTTCTGATTCTGACTTATCAATGTCTAGAATAAGGTTCCTTAAATTTGTAAAATCTTTGTACATTTTTGTGATTTGTTTTTTGGATTTTTTTTGCAAATGTGGGGGAAGATCATTCATAGTTTTGTTTAAATTGAATTTTCAAAAAAGGCCATGACCCACAAATTGTTAAGAGCCATCCCCCAACTCAGCCTGTACCTTCATGGCCCTCAGCTGTTGAAATGCCCACCAGTCTGCTGGCATCATTGCATCCCTCCCAATTACTAGATTTTCCCATTGCCTTCTTCCCAAATCATTCCTTCTCAATCCTGCCCTGGCATCAGAATCACCTCTAGACCCTGTACAGAATACAGCTGCTCAGGCCCCTTCTCAAACCTTCTGAAGGATGAGCTTGGGAATGGGGCTCAGAAAGCTGTATGTTTAAGAAGCTCCACAAATGATTCTGACCCAGAGTGCTGTAAGTCAGCATAATTTTCTTTCTTTTTTTTTTCTTTTTTTGAGATGGAGTCTCACTCTGTCGCCCAGGCTGGAGTGCAGTGGCACGATCTCAGCTCACCACAACCTCCGCCTCCCAGGTTCAAGTGATTCTCCTGCCTCAGCCTCCTGAGTGGCTGGGACTATAGGCGTGTGCCACCACACCTGGCTAATTTTTTGTATTTTTAGTAGAGACGGGGTTTCACCACGTTGGGCAGGCTGGTCTCGAACTCCTGACCTCGTGATCCACCCACCTCGGCCTCCCAAAGTGCTAGGATTAAGGCATGAGCCACCGCGCCTGGCCAATTTTCTTATTTTCTTTCTTTCTTATTTTCTTTCCTTCCTTCCTTCCTTCCTTCCTTCCTTCCTTCCTTCCTTCCTTCCTTCCTTCCTTCCTCCTTCCTTCCTCCCTTCCTCCCTTCCTTCCTTCCGTCACCCAGGCTGAGTGCAGTGGCATGATCATGGCTCACTGCAGTCTCAACCTCCCAGGCTCAGGTGATCCTCCCACCTCAGGCTCCTGAGTAGCTGGAACCACAGGCATGCACTACCATGCCTAGCTAATTTTAAAAATTTATGTAGAGACAGAGTTTTGCCATGTTGCCTAGGTTGGTCTCAAACTCCTAGGCTCAAGTGATCCTCCCACCTTGGTTTCCCAAAGCGCTGAGATTACAGGCATGAGCCACCACACCCAGCTTCAATTTTCTTTGCAAACTTTGAACAAAAGGAGATACTTCATGAATGCCTTCTTGTGGAGTGATCTCCTGGAGGGAGACCCAGAGCAGCCCAGTCCTCCCACAAGAGACTCATCATCGTCTAGATCTAGCTTTCCTGGTAAGATCCTAACTAAAGAAAGAGAGGGGAAAAGAAGGTATTTCCACCTTCACTAGTTTATAAAAAAATAATGTCAGAGTTTCAATATTTACAGAAATGCCCTCACTTTTTGAAATGCAAGTATTTGATGCTTTCACAAAGGCTAGAATTTCTTTACAAATACCCCATACACAGTGGTGTGCTGGTAAATGTTTTACAGTCAGCTCTGATTTGTAGCATTGCCTATTTCCATGGTGTAAATACTCCCACCCTGGCCAATTTGAAGCTACCAACTTGGCTCACAAATTTCCTGAAAATTAAGAAAGCCTCTCATATGCCAGTACAAGCCTACTCCATCCCACCACTGCATATGGAGAGTGATTATCTGGGAGAGATGTCTTCTGGATTTCTCCATAGGCTCAGGCATGCAGAATGATTCAGAGAGCTCCATTTGCTTCTTTATTCTCCTTCAAAACATTCTATTGCGTGGCCTACTCCTTCCAAAACCAGTGCATGTTCAACACTGCAAGTCTTTCATGATGATGTTGAAAAAAATAACATCTTGAAGATGTTTTGACAAATTAATTTGACTTTTGAATTATTTTCCTTTTGAGAGAATAAAATGTTACAAAGGTCTCTTGGGAAGAGATTGTTCAAATAAGTTTTTATATTGTTGATTTTGTTTTAGGTAGTTAATGCTACTACCTCTTTATCTGCAGGTTAGTAAATTGACGTTTTTCTCCTTCATTTATCTGTGTCTGCTAGAACTGTTTGATATTCTTCACCCACATAGGTTCTGATGACATTACTTTTACTCATTGTCTATTTACCTTTGAAAGGATGAGCTGTTCATTCATGGGCATAAAGAGCAATGACTGAGGAAATGGACTAGTGTTTTTCCATTTATTTTTATAATCGTGCCTTAGTTCACTATGATGATCTACAGTTTTCTCTTTGTTCCAGAGAACTATCAAAATTGTCACTGACACTTATTGACAACCATGATTTGTATAGGACAGTTTTAGAGACTTGAATACCAGTAGTTTGTCAAGCAAGATACAGCGCCTGCTTCTCTAGAATCAGGGGATGTTTAAGAGGTTATCTAGTCCAGCCTCCACAGCTTGTCTCTTAGATATCTTTCTGCTTCTGTGGAAATTAATGACTTTTACTGACTGTAGATTTGTCTGGAGTTTTGCAGAACAAACCAAATCCTTCCCCACATAACAACCTTGGAAAACTTGGAGAACTTTCGGCCTTTGGAAACTTGATGCTGCCCCCTAAACTTTTCTTCTCAACCTATGAAATGAGCTTCTCATGGAAATTATTTTCCAAAATAGATATACAAAGCGCAGTAAAATATGTTAATGAGAGAATCAGCTAAATTGATGCACTCGAATCATAGTCGCTGCCACAAGCCAGGTGCATTCCTGTTTTCTTTCCATTGACTCTAGTGTCACTTCATTTACCTCTGTTTTATGCTTAACTTCTTAGACAAATTTATCTTTCCAATTTATCTTATTTGATAAGAATATTAGTGAAAGACAGCAGAATCTTCTAAGAGAGTTATCTAAGATAACTAGAAGCGAATAACTCTAAAAGATGCTTCAAGGTCCAAAAACCCTCTTCAGTAAATAAATGCACAAAGGCATTTTGATAAGCATTTGATGTAGCCAATAACTATTATAGCACTTTAAAAAATAATTATGGTCTTTTTGGTGATTAATATGTACAGAAAGATTTCAAATCACGAAACTAAATCATTAAAACGATCTCTGCCTTATCTGATTTGTATATTAAAACTTCTCTGTGCTCACTTAACAATGTTCTTAAACAAGTCAAAGGTTTTGTGTTTTTTTTGTTTTTGAGATGGAGTCTTGCTCTGTTGCCCAGGCTGGAGTGCAGTGGCATGATCTCAGCTCACTGCAACCTCTGCCTCCTAGGTTCAAGCAATTCTCCTGCCTCAGCCTCTCCAGTAGCTGGGATTACAGGCGCCTGCCACCACACCTAGCTAATTTTTGTATTTTTAGTAGAGGCAGGGTTTCACCATGTTGGCCAGGCTGGTCTGGAACTCCTGACCTCAGGTAATCCACCTGCTTTGGCCTCCCAAAATGCTGGGATTACAGGCGTGAGCCACGGTGCCTGGCCACAAGTCAAAGGTTTTTCTGAGTCTGAAGGCTTTCATAGGTAGCTTCTTCTTGGATGGTAATAATAAGGTGTTTTGTCATACTAATTTTAAATTATTGATTTCTGTGAATTTTAAATGATGAATTTATATGAATGGGAATGGAAATTATATTGCCTTTTTATTGTGAAGGTCGTCTTGTAGGATAGGACTATAGAGAGAGCAGAAGGAATTTTGAATATCTGATATTATTGCTGACAAATATTTTAGAAAAACTATATAATAGGTTAAAGTAAATTTTCTTCATTGATTTATTATGGCTAATATTTAGGGCAAAGGGTGATATACTCTCAGGAGTCAGTAACTGCTAGAATAACTTATTCAGTCAAAAAATTTTCACTAGGCCCCTTTACTGCCCTTCCCCCTAAGTTGAATTCATAATGATGCAGTGCTTTGGAAAACAGCTCTGTATTAATACAAGGTAAAAAGCCACCACAAAATAAAAGCTTCTTTTAATTATCCTAGCATGAAATGAAACAGAAAAGTGATAAGGTAGATGCTAATTTCTTCTTTCTCTCTCTCCCTCTCTCTTTCTCTCTTTCTTCTTTCAGACAGAGTCTTGCTCTGTCGCCCAGGCTGGAGTGCAGTAGCGCGATCTCGGCTCACTGCAAGCTCCGCCTCCTGGGTTCAAGCGATTCTCCTGCCTCAGCCTCCCGAGTCGCTGGGACTACAGGCGCGCACCACTATGCCCAGCTAATTTTTTTTTTTTTTTTTTTTGAGATGGAGTCTCACTCTGTCGCCCAGGCTGGAGTGCAGTGGTGCAATCTTGCCTCACTGCAACCTCCGCCTCCCGAGTTTAAGCAGTTCTCTGCCTCAGCCTCCCGAGTAGCTGGGATTACAGGCACCCACCACCATGCCCGGCTAATCTTTGTATTTTTAGTAGAGACGGGGTTTCACCAGCTTGACCAGGCTGCTCTTGAACTCCTGACCTCGTGATCCACCCACCACTGCCTCCCAAAGTGCTGGGATTACAGGTATGAGCCACTGTTCCAGGCTGTAGCCTCATTATATTTCTTATAATGTGTTTCAAAATTCTTCAGATTTCTTAGACCTCAGTTTCCCGTTTTGGAGAATCTTTGGAGAAACCAGAAGCCATCTATCCCAAATAATTGCTTTCCGCATGCAGTGGTGGGTTGGAGTAGGCTTTTACTGGCATATGAGAGCCTTTTTTAATTTTCAGGAAATTTGTGAGCCAAGTGACCACACATTAGTAGCTTCAAATTGGCCAGAATGGGAGTATTGACACCATGGAAATAGTCAATGCTACAAATTAGAGCTGAGTGTGAAACATTTACCAGCACACCACTGTGTATGGGGTATTTGTAAAAAGTTTGTAGCTTTCTTTTGTGAAGGCATCAAATACTTTCATTTCAGAAAGTTAAGGCATTGCTGCTAATATTGGAACTCTGACATTATAAACTGGTGAAGCTGGAAATACCTTCTGTTTTTTGCTCACCTCTCCTTCTTCAGTTAGAATCTTAGTAGAAATATTTTAGATGTCATATGTAACTTTAAAATTATATTAATAGCAAATGCATAATATTACAAAATGATTCTGTAATATGTCTCTGCAGAATAATTCTGTAATATATTCCATCTTGACTGTCCATTAAAAATCAGATGAAGCAAGATTTCACTTTTAAGATATCATGTTGATTTGGTTGTTTTCTAAATTTCACTCTGAAGGAAAAAGCAAGAAGAGAGAATATAATGCTGTCATTTCTTTTGTAATCATTTTTTATTCCTTTGCCTTTTCTTGGTTTCCTTTCTCCCTTTTTTTCTTTACTTTTTCCTCATTTCTTCTGTAAATGAGTAATCTGTTTTTATAACCATACTACCCCCTCGTGTTGTTTATTGGACCCCTGGAGACTTGCATTTCCTTTAGGAATATGCCCAGCATTTTTAGGCTGCTAAAATACGAGCCAGTTAATGATGTTCTTATTGACGACGTCTAGGAAACTTGTAGGGTTCAGTTACTGCAAGAATAATTTACAGGCTATAATAGGTTAGAATGCCAAACAAGGGGAAACAATTAGTAGCACTAATGCTTTAACCCCAGGTTTATCACTGAGAGAGGATCACTGATGAAAAGGCCCATCTGTTCCAAAGATGTTTCCAACTTGCTTGTATAGCAGTTTGTAAATCAAATCAGTGCAGTGATTGTGAGGCTTATGTAGCCATTTGTTTGTCTATTTTTCAAAATCACTGCTTTTGTGCACATTTTATCATGATATCTTTGAAAAATGGGGTTTTACCTGTGGAGATTACACTATTGTTATTCAGCATTATGTTCAGTTTATTACATGTACCAGGAACACGTATTTTGAAATTGTCACTAGCTCCAAGAATTATGTAATCAGTGAGTTAAATATATAACTTCCAAATGAATTAGTGGACCTATATTTTGGCAAAAATTTGTTGTTAGAGGAAGAATAGATTCATCCAGAGTGAGTTTCTTCTCTATTTTCAGGATAAAAGGTGGGAGAATTCTGTTACTATAATCAAGTTCTTTCTTAAAATACCCTTAACCTACTTTTTTTCCCTCTAAATAATGATGCTCCACTTCTTACATAGAATTTCACAATTTACAACCCACATTCACATTTGTTATTTTATTTCCTGTTGGATATTTTCCCTCTGCTGTTTTCTTCCCATAGAAAGGCCATTGAATAATTGGCTCTAAGATTTGAAAGGAGTCTTCAGATTATCTGTTCAATTACTGTGCCTAGTGATCAGCCTGTCTGTTATTTCCAAAAGGAGAAGAAAATATTAGCTAGGTAGACAGACTGATCATGGGGCTAAATAACAGAGTGAAAGTAAATTTTCTTTTCATAGGAATGGAAGACAATATTATTTTTTACTTTTGTCTTTTTATTTGATCATTTATTTCATGCTTGCCCTACTGACCTGTGGACTTCTGTTTCAGTGGCTCTCTGGTCACTTTAAGGCATAAATTCCTTTTACCATTTGGGAACATTGCTAACTTGCCCCCAGCTTCAAATTTCACCCACATGGATGTGAGTTTCTGGGGTGTAAAAGAGTGACATTTTATTTTTGAGGCAAGAGACTTCTTTAAAGCTGCTTTTTAAACTGATTTAGTTATTTCAAATCATATTAATACAAATTGGGGCAAATTAAGAGTTACAAGTCTGGACTTAAAATCATTTGCCTGCTCTGGTTTGGAATTTATGCAGCTATTTCTGCCTTAATTAAAACTGTGGATATTTTTAAAGCTTAGAATTTATTCTTATCTTATTCTGACGAGAATGCAAATCCAACCAGGCACATTAAATGTTCTGTGATACGGATGGAAAAAGATAGAAACTCGGCCCAGCCAGGCTGGATTTGGTTTGTGAGGAGATCATCTTTTAATAATGGCTTGATTGATGATTGTGTGCCATGTGAAGTAACTGGAATGCTAGATGGTTACATGAAATTGTGGGAAAATTGACACAATGGGGAAAAGATGCTTGCTGAGCCTATGAAGTGCAACCTGTGCAAATATGATGATTCCTCAACTGCAAGATCAGGAACTCAGGATGACTGTGTAAAAAGGAAAATGAAGGCCGGGCGTGGTGGCTCACGCCTGTAATCCCAGCACTTTGGGAGGCTGGGTGGGGGCGGATCATGAGGTCAGGAGTTCGAGACCGGCCTGGCCAATATGGTGAAACCCCGTCTGTACTAAAAATACAAAAATTAGCTGGGTGTGGTGGCGTGCACCTGTACTCCCAGCTACTCAGGAGGCTGAGGCAGAAGAATTGCTTGAACCCAGGAGGTGGGGCTGCAGTGAGCTGAGACTGTGCCACTGCACTCCAGCCTGGGCAACAGAGTGAGACTCTGTCTCAAAAAAAAAAAAAAAAAAAAGGAAAATGAATTAGTGAAGAAAATAAGATGAATATAAAAACAACCATCCCCAGTGTCCTGAGGGTAGTGCTTCTTGCCGCCTTCCCCGCTCTCCCACCCCGTTGCTAGGAGAGAGATGAGTTAACGCACAGGGACGTGTACATTATACCAGCCGGATCTACGTACCTGGCAGCTGCAACCTGTTAAACCTATGGTTTTTTCTTCTATGTAAACACTATAAACAGGAAGGCAAACGTCATCCATTTATGCAGAAGAGAAAATTGATGGTGAAAAACTGTCACTGCTTTGCTTAAAAAAGTCTAAGGTAAAGAATGTATTGACTCAGAGAGGGCCATTCAAAATCTAGTCTTCAGTTTTATTGCTATTTCTGTATTAACGATTCTGAAGGCAAAATTTCTTCAGAATCTGTTGTTTAGACTTTACAACAAAAATAGCCTTGGGGAGCTGCTTGCCTGGAGAGGTTTTGTGGTGACTATGGGAATTAATCTTCTTGATGGGAAATCAGCTGTTCACAATACTGCTGCCTTCATTCCCAAAGAAGAGTTTCCATTCCTACCCGGAGATGTTGGCTAGAGCAACGAGCCACTGAGGCCTCCTGATATTCCACCTGGGGTGCAGCCTCCTGGAAGCTGCCTCAAGCCCCCTTCAGTTACTCCTTTATTCCCTTCGCTGTTCCAGAAGGGTTTTCAAGCATCTGCAGCTGCACCTCTGTCTCAAGGGCAAGCTCTACTGTCAGCCACGCTGCTGCAAGGATGGGACTGAAAAGCAAGACCGTTCATTTACTCTTTCGTTCACAAATTTATTGAACTGATATTTAAGCTTAGAATTTATTCTTATCGTATTCTCACAAGAATGCAAATCCCTACTATGTTCCAGACTCTATGTGGGGGCACAGGTGACACACTAGTGAGCTAAACTAGATCCCATCCCAGGACTAATAGACCTTGCAGTCTGGTGACAGAGGGGTTAATCAAATAACTACATTGATGAGTGTATATTTTCAAACTGAGGTATTAAAAATAACAAACCCAGCCTGGGCAACATGACAAAACCTCATCTCTACAAAAAAATTAGTTGGGCATGGTGGTGCACACCCATAGTCCAAGCTACTCAGAAGGCTGATGTGGGAGATCACCTGAGCCCAGGAGGTCAAGGCTGCAGTGAGCCATGATTGTGCCACTGCACTCCAGCCTGGGTGACAGAGTGAGCCTCTGCCTCAAAAAAAAAAAAAAAAAAAAAAGAAAAAGAAAAAAAGGAGAAGAAAAATAACAAAGGAACTGGACCTAGACTCAAGATACTCCAAGGAAGCTGTATTTAGTCATACTTAGAAGGCTGTGTGGTTAAAATATGTGAATGCGTGAAGCAGAGATCATTATAGGCACGAGCCCCGTGGCTGAAAGAAGGATGGCTGAAACACAGGAGGGAAAGGCTGGTGCCTTGAGAGGCACCACGCCAAACCACATGGAGGTTCAAGATCTTGTAGAGAATTTTGGTCTTTATCATGAAAGCAAAGGGGAAGTTACTGATGGGTTCTTAGGTGGAGGTGACCTGAGGAGGGTTGCGTTTTAAAAAGAAAGCTTTAGCCTTGGGAGGGAAAAGAGCTGGAGAGAGGCCAGAGGGGTGGGAGGAATATCCCAGTTTGGAACCCTGAAGCAGTTTAGTTACATATCCAACATTCCTTCATCGTTGCCTCACTCCTGAACATTGTCCCTTGCATGTCTGAGTCTTCCTCCAGACTCTACATTCCTTCAGTTTAGGAATGCTGACATATTTGCTTTTGGATCCCATGTAGTGTCTGACCCTGGGATTTGCATGTATGTCCAACAAATGCTGTATTTAAACAATGAGGCTCTTCCCCATCTCACAAGTCACGTTAGTTGGCTTAAAGGAACATAGCTCTTCTGTATTCTAGTGATAACATTATATAGTGATCTGATTTATTCCAGAGGACAGAAGGGATTAGCGATACACTTGCCTTTTCTTTTGCTGTCATATGTGCCTTGCATTTTATTTCCATACATTAATATCTTCAATATAATGACCTTTGTTGTCCTGTCTTCATGTCAACCTAAAGCATTGTTATTGTCATTAGTGTTGCTACTGCCTCACAAATACATAGATATATTGGGGGAGATTTTTCCTGAGAGAAATCTGCAGATTTGAAGAGAAACCATGTCATACATTTTCTGAGTCTGAAAATCAGGAGTTGCAAACATAAATGAGTAAAGCAGCAGTAGGGAATGGTGCAACCTGTGGCAGAACTAGGGGGAGCATGCTCTATCCCAAAGCATTCACATTCGAACACAAAATATACTGTGCTAGCTAAACCAGACATCTGGGGGCAAATGTGGCTTAGTGACTGTGGGTTTGTTGTTTCTCCTTTAATTGATTAAAAAAAAGATTTAAACACAGAGAAGTTATAGAAATTTTCAGTGTAATTAGGGGTTGTGGGCCAAGCTTTACTGAGTGACGTGAAGCTTCAAAGTTGTTTTGGGGAAGGGAGCAGGACCAAAATGCCTCCTTAGTGCAACTTTTTCAAAAAACCTTGTGAAGCCGGCTTCTAATATTCCCCTGGCTACTTGCTCTCTCTCTCTCTCTCTAATGAGCTGCTGCAGTTTCTCCTGTGCTGCAATCAAATGAATACATCACATAAGTGAAGGTATAAACTGCATGGGTTTACAGAAAGGAAGAAGGTTATTATTACCTTTGAAATCAGAAGCCAAGAAAACATCTCTTCTCACACCTCCTCATCTCTTCTCTTACTTTCTGGGCAGTCCCTAAGGATAATTTTATTAGAGACTCTCCCTCAAAGTGAAAACTGAGGGGGGTATAAATAGCCCTGATCCTGCTCCCACCTGATCCTTAGATTAAGATTAGCATAAACTCAGGCTGAGAGGTCACCACAAGGTCATAGTTTTCTGGGGTGAATAGTCACTTAATTCAGGCACTCAGGAATCTCATGCAAAGAATGCTTAGTTAAATATTTCCAGGAGAAAAATAATTCCAATTTGCTTTCTTATACCAAGAACCAGCAGTCTTAGTGATTTTGTAAATGGGAGAATCCTTTCCACTGCAGAAATTGGGCCCGTGGGATGGATGAAGCAGAAATGAGCAGAACAACAGGATTAATTGAGATCACTTTGCTGCTACGTTCTGCAATTTCATTACTACTCCTCAAACACAATGGAGAGTCTCACAAACAGCCAACAGTGACTTTTGTTAGTATTCTGAGCCCTTCAGCAAAATATATCCTCTTTGGGCTGATTTATACCATACGGATAATAAAAATATACACCTTACACATTTTAGTGGGCTGTTGCGAAGAGAAAATTAGATTATGTATGGTAAGGAACTTCACAATGACAAGATAATGTGATGTAATAATAATATTAAAGAAAAGTATAGGAAACACATAGCACTTGCTATTTGCCGGGCACTGCTCTAAGCATTTACATTCATTATTTTATTTAGTTCTTATAATAACCTTCCGTATGGACTAGAATCTATTGTTATCTTTAATTTTTAGATGGAAAAACAGAGCCACAGAGAACTGAAGTAGCTTGCCCAAGCCTAGACAGTAAGAATTGGTGCTAGGATTTGAACCCATGCAGTCTGGCCCCTCTTAATCACTATGATTTAGGAATAAAAACAAAAAAAACAAAAACATAGACTTTTAAGTAAACCAGAAGACTAGCATTTGAATCCTGGCTTCACAGGCTGTATAACTATGGAGACAGTCTTCTTAAGCAGTCTGAACTTCAGTTTGTTTATCTGCAAAATGAAGTTGGATAATAATCCTTATTTTTAGATGTTTGGTCAGGATTAAATAAGAAAACATGCAAAGCACAGTGTTTCATAGGAGGCACATAGTGTGTTATTAGTTATTGTGGGTGAGATGGTATATTAGTCTTGTCAGACTGCCATAGCAAAATATCCACCGACTGGCTGGCTTAAACAACAGAAATTTGTTTTCTCACAGGCCTGGAGGCTAGAAGTTCAAGATCAAGGTGGCAGCAGGGGCGGTTTCTGGTGAGGCCTCTCTCCCTGGCTGCCACCTTCTCACTGTGCTCTCACATGGTCTTTCCTCTGTGCAGAGGAGCGAAAGAGGGCTCTGGTGTCTCTTCATCTTTTTATAAAGACCACAGTCCTATTGGATTAGAGCTCCACCCTTATAGCTTAATTTAACCCTAATTACCTCCTTAATGCAGTCACATTGGATGTTAGACCTTCAACATACTAATTTTGGGTGAATACAGTTCAGTCCGTAACAGGTGGGTGGCTGGGAGGCGAGGAATAGAAGGATAGAAGGGGTATTTTAATGTCTAAGGTAGATTTTTTTATTTTTAAGGCATCGCTGCTGGAGGAAAAAAACCATCAGATATTCATAATACATTTGTAGGTATACAATATATTTGGCACTGTATGTCATAGAAAACATCTCCATGCTATCTATTGTTAATCTTTTAGGTGAGCCTGAATTTAAGTACATTGGGAATATGCATGGGAATGAGGCTGTTGGACGAGAACTGCTTATTTTCTTGGCCCAGTACCTATGCAACGAATACCAGAAGGGGAACGAGACAATTGTCAGCCTGATCCACAGTACCCGCATTCACATCATGCCTTCCCTGAACCCAGATGGCTTTGAGAAGGCAGCGTCTCAGGTGAGTGCCAGGCAGCTCAGATCAGGCGTGCTTTCTTCGTTTTCTGTATGTTTGTACATACATGTTTATCTAAAAATTATGCCCTCGCACAAAGCTTACAGATGGTGCAGTGGAGGGCATAAGTGATGCATTCATTATTGAACTCACTGGTAAGAAGATAGCTCAGAATGAAAGGAATGATGGGTGAGTTTTTCCAGTGAAGACTGCAAATCAGAAATTGTGTTAAGAAGTTAATGTTCTAATAGTGTTCTGTTTTATGTTTTTCAATAAATTATTCATCCACTTTTGTGACGAGGTAAGTTTTCTTTTAAAAATCTACAAATATGAAAAACATCTACTGTCATTTGTTGAAGAGTAACGCCATGGGTGTATGAGGATGAGCCAGTGTCACAGCGCCCTCTACTGAATTTAAGGAAGAAATACTTTTGGCCAGAATAATGTTTTACTGATGTTTACTTGGTTTTTACATATGCTGAGTAAAGTTAAGAAACAAGCAAAAACCCTACCTCTTAACTAAAAATGATTTAATATATCTTCGCTGTTAGATGAACTGGAAAGTAATGCCTTTTTAAGAGAAGATATATGGTGTGTTCCTATTTTATTGGACGGGGTGGGGGACATTATATTTGCTGTTTTCTACAGTTTAAAATAATTTTCTTAGTCTATGGGAACATGGGAACACATTCAAGTTAATATTTAGTATGTTTATCTACAGTTAAAAAATCCAATGACATAGTTCGACATTGTAAGAAACCCAGCGAATTTCTGTAAATAAATATAAATTGATATGATTTCTAAAGTTATGAGAGAAAAATTCTAATAATATGTAAAATTATTTAATATTTTAAGGTAATATTCAGAATTTTTAGACACATGGGCAACAGATTATCATTGCTATTTTCTGTCTTATAGATTTTTATCCCTCACAGTCTAAGGTATCTAAACTTCCATGACTTAAAAAATGTGGGAAATATATCTATGTCATGTGATATAACTTAACAGTAAAACAAGAAAATTCACATTATAAAATGAAACAAATATATTGGAAATTTATTAGTTTTCCAGATTGTACCATTAGTTAAATGAAGAGTTTAAACTGGAGAGAAATTCCTCAAATCATAAAGCCCTAGAACTTTTGTTCTAGGTTCATATTTTTTCATGAAGACTATAAGAGGGAGACATGTTATTAGTCTATAATGCATGTTAAATTCATTTTAAGCTTCTAATCTTTAGTTATTTATTCTTCTAAATATTTAAAAAATAGGTTGCTGTGATTTATAGAGGCAATGAATATTTTACTTAAATCTAATTATAGAATGATGTGCTTTGAAATAGGTCATTTATAACTAGTGAATATATATTCTGAAATTTGATAAATATCTCTTTATTATTATTAACATTTAAAATATTATTCATCAAACATATTTTCAAAATACCTATAACAAGTACAGTGATGCATCTCTTAACAATGGAGAAGCGTTCTGAGAAATGCAATGTTGGGTGATTTTGTCGTTTTGTGAACATTCTAGAGTGCACCTACATAAACCTGCATGGTGTAGCCTACTACACACCTAGGCTATGTGATATAGCCCGTGGTTCCTAGGCTACAAGTCTGTACAGCATGTTACTGTACTGAATACTGTAGGCAACCGCAAACACTAGTAACTATTTGTGTATCTAAACATAGAAAAGGTACAGTGAAAATATGGCATAAAAGATAAAAACAGTACCTTTGGACAGGGCTCTTAACCATGAATGGAGCCGGAAGTTGCTCTGGGTGAGTCAATGAGTGAGTGGTGAGTGAATGTGAAGGCCTAGGACATTGCTGTACACTACTATAGAATTTATAAACACTGTACACTCAGGCTACACTAGATTTATAAAAAATATTTTTCTTCCTTCAATAATGTATTAAACTTACCTTACTGTAACTTTCTTTTTCTTTTTTTTTTTTTTTTTTGAGATGGAGTCTCACTCTGTCACCAGGCTGGAGTGCAATGGCATGATCTCGGCTCACTGCACCCTCCGACTCCCTGGTTCAAGCTATTCTCCTGCCTCAGCCTCCCAAGTAGCTGGGATTACAGGCACGTGCCATCATGCCCAGCTAATTTTTTATATTTTTATTAGAGACGGGGTTTCACCATGTTGGCCAGGATGGTCTTGATCTACTGACCTCATGATCCACCCGCCTTGCCCTCTCAAAGTGCTGGGATTACAGGCATGAGCCACTGCACCTGGCCACCTTACTGTAACTTTTTTACTTTATAAACTTTTAAACTTTAAAAACCTTTTGGACTCTTTGTGATAACACTTAGCTTGAAACACACAACACATTGCACAGCTGTCCAAAAATCTTTTCTGTCTTTATATCCTTATTCTACAAGCTTTTTTCTATTTTTAAAGCTTTTAATGGTTTCTTAGTTTTTCAAATGTTTTGTTAAAAATAAGACACAGGCTGTGTGCAGCAGCTTATATCTATAATCCCAGTGCTTTCGGAGGCCCAGAGGAGAGGATTGCTTAAGGCCAGGAGTTTGAGACCAGCCTGAGCAACATAGTGAGACCCTGTCTTTACCAAAAATAAAAAATAAAAAACTTAGCCTAGCATGTTTGTGCACACATGTAGTCCCAGTGCTTTGGGAGGCCAAGGAAGGAGGATCACTTGAACCCAGGGATTTGAGGTTACAGTTAGCTGTGATTATGCCACTGCACCCAAGCCTGGGCAACAGAGTGAGACCCTGTCTCTTAGAAAAAAGAAAAAGAAACTAAGACACAAACACACATATCAGCCTAGGCCTACACAGGGTCAGCATCATCAAAATGTCACTAGGCAATAGGAATTTTTCACCTCCATTATAATCTTATGGGATCACTGTTGTATAGTCTGTCAGTCGTGGTAAGAAATGTCAATATGCGGCCCATCACTGTACTTTAAATCTGATACCTTCATGTTTATATAAGTAAAGTAGTAAAAATGCTGATATGGGAGGGCATTGTTGAAGTAAATAATCTTAAAGGTTATCTTAAAGAGCATTGATAGAGACCTTAAATAGAAAGTGACATAATAATAAGCAACTGATGATTTTTCTCTTTGACTTTTTTTTTAGCCTGGTGAACTCAAGGACTGGTTTGTGGGTCGAAGCAATGCCCAGGGAATAGATCTGAACCGGAACTTTCCAGACCTGGATAGGATAGTGTACGTGAATGAGAAAGAAGGTGGTCCAAATAATCATCTGTTGAAAAATATGAAGAAAATTGTGGATCAAAACACAAAGGTAGTGACCATGGGATAGTCTTCTTGGGTTCGTCTCTAGCCTAAGGAAATATGTTCCAATATCTTCATCATCATGAAGGACAGAGGAGTAACATCACAGCTTGTATGGAGTGGTTAACTGTGGCTTTGAAAGTCAAGGCTGGAAGGACTGGTGCCATTAAATTAGTCCTGGCCCCTAGAATTGGGCCGTAGGTGGAGAGGAGTTGGAGGTGCAGATATAGGGAGGAACCCGGTTGTAGGTTTCTTAGAAAATCACCATGGCCTTCTCAGAGACCCTTTATTAGCTCATCTGATCAGCTCCTCCTGCCAAATTTACACTGTTGCTCTTTTTCTCTTTTCCAGAACTTTCTCCTCCCTTGCTTTACAAAACTCTACTTTCTCCTACCTCTTCTACTGTCTTCCAAATGACTACTCAGTTTTTTCCCCTGTTTCTTCTACCTGGGCATAAATGCTGGCCATCTTCAGGGTCTCATCTGATACCTTTATTTCCTTCCCTGGGCTTCCCTCCTTACCTGTAGTTTCAGTGTTGTCCATTACACAAGGTCTCCCAGATCCGTGCCTCTAACTCCAGACCTTCCACAGAGCTTTATGTCTCTGTTTTACTAGCTAACTTGGGTTCCTTTAACTGGTGGAACTTGATATCTCAAGCTCAGGTTGTCCAGAAACAAATATTTTCCCTTAGAACCACTGTTCTTTCATTTATCCCAATCATCAAAGCTTTTGATTTTTCCATCTCTGTCACTGCTCACCAGTTACCACCTCTCAGTGATTTGATCTCTCTGACACCTCTTCCATTTCCGTTCTTCTGCAAACTCATTCCCCTGCCTCAGCTGAGACCCCCACAGTCTCCTGCTGTGACTGGCGCGGTGGCCTCCTACTTGTGTTTCATGTCCAGCTTCTCCGAACTCCATTCTATCTTCTCAAATTCTCAATCTTCCAGAGTGACCTTCACACACAAATTATTGCTCTTTTGCTTAAAAAACCTTACCAGCTCTCCACTGCCCAGAAGATAAAGTGAAAACTCAATGTGATGGTTAAGTATGGAGACTCTAGAGGTAGCCACCTTGGTGTAAATCATGGCTTCATACTTGCTGCGTGAACTTTGTAAAGTTATTTGACCTCTCTGTGCTTCAGGCTCTTCATCTGTAATATGGAAGTGATAATATCTACCTCATAGGATAAGGATTGAATGAGTTAATACATATAAAGTACTTGAGGCCAGGACCTGGAACTTTTATTACCATTTCAGTGTAATTTTTTGGTACTCTCTGTTTTGTAGCTCAGGGCTAGGTGGACACATTTACATATCCACTAAACATTTGGTGCATCTTTGAAACAACATTGTCATCAGTTACTTGGAGGAGAAATTGAGCCCATCTTGGAGGAAAGGTGAAGAACTACTGTCAGCAGCCCTGTATTCCTTCTCTATTGTTCTGGGTATTTCTGCTTTCATATGTCCACTATGTCTAGTGTCTTTCCTAAGTGAGAGCTCGCAAAGTACAATTTCTCCATTTTATTCTAGTTGCTGGGTCATTCCAGCACCTCTAGGCCCCTGGAAGCTTCCGGCTGGTTTATTCCTTAACCTGGCTTCGATACCCTATAGACTCCACTCATACCATCTCCTTTGTGCTCCTAAACATACCATTTTCTAACAATTTTATGTCTTCAGATGAGTTACTGCTCCAACTGTCTAGAATTCTCTTCTCTTTCCTTCCATGCCACTCCCTCTGTGAAGTCATCCTCTACTCTTCAAGACAGATTCTTTTTTTTATATGTTCTTCATCTATACTTCCAGTATGGGCTTATTGTTACATCCAGCTTTATATATGTTATTTGTTTATACAGCTGTTTTCCCCTTTGATTCTAGAATTTGATCACTTGATTGTAAGAATTATGATTAATATTTGATTAATCATAACAGGCTGAGGGCCTGTTATGAATAAACACAATCCAGCTCAGCAAACAAATCATAATATCTGAAAAAGAGGGCCACTGCAAGTAAGCAGCTAGGAATCCAGACAAGTGTTCATCATGGGGCTGGGATGCTGGATGAAGGATCCAGGAGACAGGGAGTCTTAGGTTATTGGTTTAAACTTTTAAAAACTCTCCTGCCTATATATGGGATTCATTGCAGAAACATGGGCTGAGCCTACAGGTGGGGGCTGGTCTTCTTAGTGGTGGCAAATCCATGCAGGTCTTCAGCAACCTCAATTCTTGCCTCCTCAGAAGAATTCGACCAAGAGGCATAAGGCAGAGTGAGAGACTAAAGCAAGTTTTAGAGCAGGAGTGAAAGTTTATTAAAAAATTTCGAGCATGAATGAAAGGAGGTAAAGTACACTTGGAAGAGGGCCAAGCAGGCAACTTGAGAGATCAAGTGCACTATTTGACTTTTGACTTGGGGTTTTATATATTGGCATGCTTCCAAGGGAGCAGGAGGTTGTGTGTCTTTTCCCCTGATTCTTCCCTTGGGGTGGGCTGTCCACATGCACAGTGGCCTCCCAGCACTTGGTAGGCACTGTATTCACAGTGTGTTTACCAAAGTTGTATGCATGCTCTCTTGAGTTGTTCTTCCCTTACCAGTTGAGTGTTCCTACTAAGTCGCATACTAGTTAATCCCTGCCATTTTGCCTCTTAGTATGCTTAAGCCCACTTGCCCAACTCCTGCCATCTTATCAGGAAGCTGATCACCAGTTTTAGGCTTTTCTGTCTGTTGAGGGACTGCCTTTCCCTGGCACTTGCTGCAACCAATTATTATGTTACAGAGGCAGTTTAACAACCGCCTGACCATCACCTGATGGTCCTGGTGGTCGGAGGGCCCTCTCTTGTCCTGTCATGTCTGACTACCTACGTACCATAACATTTCCCCCCTCAAGAGACCAAGACCTCAATTCTTTGGGGAAAATGGATAAAGGTCAGTCTTCTGTAACTGCTTCCTGCTGATAGAGGGACGGTGGTGGTTGTTTTGTGGGTCTTCACCTCTTGCTAGCTGTCAGGGTAGGATGGCTCCATGGGTTGGTGAAAACAGTATCCAGCCAGGCCGAGGGAGAAAGGAGTGGAATTTTGCCTCTGTCATGTCTTGTTGATGGGAAGTCTAAGGGTCCTCTGTAGAAGGGTGACTCTTGAATACTGACATGATGGTATCTCTCACTGGGGATCATCTGGAGCTTGATGGCCTGAAGGCAAGAGGAGACAAATTAGTTTATTAGATTTAGAAGAATGTCAAAATGAAATAAGGGGGTGAGGACAACTCCAAAAAATCCTGAGGCTGCCAACATGCTCAGGCAACTGGTGGCTATTGTCATGCCTGCTAGGACTTCCGTGGATGGGGTTACAAGCCAATTCCAATGTGTTCTCAGAATTAGAATATTGACCCAGATTTTTACATTACCCGTTCCTCTTGTTTCTTCTGAGCTGTGGCCAGCGATCACTGGTTGGTTCACAGGAATAAATAGGATTAGTCTAAATTGCAGACAAAAACTCAAAAACAACTGATGAGAATAGAATCTAATACCAAGTTTTTAGATTATAGTCTGTTATGTTCTTGAAACATAACTTTTCTGTCTTCAGTCCTCATTTTTATTAAAAACAAATCATGATAGGACTGATTTGTTTGCAAAATAAGCATTAGTCCTATCATACTTGGCCTGATTATTTGCATAAAGCACAGCAAGAATAATTGTTTGCCGTATAGGCTCCTTTTTAAATTGGCTTTGATGAAACTTCATTCCATAAGTTATCTCAGATAAGACTTTTTAAATGCCTTGAGCTCAGCCATGGGTTTCTGCCATCAAATACCTGCATGAATTGGGTAAATTCCTCTCCTCTTGAGGTCCTAAGATAACCTGGGGCTCCTAGGCCTATCAGAAAGTGACATTCTTTACTCCCCATGGATCAGGAACCCTGTACAGGGACTGTGTAGACAACGTATGAGGCCAGTTTTCCCAAGGGGTTTTTATTGGCTCTATAAGTCATATTTGATTCCTTAAAGGAGAGCATGCCATTCCAGTCAAACCCTTGGTAAAATAACCAGTTTCTCCAATTGTGCCCTGTTGCAAAAGAAAACAGATTACTATTGCACTTATGCAAATAACTGTATTGCCATAAGTTAAGAATACTCACAAATAGTTTCCAAATTCTGGAGAAATCAGGTAGAGAGAAATATGCTCCAAATTTTGTTTACATGAGTACTTATTTTTAAAAGCTGTAAATAGCTCAAAAGAAAGTTTTCTTGACTTTGAAAAACAAAGGATCAGCAATGTTTTAAGCAAAAAGTCATAAAAGGATAATTTTAGTCTTCTTTTAGTTCAGTCCATGCACTTAACTCCTGTTCTGCCTGATATTCATGAACACTTCAGCTCTCTATGAGAGTCCTGAAAGTTCTTTCTGTATTCTAATGTTACAATCTTTAAAGTTATCAGCAACCTGCATTCAAGAGTGCCTGTCAGAGTCCTATAGCTGAGTATAAAGGCCAACTTTTAAAGAGGATTAAAACAAGACAACAATTGTGAATGAGAAAAAGTCTTAGGGCAGCCACAGTCAAAGACACAGTTGCCAAGAAAATTTGTTATCTCTGTGGCACACAATTATGTAGCATAACAATTATAATTATTACTGACAATGTATACTAAGTTATATCAGAATTATAGGAGCTTTGTATAATTTGGAACACATACAAATAACACATTTATGAAGAGTAGATCAATGCTTTACTAAAACTCTGTTGTGCTTTTCAATTTGTGGAAAAACTGAACAATAGTTCTTTAACTTTAGCCAATATGATTATGCACAGAATTTTTTTTACCAGATTAATCTTTCACAAACCTTCCACAACTTGCTCAAACCTTCAGCTTTATCCTATCTAACTTACAAAAATCCTTTAACTCTCTAAACTAGTCAAAAAAATCCACATTTTTATGGCTTTTTATATAATCTTTTACTAAAACCACATTCTACTTTCCTTACATGCCTTGCATGTAAAAGTTTTCCAGTAGTCTCAAGAACATGTTGCACTGTTAACTCTTAGCAACTTTTACTTTTGGTGAAAAACCTGCTAAGTAAGTGATTCTGACTATGTACTAGGTTTGCAGCTTAGGACACCAGATAGAAATGCAGAAAAGGTTTGACTCTTTCTAGCATCTAGGGGGCATGGGTAACTCTGTATGTCCTCGGGCCTTACATAGCTTTAAAGGCAGCAAGTTGTACATATAGGAGTCAGAGTAGCAGTTTATGAAGCATTTAGTAAGCCTAATAACTTTTAAAACTGTATAACTTTTTAAAAATAAATTCTCTTTCACAAATCTTTTCATAACTTACACAGACCATCTATGACATGCTTGGACTTTCTGATTTGTCCCAAACATTCCTCTTTTTAAACAACCAGTCATTTAATTTAGGACAAGAATTTACCATACAAGATCCTTTCTCATATAAAACTTCTGTTCTTTATAATCTTCCTTACCAAAAATACCTCTTTCTCTTTATAGTCTTTGAATTAAAGTCATTTTCCTTCTGTTAGGAAGTTAAGGTTTGTACTGCATGTTGCTGTGTGAGGATTGTGAAGGGGGAGCAGAGAAGAATGAGGTTATCTGCATACTGTAGAACTTATCTTTCCTCAAGAGATTTCTCAGTTAGATTTTTGCTGGGGCTTGTCTGAATAAATGTGGGCTATTTCTATATCCTTGAGGTAGGACTGACTAGGTTGAAGTTATTAGTTAAATATTTAGGTAACTTTCCAGAAGAAATAGAGCTATTAGAGGGAAAGATGAATTTAGAGGTTGGGTAAATATTAATCAGGCACCCATCTTGCAAAGCATATTTTTGCCCAAGTAGTGTGAATCTTTTCTTTCGGAAGGAGGAGGTGCCATTTGCCCCATTACATGGCAGAATTCGGAGGAGAGTTGTTCAGAGAAGGAGATTAGCACAGAGTAGGCAGCTCTTAAATCCCAAAGGGAAATTTATAATTTTACTCCTCCAGGAGTTTCTCTTGGCTTTGTCTTGTTGATGACTTGGAAGCCAGCCAGAGCAGAGAACCCCTTCAGCTCAAGGCCATTAGGCATTGGGACTCTGTCCCAGAGCCCTTCGGCCCTCAGGGCATCCAATTTCCAGTAGCTAAGCTTGTGGCAGAGGGGGCAAGCTGTGCTAGGCTTCCTCTCATTTGTCCCATTGGGGCAGTTTGCCTTCCAGTGGCCTGGCTTCCCACACCAATGACAGTTACCTGAAGGAGTGTTTTTAGGGAAACCTGGATGGGGGCTGGAGAGCTTATAAAGCAGCCAATAGTTGAGCATGCCTCTTGTTTCTGCATTTTTCCTTCTCCTTATCTCTATCCTCCTTATTATGCTCTCAGTTATGAAAGACTGAGGAGGCTGATTTGAGGGTTTCCTGCATAAGGGCACTGGGTTCCAAGGCTGACTTTTGTATTTTCTCCCAGTTCATTTTTAGGCCAAACGATATTACAAAGGAAAGCTAGTTTTTGTTTTGTTTTAAGGTTTGGGGGAGTCAAACGTTTCTGTTTTTGGGGATGCATCTGAGGGGCATATCCTGTGATATAGAGATATGGTTACCCATCTGTAAAGAGGCAACGGAGGAGAAAAAAAGGAAAAAGGAAAACAAAGGCATCCCCTCTTACTTTCCTGTTATCCTAAATAAGCATCTCCCATTCATCCTTAGGGTTCTGGAATGAACCAGTCTTACCGTGTACCCATTACCTTGGTTGCATCTCATCACAATTACCCGCTTGAGAACAGAAGAGATACTGGAGTAAACAGTGGGACCCTTGTTCATCCTTGGGACTCTGGAATAAGCGTTCTTACTGTATACTCCTAACCTTTCATTCATCTGTTTTAATGGTAATCTGTTAACCTAGAACCAACCTTCATCTCTGTCCTATGGGTCTTTTGTGACTGCAACCTTGGGCTGGCCTATGTCCTTGTCTCCATGACCTTATGGTGACTCTCACTCAGAGCATTGTAGCGACAAAATGATTGTCTATTTTTTCAGATTTCCTTCCCATGTTCTTTAAGTAGATGAGAAGCCTATTTTTCAGCTGACTGCCACAAGATGGCTGGATTTCTCTCCCTTCGAATATGACCTTGAAGGTCTTGGTGCATATTAAGAAGGGCATGGAAGTGATTTGAGAAATGGAGGCTATGGGAGGAAGTGAGATAAAGACTTATGGAAAGCCTTCATGTGCTAGTGAAACGGCAACATTTATTTGCCCTCTTAACATAAAGTAGTAACCTCTGCAGGACTTGAGGCTTAAGGTAAGAACTCACAAATGGCAAAGGAAGAATATTCCTTCCTTTCAAAGGGGTGTTAACTCAAAAACAGCAAGTAAGTGAGATCCTTAAAGGGCCACAGTGAGGCCCTATATGCAGGCAGACAAAGCACTTCAAAAGTCACTGGAAAACTTAGCCCTGGAGGGTAACAGGGACAAAAAGTATACGATAAATCATAACGGCTGGGATTCCAATTCGTGTCTATCCTGGCAATGTGCCACCAGACAGGGGACGAGTTGGAGGTCATCTGAGCTGGTAGGGTAAAAACAAGTATAAATCTCGGGGGATATCTGCAAGGGAGCCTATGTCTTTGCTGCTACACAAATGCAGCAAGAGCCATGGGCACACAAATAACAAGGAGTGTGTGTTTAAGAAGTTACATGGCATGTGACATGAAAGCAAACAAGAGGCAGGCTTGCCCCTGAGGCAGATGGTCTAGCTGGTGCACAAGGCCATTTGAGAATACAAAGGAGAATAGGAGGTGAATAGGTGGAGAAAAAAGGGGAATAGGCAGTGGTTTTGGGGAAATAGCTGACTTCAGTTGAAAAAGCAGAGGAAACCCCAGACATTGCAGTGTTAGGCTTTAGTTCTACCACTCTTGTAAGCCTCCCGTCCAGGAGGGCCGTTAGTGTCTGAATTCTACTCGGTGTGAACTCCAAGTTCCTTCCACCCCTCCGAGCCACCCATTAGGGTGAACTGAAAGATCAGCTAGGGGGAACAGAGCCATTGTGGATGAGAAGAATTGTTCTAGTGGTAGGTCAGTAAGCAGGAGAGCAAAAAGAGAGAAGGAAACTGCATGCAGGGGTTGAATATCTCCAGCCAAAGAAGGTGAGGCATAGAGGTCCTTTACCACTGGGAAACATATCCAAGTCATGTGGCACAAAGGTATGTTACCAGTGATGAATCCATATGGGTTTGCAGCAACCTCAATTCTTGCTTCCTCAGAAGAAAGAATTAAACTGAGAAACATAAGGCAGACAAGAGACTGAGGCAGGTTTTAGAGCAGCAGTGAAAGTTTATTAAAAAGCTTTAGAGCAGGAATAAAAGGAAGTAAAGTACACTTGGAAGTGGGCCAAGTGGGCAACTTGAGAGATCAAGTGCCCTGTTTGACCTTTTGACTTGGGGCTTTATAGGTTGGTATGCTTATGCTTCTGGGGGGTTGTGTCCCTCTTCCCCTGATTCTTCCCTTGGGGTGGGCTGTCTGCGTGTGTAGTGGCCTGGCAACACTTGGGAGGGGCGCCTGCACAGTGTGTTTACTGAAGTTGTGCACATGCTCACTTGAGGCATTCATCCCTTACCAGTCCAGTGTTCCTAGAGGAAGGTCATATACCAGTTAAACTCTGCCATTTTGCCTCTCGGTGCGCATGTATGAACCCATTTGCCCAGTTCCTGAGATCTTATTGGGAAGCTGCTGATCACTAGTTTCAGGTTTTTTAATCTATTGGGAGACCGCCTTTCGCTGGCGCCTGCTGCAACCAATTATTATTTCAGAGAGGCAGTTTAACAACCTCCTGCCCATCACCTAATGTTTGCCTGACATTCCTGGTGTTGGGGGAGGGCCCTCTTCTGCCTGCTCATGTCTGACTAGCTACCTACTGCAATAATCTGAGACAAAGCCTACCAAAGGCTGAGGACACTGGCAGAACCTGATAAGTGAGTGACTTAAGCTTTCCTGCTTCTGAGTCATGGATACACGTCACTGTCTCAGCCTGAAAATTATCTTTCATGGGAGAGGGAGAGCCAGAAAGGCGGCAGGCTGGGGTAACCCCAGGTGAAAGAGGGCAGTCCTTTGTGATAAACCATGAGGGCTGATACAGAAATGGAAAACTTCTGGAAGCGGAGTCCCCATATTAGCCTACAAGCTTTCCCCATTGCTTGCATTGACTTGCCTGTGCTGTCTTTGTTAAATCTGAGAAATGAAGAAAATAATTCCTTCCACCTATCATAGAAGAATGGTGAAATCAACTCATGTTGACAGGATATTTGATTGTCAACTTTGTGCAAGCACCGTTATTTCCAGCCAGCACTACCTTCTCCTTCCCCAGCTGAACCTGAATATTTGCATAATCTCTAGATTAGATGTTTTTGTATTTCTAGCTTAGGCAATACTTATTTAAAAGAGGCATGTTCATGGTACTATTTTTTAATAAGAGCTTTTATTTAAAACAAACTCAACGTGACTTCTTTTCATAAAGGTAAATTAAAGAAAAATACACTAAAATGAAAGATTAGTCCCTTTTTGAAACATAATCGAGATTTGTTTACTTTACACTAAATCTTTAGTAAACTTACTTCATAATCATGGGGTGATATTGCCTGTGTCTAGTTCATTGCCTTTTTCCACTTTTGTCTGTAAGTGTGAGAGTGTTTTGACCCAACCTGGTACAAAATATATAGTAGGCATTTCATTAATGTTATTATACATTTCTCTTCCCTCTTCCCCTTCTCAGCCTAATATCTTGTATTTGTATCCCTTATAGAGGTTCTTAAATGTCAAGATTTATTCTTCTGTTTGGTGGAACAGGGAATCAGATTAATAGAAAATAGAAATGCAGATTCCTCCTCCTTTGTATAGTTGTGAGAAAAAAAAAAAAGAAATTCGTATTTCCCACGTAAGCTGATCCAGGCCTGAGGTGTGTGTGCTTCAGGAGGGGGTGGTGGGAAGGAACTTCATTCTTGTGAAGCCCTTCAGATGCTGGAGGTAGCTGAGACACATCCACTCGCTCAAGATCCATGCTCTCCTTGTTCTTCTGAACTTCTCTGAACAAAAGCTCTCTCTTGCTCTCCCAGACTTCCTTCTCTAAGTCGTTTGTCATCTGCTCTTGAGCTCTTCAGCCTGGTCACCTCCACTGTTATCTGGGCTCAGTACATGAGCCTTGGCCTGAAAGCAGAGTCAATTAAAATATACCCAGCCATTTATTAAGTTTACCCTGACTTTAATAGCTAGAGTTGTGAAGAAAACTGAATAAATAGAGCTTCAACATAATCTAAGAACCAAAGGCATCTAATTATAGAGCATCATATTTGAGCTGTATTTATAATCTTTAAATGGAAAGTTTAAAGAAAGGCCACAATTGTTTCTAGTTTCTATTAAAGGCTCAATTTTAAAGGTACTCCAAAGTCTTCTCTGTGGATCAGTTAAATGTATAATTATAGTACACAGGGGTCTCAGGATTTAGTCAGCCTAAAAGATTCTGTTAATAGTCAAAGGGAAACTTAGTTTAATTTATCAAATTGTAGATAAATGTTCTTGCTTTTGAACATACTGGTAACATGCATATAAACAATAGTGTATGATGTAAGAACTAGTAATAGGCTAAACCTGATCGCTTCACACAACTTTGTGTATTTAGGGCCGTATCTTTCAATTTGTTTCAAGAACACTTTCTTTTAAAAGTTTTTTATTGCAGAATTCATATTTTATTACAAAAATTAAAACATACAAATAAGGAGAAAGAAGAATCTGTTACCCTACAATCTTCAGTGAACACCATTAACATTTTGATAAGTACCTTTCAAAATTATTTTTTATGGCTGTATCAACCTGTAAATATATGGTGCATGCTGTGCAAGCCATTCTGAACACTTTTAGGTGGATAATAAACACAGGAATACAGTCTGCCTTGGCATGGCTTTGCCTCTTGACTCCCACTAAAACCAACCCTCCCTCCCAGAGAGTATTTTCCTTACCCCCAACAGACAGGCCATGGGTACTTCCAACTTCTTTATTTGTACTACTCTTTTGTCTCTTCTTCTCCTATCCCAATTCGTCCCTAGGCTTGGTGAAGTTCCACCTCCTTCCTGAAGTCCTCAATGATTCTCCAAACCATGGTGATTTTGCCTCTTCTAAACTTATTGAAATATGAATATCTGTCAATATCTGTCATTGGGTTAAAGAAAATAGAGGGAATGAGAGATGTACAAAGAAGAGGAGGACTGAAAATAAATTCAGTAGTAAAAGAAAAACTTTTGAACGGAATATTATAGAAGAGTGTGTTAAACTCATTTCATTTAATATTCATGTCATGTTAGCAATTGGATATAAAAAACATAAATTCACTTAAAAAAGCATATGCATTATAGAATATTTTGATTTCATCTCCCATATTAGTTATTTTTAGGTTGATTTAAATCAAAATATAATAAGAGTGTATTTCAGATCCCTGTGGAAAGAATGCATTATTGAATACATGGAATTGAGACAAATCCATCTCATAAATATCAGCATAGATCAAAATAAATTCTAGACACTACAATTTAAATTTAAAGAGTATGAAACTAGAAAACTTTCTTAAGGATATAATACTTAGAGGGGGATAGAACTTTCTAAATTTCTTGTATAGGCACTAGCACATAGTGGTCACTTAATATTTATTGAACGAATGAATGAAATGGAAAAGCAAAGAGACCATAAAGAAAAGATCAATTGGTTTGATGTTACGTACTTAACATAAATATCTTAATGCTCTGTATTTTAATTACAAAATTTGAAAGGCACATGACACACTTAGAAAATATTTATAGTGTGTAGTAGAGAGCTAATTTTTTTTACTAAACGACTCTTGCAAGTCAAAAAGAAAAGCTGTGCATTTCTCCCAGCACTTTGGGAGGCCGAGGTGGGCAGATCACAAAGTCAGGAGATCGAGACCCTCCTGGCTAACACGGTGAAAACTCGTCTGTACGAAAAATACGAAAAAATTAGCCGGGTGTGGTGGCAGGCACCTATAGTCCCAGCTACGTGAGAGGCTGAGGCAGGAGAATGGCATGAACCCGGGAGGCGGAGCTTGCAGTGAACCACGATCGCGCCACTGCACTCCAGCCTGGGTGACAGAGTGAGACTCTGTCTCAAAAAAAAAAAAAAAAGCTATGCATTTCAATAGAAAAATTAGTTAAACCATATAAATATGTCACAGAAGAATAAATAGAAATAATCACTAAATATAAAAAACTGTTCTAGTTTTGTTAGTTAATTAAAATAATGCAAACTTTAAAAATTCTATTGTCATTAATCAAAGTGACACACTTTAAAACACATAATAATTCCATTGTTCTTAAAAAGATTAGAGATGGAAGGTTTATTATACTGTTGCTGGTTCTATTTCTGTACCTTACAGGAATGCAGTTTGGAATACATTTTTAAATGTAAACAGTTTTAGCTAATATAGATTTTAACTTAAACATTGTTAGCTAAAAACGTGCTTAGCTTTTGGTCAAATCATTCAATTTCTAGGGATTTCTTTAAGGAAAGTACAGATATGGACAAATGGTAGCTACAAAGGTGTTCATAGTATTTTTAATTTTTAAAATATAAACATCCCAGTATCACCTCTTGGAGATTACTAGTACTAGTGTAGGGGCTGTGGAGCTGGCCTGGCTGGGCTCGAGTCCAGCCTTTGCCAGTACCAGCTGAGTGGTCTCATGCTGTTCCCTAACATCTCTACATCTCACTTTACTTATCTGTAGGAGGGGGGAAAATGTAGTCCCTATTTCACAGAGTAAATGAGAGAATTGAATGTCTGACACAGAAAGTATTTCATAAGTATTAGCTATCATTTTATTAGTATTTGAGAATGGTATATCCAGACATTGGCTACCACTCAGTCATTAAAATATCATTTTAGAAGGGTATTTAATAACATGAAAAGGTGTTCATTATCTGTCTTCAAGCAAAAAAAAAGCAGTATATAAAATGGTATATAAATGATCACATTTAAAAATTATATAAATACATTGGGAAAAGACTGAAAAAGAGATATATACAAATGTTAGTAGTGGATATCTTTAGGTGGTAAAATTATGAGTAATTTTAATTTTCTTCTTTGTTCTTATCTGTCTCCTCTACATTTTCTACAATGGATATATATATATATATATATATATATATATATATATTTTTTTTTTTTAGCAAAAATAAGATCTACCAACCAAATGAAAAATAACAAAAACAACCTCCTACTCTAAATCACACTTTTCCACAGTTAACAGTAGCTTATGTGAAAATAGGATAATTTTAATAGACTAAAGCTGATACACTAAAAACAGCGTGAGCCTTATGGTTTCACTGACTGGATGTGAACTCTTAGCTGTGTGAACTTAGATATGCTGTTTAACACACCCAACTTTCAGATTCTTCCTTGTGAAATGGGTATGAATATCTTTGCAGATCCAATGCGAATGTTGAAGTGCAGTAAAATAGTTCATGTGGGAATTATTCATAAACCGAGCAGAGCTATACAAATATGAGATCTTAAAACCATCAAACCCTACTGATGCCATTAGATTTTCTGTCCCAAAGAAGGGCATGGATCACATTGCCAGTAAAATCTTTTCTTTTCATCAGAGAAGCACTTGGGGTTTGAGAGTCTTCCTAGTTGCTATTAAAAACTCATTGCATAAAAGTATCAAGCTTTTGGCTCCACATTATTTCTTTGGTATACATTTCTTTCTTCCTTTGTTTTGCTTCCCAGATATGAGGGGGCAGTGAATCATTCTAAAGACTTAACATGAATTCTTGAAACTTGCCTTTATTTTAAAATTTAAGATGACCATTCCAAAGTAAACATATTTTACAGTCCACTTTGAAAGAGACTCAACCTAATATTCTTTGAGAGGAACAATGTTTGAACTAGTTGAGGGAAGTTGGGAAAATAATAAGCAAAATTTGGAAATAAACCTTACCACATGTTTGAACCACCACAGAGGACAAATCTTGTCCTGCAGTTCAATTATTTTCTTTTCTCCTCATATTATCCTTAACTATTCATAATAACAATGTGTGAACCACTACAGATCAGACAGCGACGTCCCACAATTTGTGAGTTGCATGCTGGTTTCCAAGTTACAAAGAGAGGAAAACTGGCAGCCCACAAAAATAAAACTTTGAAAGAAATTTAAACACTTTTGAAACATTTTTTATTAAAAATCTGAGAAAGTTAGACATGAGGAATGCTGCTTTTGTAGGAACCTTTATTTTTTTCTGTGAGGACAACCGCAAAGTAGTTGAAGTATGACCAGTTTTCAGTTTTTTCCTTTACCTTTCCTATGTCTTTTCTGTCAAGTGATCATACCAATGATTATTAAATTTATAATCCTTTTAATCTCTCATCTGAACAGCTTGCTCCTGAGACCAAGGCTGTCATTCATTGGATTATGGATATTCCTTTTGTGCTCTCTGCCAATCTCCATGGAGGAGACCTTGTGGCCAATTATCCATATGATGAGACGCGGAGTGGTAGGTATTCTTTCTGCTTCTCTAATTGGTTCAAAGTTTATAATACTGTACAAGGGTTTATAGGATGATTTCTGTAATTTTTTTTAAGGAACTGGACGTTAAGTGATTTTTGCCTGAAGAAAGAACTATGTTTAACAGGAAGCTCTCCTAATCATTTCATATGGTGTTGGCATATCTATTTGGCAGAAAAGGACTCACTTTTTCAATAGTTTAGGTGAAGAGAAATGTGATCTTGACAGAGTACCTAGGCAACAGAAAGGGAGAAAATACACGTCATAAACTTGGGTCACTCTTGGACACTGATAAAGTGGAGAGATTACAGAAGTGTGTAGGTTCATGTAGAAGATGGCTTAAACATGGAGGCAGCCTCTTGGTGCTTGATCAGGGCCCCTGTGGATCTCTACATGTGTCTTATTGTGTTGACACAGTTTTGCATTTGGGACTGTTTCTGGTGGTGTCAGGGAGGGGAAGTGGTGCTTTGGCTTTCTCTAACTAGTTTTAGTTAAGCTTCAGACAAGGCAAGCTTTAGCCAGATAGATATTTTCAACTTGATTTTTGTTGCTCCAAGGAATTTCCTGCTTTGGATTTATTTTCAGGGGCCTTTGAAGAGTTAGCTCTTTGTAAAAACAGGATGATTAGTTTATTTTATTTTTTAAAATTTTAGATTCGGGGTACCTGTGTAGGTTTGTTACACGGATATATTACATAATGGTGAGGTTTGGGTTTCTAGGGTACCCATCACCAAAAGAGTGAACCCAACAGGTAATTTTTCACCCCTCACTTCCTCCCATCCTCCCCGCTTTTGGAGTCCCCAGGGTCTATTATTTCCACCTTTATGTCCAGGTACACCCATTGTTTAGCTTCCACTTATAAGTGAGAGTATGTGGTATTTGATTTCTGAGTTATTTCACTTTATAATGGCTCCTAAGCTCCATCCATGTTGTTGCAAAATACATGATTTCATTCTTTTTAATGGCTGCTTAGTATTGCATAGTGTATATGTACCACATTTTCTTTATCCAATCAACCATTGATGGACAATTAGGTTGATTCCACGACTCTGCTTTGGGAATAGTGCTGCCATAAACATATGAGTGCACATGTCTTCTTTATATAATAATTTCTTTTCCTTTGGATACATACTCAGTAGTGGGATTACTAGGTTGAATGGTAGTTCTATTTTTAGTTCTTTGAGAAATCTCTGTACTGTTTCCTATAGAAGTTATATTAATTTACATTTCCACCAACACTGGTGGGAATCCACGCCAACATCTGTTGTTTTTTGACTTTGTGATAATAGCCATTCTAAGTCATGTAATGTGATATTGTGGTTTTAATTTGCCTTTCTCTGATGATTAGTGATGTTGAGCGTTTTTTCCAATTATTTTGACTGCTTGTATGTCTTCTTTTGAAAAAGTCTGTTCTTGTCCTTGGCCCACTTTTTAATGGGGTTTTTGGGATGATAATTTTAGATACTGGAAACTGAGTGTTGAAGAACGTCTTTGGGGAAATAACATTGTTAAATAAATTTGAAGATTTTGTGGTTTGTTGATAATTGGGAAACTTGTAGGCCTGCATAATTTATAATGCATGAATAAGAACGCAGTGTATCAAAATATGTTATTTATTTCTATAATACATACAGGAGATTTAAAAAATCTAAAACCAGATATTGAATGGTATATATGAGAATGATTCATAGTGGGTATGAGGTTAGTATAGGTACATTTTTTAAATTAAAGATTTTAACGATAAAAATCTTCCTCCTATTCTCCCAGGCCTAGTTTACCATGACTTTATTACCTTTCCCTGCGAAGCTTTCAACTCATAAGTAGAATGTACATTCTACCCAATTTCTACTTTGTAGTATTAGGAATGGAAGTTTTGTAACTTAAAAACTAAGTGTAATTATTTAGTATTTATACTTTTACCTCTTTCCCATAGTTATGTAGCCAAAAAAATACATCAGCAATACAATTACTCAAAACTGAATCCCTCTTTAGAAAACATACAGTGCTGCTTGGTCTGTGTGCATTTCTTTAATCTCGTGGATTTGTTTTCTAGGTAGTGCTCACGAATACAGCTCCTCCCCAGATGACGCCATTTTCCAAAGCTTGGCCCGGGCATACTCTTCTTTCAACCCGGACATGTCTGACCCCAATCGGCCACCATGTCGCAAGAATGATGACGACAGCAGCTTTGTAGATGGAACCACCAATGGTGGTGCTTGGTACAGTGTACCTGGAGGTGGGTTTCCATTGTGCTCTCTGATTATGTGATTGTAGCTTATTTACAATGACCATTTAGGTTTAGAGAGTGATTTAGATTTAGAGAATCTTCAATCATCCTCCATCATTAAAAAGTAGACTGAATCTATAGTTATTCTATTAAAGTAAACTTTTTGCGTGAATGATTACTATGTATAATTTTGTTTTTGTGGATTTTAAAAATTGTGATGCTAATTGAAGAGATACAGGAAATGAATTGAAGACATTCATTGGGAAAATAATAAATTGAATATTGTTAATGACCCTACTTTTCAAATTCAAGCCTTAGGGAATAAGATGGCATCCTTAGTATATGCCAGTCATGCTCTTTCACTGTAGGTAAATATATATTTTAGAGGGCTTGCTTTGGCTTTTAGCATAACGTGGTGCACAGTACTTTTTTATTAAATGATGGGATAACGGGGAGTATTTGACATGGAATATTTAGTTTATGTTCACTATTCTAATAATCCCTATGAGATCAGGTAGCTTTTTGCCTTTTAGTCTGAAAAGGAAGCAGTTGCCATGTGGGTCAGCAGCTGCGGGAAGCCCCTTCCTAGGTAGCCAAGGCAGCTCTCTTGCCTTCCTTGTCCCAAGGCGGACTTTACAGAGCTCTTATTCTCACTAACACTCAAGGATGAAGAGTGAAATGCGAAGATATTTATATATATTTTTACTTTTCTCTTTGCCTGAGAAAAATTTTCTATGGCCTACCTGGAAAAAGAAAATTTGTTAGGGCAATAAGCAGCATTAGCTAATTGTAGGGTATTGGTATGTTTAATATGCTTAATTTTGTTGAATTATGTGCTGAGAAAAATATTCTTTCTGATTTTCTTTCTGATACATGTTAATTCTGTTTTTATTTATATTTTGCATTTTATCCAGATCCGACTTAGTACTCTTTCCCCAATAGCTTCAGAAATATGATCTATGTCAAATTTAGGATTTAGAGCATGTCTAGTTCATCAGATGGGAAGTAATTTTATACTTTAGTTTTTATAAAAACTTTAATGACTTCTTGGAATTCCTTTTTGAACAAATAGTGTATTGTCAACAAAATATGAAGTAATCTATATCAGTAAAATACTGATAATAACATTATTAACAATAATAATACTATTAACAATAATAATAATATTAGTTAACGATTATGTCTCACTTAACTAAACAGTCAAAGGAAGCTCCGTTAGTCTTCAGTTCTGTATATAGTGAATAACATTCATGTCTTAGGTCAGGTTTTCTAGAAGCAGAGCCTGAGATAGGGATTTGGATGCTTGTAATTTATTAAGGGAGCACGTTTTAGGAAAAACCTTGTAGGGAAGTGAGGGAAGCAGGGCAAGGAAGGGGATAGAGCTAAACAGGGGTGTGGTCTCAGGCAAAGTCCAGCCTTGGCCTGAGCCATTGGAAGAAGCCTGGAGCATAAATTAGGGGCAGGTTTGTCTCCCTTTGAGAGAAAGGGACCAGCCTTTGGTGGCTCCATATCTGTCAGCCATTGGTTGTGGGGTGCCAGAAGGAATTAGGGGTGAGAGATAGGAGGATGTAACTCCCAAGCCAGGTGGGAGATTCTGGCTCCCACCTCAATTCTCTGGAAAAGGGATCGGGGGTAGCTGTGAGCTCTAACAGCCAACACCCGTAGCAGTTTGGGTCTGGATGCCCTGCCTCCATAAAAGCAATCTGGTGGGCACTAACAGCATCCTCTACTAATTTGAGTCAGATTTAAATTAAAATTGTTCTGGATGCAGAATATTCTCTTTGGTGTTATTTGAAGTATTGTTATCATTATATCTTGTATGTAGTAGATACTCAGTGATTGTTGAATTAATATATAGTGTGAAAGGAAATTAAATTTTGGGACCCCAAATTCACTTAGCTAAAGGGAAAAGTCAAGCTGGGAACTGGGTCACACAAACCTGCCTCCCCATTTTGGTTCCTAAATAAGATGACTACCAGATGAAAGGCTACACGCCTCCCTCATATTTTGCCCACAAGGAAATTCCTGGTGAGCTGTTAAAACTTCACCATGGCCATGTAAATTGATAGCTTATCTTTACAGGTGCAGGCACCCCAGCCCGCCAGACACCAGTGCATATCCGATTGCTCCCCTACCCCATTTTGTCTGCGTTATCTTATGTAAAATTCACATTCCCCACATTTTTCCTCTGCCCCCTTTGGTTTATGTGAAAACTCTGTGCTTATCAATATCCCACCCTCTCCCCTTTCAATTTGGAGCCCTCAAAATCATCTTCAGAGAAAGGCATAGACCTGTCTCTGGGGCGCATCCTTAACTTTGGCAAAGAAATCTCCTAAAACGATTGAGACTTGGCTCATCATTTTCCTTGATTGACAATAGTATATTGCCAAGACTCCCAATCCCTCAGGAATACACTATGATATTGATTGGGCTTAAGGAACAACATAGTATGTCAGATCATGTCACATGAAGCTCCAAGTTCTTCTCCAGTAGAAAGGTAGACTTAGAGGGATGTGCATTTCTTTAATAGATCAGTAGGGATGAAGTCTTTTACCCTGTTGTCTTCTCCGAAGCCCACTCCAGCAATGTGGAAGGTGGGTGATGTCTGCATTAGCACTCTGCAGCAGCAAATGCTTTTGCTTAGGAACCTGAGAGTTTGTGCTTTTAAGGTATAACAACCCCCGACCTATGTTGTTCAATCCCTTACAGCAGACAATTTCCCTTAAGTTTTCCCACAGGCTTCCCAAATGCCCTGGTTTGTGTACCTTTTACTTGGTTCTTGATTCAGAAGACTAGCCTGTGTAGAGTTTTAGGCTCCTTGTGCATATTTTGACTTTCCATTTGGCATTTTGGCAGGGATGCAAGACTTCAATTACCTTAGCAGCAACTGTTTTGAGATCACCGTGGAGCTTAGCTGTGAGAAGTTCCCACCTGAAGAGACTCTGAAGACCTACTGGGAGGATAACAAAAACTCCCTCATTAGCTACCTCGAGCAGGTAAACACAGTCCCCAGCATAAAATGCAAGGTTTAGAAGCATTCAAACCTGGCATACAATGGTCTTGTAAGAGGAGTCCAGGAGAATCCGTCTGGTGCAGAATGAGGACGCCATATTTGGAAGGCAGGTGTCAGCAGTGTTTCAGTTAGGCTTTTATTTGTCATAGGTTTTGTGGCTCATGACTATTCACCAAGAACTGACTAAACTGGAGCTTATACAGAAAAGACATAGACTCTTGTTTCTGTTTGTATTATTCTAAGCAAGGGCAATCCTAGGACTCTCTCCCACCCTGATCACTGTGAGGCATCCCAGGCAGAGCCAGAACAAAAGTAAGGCAAGTGAGGCACCTAGAATGGAAAATTTAAGGAGGATTTTAATCTTAGGGGCATGCAAGTACAGGATTAGCACTTGAGAGTGAGTGTCTCTTTAAGTTTTGAGCTGTGCAGGCCTCATCTTTCTCACCCTGGACTCAACTGCATCACAGGTAATAATAATAATGATAATAATGAGTTATGTTTTTTGGTCACTTACTATTTCCCAGGCATTATACTAAATGCCTTTTATGTAATAATTAGTGCATTTAATCCCCACAACAACCTTATGAGGGAAATGATCATCGTCATCATCATTATAATCATCACTAAATTAAAGATGAAGAATCAGAGATACAGAGAGGCTAGACAGCTCACCTGAAGTTGCTTAGCTGGAATCTGAATCTAGGTTGTCTATTTCCAGAATCACCATGCTATACTGACTTTCAGAACAGAAGCCTGGATCTTTACCAGAGAGCCATTTATGTAGCCATTCCAATGTGATCCATATAGAATTTCGGGGGATCTCACCATCTGCCAGAATAAAATTCTTCACCTACTCAGGCCAGTCCTCTGCCAACCCCACTCCCTGCATAGTATGTAGACAGTGGCCTCAGAGGCAGTGGCGGTGGAAAGACCTAAGACTGTTCATTCCTGCAGTGCTTTGCCAGTCTTCAAATTTTATTCTGGATGTAGCCATTTACACCTAAAGTCAAGTAGAGTGATGTTAGTTTCATGTGCCAACAAATAGTCCAGACCAATCTATTAAACTAATTTGACATAGAAAAATGCTGTTAAATAAACATTTAAGTATTTATATGTATATATGCACATATAAACATATACATATAAAATCAACACTTTTTTTAAAGTAAAACCAGGAGTTGAATCCAGTTTCTTTCTCCACCATTGCAAGGCCCTGTTGCAGTGGTCCCTATATCTTGCTATGGCCTCCTTTGAATAAAGGCTGCTCTACCAAAAAAAAAAAAAAAAAAAAAAGAAGCAAAATCGGCGTAGGAATTCTTTTACACATGTCAAATATCCATATACTGTAATACCTTACCAGGGACTATCATGGAATAGATCCACTGATGTCAGATGGTTATTAAAGAACACTCATTCCACAGGATTCTTTTTAAATCAATGGATTCCTGCTGCATGTTAGCTTAAAAAGGTATTTTCCAACAACAAAAAATTAGGATAAGTAGTCCACGATGACTCTAGAACAACTTTGGTGGGAACCCCTACAGAATGTCTCCTTTGAGGAGAGCTGTATTTGGATGGATCTTCTAAGAGCAAAGTTAACTGAAAAGTATGTTTTTGGATAGAGGAAGTAAGATGGGACTGATTGAGGTGTTCTCCACTTAGATATCAAATACAGTGCTTTTTATTTTAATAAATATTTAATAATATTTAAAATTTTAATAATATTTGTCTTAATACTCCTTAATACAGTGCTTTTAATTTTATGTATATATTGTTTCAACTAAAATGTATTGACTAGTTTCACATCCCAGGCATTCTGTGAGGCACTGGGGATAGTGACTGTCCTCAGGAAGGCTTCACATGAGTGCTGTCAGAAACAAGAATACCTAATCACAAGACAGGAGGAGAGCTGGCTGAAAAACAAGAAAAGCTTAGCTACAAGGAGCAATAACAGTACACAGGAAGGGACCTAACCCAGTCATGGGAATTTGGAAAAGGCTTCTTGGAGCCGTGCTATAAGATTTACTAAAGTTGATGCCAATGAGATCATCACTCTGATTAACAATTTAAAAACATGCTTAGCTGCTGTTTAAATCATCTCTTAGTTCTTGAGAAAAAAAATAATACAAAACAAATAAAACACATCTTCTTATCATCAGGAAAAAGGAGATTTGTCATACTTAATGGTAGCAGGTGGGCATGCATCCAATTCATCTGACAGTAATATCGATTTATATATAAATAAGCTAAAAAGAAGAAGGATAAAGTTATACAATCCTATTTTATGCCACGCAGAATAAGAATTTGCTCTGTCCACAGATCCATGTGATCTACCTTGATATGGCATTGTCATTAGGATGCAAACTGTGTCTAAGCAGTGAGTGGTATTTATAACCAGCTCATCTAGCTTGCATCATATAACACACCAGTTTAGGAAAACAAAGGCTGATGAAAAATCAGTGAGGGCTGCCAGAAGTTCTGTGTTGTAATTGTTGTCTTGACAATGGTGGTGATTAGTAATTGAACACCTGGGCCTAAATTCTAAGCTTGGACTAGTTTACAACTCATGGAAAATAGGTGATTAGGAGATCTATTTCTGTAATTGTTTGAGAGGAAATCCCTTGCAGAGTTTTAAAGAGATGTTTGCAGGGACTAGAATTGTAAAGCTAATTAGAGTAAAGGGTTTGCTAAGAAGAGCCTCCCTTCCACTCTGTAGCTTTGAAAGAGTCTAATTCTCAAAATTCTCAAAAAATTTCTTAAAGAATGGTTCATGTGCCAGGCGCGGTGGCTCACGCCTGTAATCCCAGCACTTTGGGAGGCTGAGGCGGGCAGATCATGAGGTCAGGAGATGAAGACCATCCTGGCTAACACGGTGAAACCCCGTCTCTACTAAAAATACAAAAAATTAGCCGGGCGTGGTGGCGGGTGCCTGTAGTCCCAGCTACTCAGGAGGCTGAGGCAGGAGAATGGCGTGAACCCAGGAGGCGGAACTTGCAGTGAGCCGAGTTCACACCACTACACTCCAGCCTGGGCAACAGAGGGAGACTCTGTCTTAAAAAAAAAAAAAAAAAAAAAAAAGAGAATGGTTCATGGACACCTGCATTAGAATCATCTAGAGTTCTTATTAAAAATGAGTTTCCTCTCCTACCACTAAATCACACTCTCTGCAGGGGAGGACCGAAGAATCTTCATTTGCAGCAAGCTATCTGCGTGACACTAAGTACATGAGGGTTTAGGGGTTATAAACAGTCATAGCAACAATGGAGAATCTTCTGGATGCTTTTTCAGCCTTCATTGAAACTGAGATGTCCTGGAATCTGGGGAGCAATCATGTAGGCACCACAAGTGTAGTAAAATAGCTTCTCCAGGTCTGAGTGAAATATGGACTTTCGTGATTTCTTTTGCAAAAGCCATACAATCTGAATTTTCCAGTCTGAATTCATGGGGAGTTGACACAGCCCATACACTTCTACTGAGATTTATTACTACACTGGAATTTTTCAAACAGAAAAGTTGACATATCACAGACAGACATTTACTTCTTTAACTATTTGTTAAACTGCATATTGCACATATTGCAATATAAGTCTTGGATTGCAGAGGCAGAAAAAAGTAAAGCCATGAATATTAACCTAACATATTTGTGCCTAATACAGGCAAATAATATGTTCTTGTAGTGGTTGATTTACTTACTTTACAATGATGTGGAAATTAGAAACTTTCTTTAAGGCTTATAATATTGATAGTTTTAGGATTATAGTGCCTCAAGAGGAATAAAGTACTTGGGTAAATCCTCTTTTATCAGCTAGCATCTTTCTAAGTTTTATTGAACAGGGCCTCATTTTAAGAAATTTAGAGTTTGGGTCTCTACATATAGCCCTTTTCTTCTTCTCTACACTTTTTCTGATTTTTCATCTTTTAATTCAGAAGGTTAAGTTTTCGTGTTTCATGTTTTCCAATGGCTAAATTTCAAACTCTTTTCAATTTTGGTTGGTTAATTCATAAATAAGTTATGGAGAAAAGTTAGAATTGAATAAATCTTAAATTTTTAAAAATATATTTACTCTCTTTACTATACTGGTTGCCAATAAAATGATCGTTATTACTGACAACAGGGATAGACTTTTCCTTTGCATTCCTTTTCATTTGCATTTTCCTTTGCATTTCCTTTGCGTTCCTTTTCATTTGCAACATGAAAAAAATTACGTTATTTTTATAGGGTGCGAGAGGTTTCATTTTTTTAAGAAAAATGGCACACACAAAAAATATTCCTGGTAAAAAGGGACATCTTTTTGATAAAACAGTGTACCATGCCGAGTTTATTCTTTGATGACAAAGGGTTACAGGAGACTTATCTGTCTTCTGTAGGGAAATAGTCAAGTATTGTAAGTAGCAAAAGACAATTTATTTTCTATAGCCAGATTGGGTGAGGCACAACCTGAGCATTTGGGAGGTTGGTGCAAATTTTGTTAAATAATCAAGTTTAATGAATTACCATTTGATATTCTAGATGCAGTACTTTCTTTTCTTTTCTTTTTTTTTTTTTTGAGACAGGGTCTCCCTCTTTCGCCCAGCCCAGAATGCAGTGGCGCAATCTCGGCTCACTGCACTCTCCGCCTCCCGGGTTCACGCCATTCTCCTGCCTCAGCCCCCCGAGTAGCTGGGACTACAGGCGCCCGCCACTAAGCCCGGCTAATTTTTTGTATTTTTAGTAGAGACGGAGTTTCACCGTGTTAACCAGGATGGTCTCGATCTCCTGACCTCGTGATCCGCCGTGCTGGGATTACAGGCGTGAGCCACTGCGCCCGACCACAGTACTTTCTTAAAGACCTGAAGCAACTCTGTCACTTCAAACACATATTGACTTAGATGAATTGTCTTTCCAAAATAAAGAGAAAAGCAGTTTTTGTAGTTTGCAGTGTATTAAATAATAGCCAGTTGATGACTACAACTTAATTTAGGGGGATTATTCTCAATGGCAGCTCTCCCTTCTTCTTTCTAAATCAACATTCTATTTTCTGTTATGAGGTTCACTAATCTATTTTCAGCCAAAATAATGTTAATAGATTTAATGCAAAAGCAGTCACAGTATATATCTTTTTATCCAGAATGAGCTAATATTGAAGGGCTTTTATTATGATATCCTTGTTAATTGACAGTAGCCATATAATGAATACGCAGGTGACCAAAATTAAAAGAGTAAGTTATGAAATGCGCTAAGACTAGAACTTTACACATATTGTAGCAGGACGAGCTGCAGACAAAACCCCCCAGACACCGAGTTAAAGAAGGAAGGGCTTTATTATTCGGCCGGGAGCATCGGCAAGACTCCTGTCTCAAAAACCCAGCTCCTCGAGTGAGCAACTCTTGTCCCTCTTAAGGGCTTACAACTCTAAGGGGGTCCGCATGAGAGGGTCGTGATCGATTGAGCAAGCGGGGGTACGTGACTGGGGGCTGCATGCACCAGTAATTAGAACGGAACAGAACAGGACAGGGATTTTCACAGTGCTTTTCCATACAGTGTCTGTAATCTAGAGATAACATAACTGATTAGGTCAGGAGTTGATCTTTAACTACCAGGCCCAGGGTGTGGTTCCGGGCTGTTTGCTTGTGGATTTCATTTCTGCCTTTTAGTTTTTACTTCTTCTTTCTTTGGAGACAGAAATTGGGCATAAGACAATATGAGGAGTGGTCTCCTCTCTTAATATGACACTTTTTTATGATTTGGAAGGTACTAAAGTCTTTTTTTGGATGCAAACAAGATATTAATTTTCATTTATCTATTTAGGGAAAAGCAGAATAAAATGCACAAAAAATTCAGTGGCCTTTTGTGTGTGTGTCTTGATTCTTAAACAATGAGAATCTACGGTATTTGCTGGAAAATAAGGAGATGCTTGATATGAAACATATTTAAGGCCATTTCTATAAATTTATAGGTCATATTAATTTTTTGGTTATTTTTGACCTTCACAGATACACCGAGGAGTTAAAGGATTTGTCCGAGACCTTCAAGGTAACCCAATTGCCAATGCCACCATCTCCGTGGAAGGAATAGACCATGATGTTACATCCGGTGGGTCTTTGCCATAATCGGAGGCTCTGCGTTATGTACAAGAGCATAATTACTAATTATCATAATTATAAGTCTTATGTTCTTCTAAGCAAAACAAATAGCTCGTATCTCTACAGCGTTTCTCAGCTTTGATCTGGTGAAGTTTCGTTTGTGGGCTCAGATCAGGCGGAGTGAGTGGAGCCCAGGGCGGCTGCTGCGTTAGAAATCTGGGTGCAGCAGGTGGCGCCCTTTCCTCAGCTATCTCGCCCCAGAGCTGGGAGGTGGTGCCACGGGCTGCCGATGCTTCGCAGTTCTTCAGGCAAAGGAAAAGGAGCTGCTGGAGTTAAAATACCAGTAACTTTCTAGTTTCTGTTAAGAAGTGCTAACGAGCTGCGAATGGGGAGACCGAAGGAGGGAGCGGAAAGAGGAGGAAGGAAGAAAACTGCTGCGGGTTGTGTGTCTAAAAATTCTCACACAGTTTTTCATTTAATCCATATAATAAATCCGCAGGGATTCAAGGTTAAACAAGAGGCCGGGCGCGGTGGCTCACGCTTGTAATCCCAGCACTTTGGGAGGCCGAGGCGGGCGGATCACGAGGTCAGGAGATCGAGACCACGGTGAAAGCCCGTCTCTACTAAAAATACAAAAAATTAGCCAGGCGTGGTGGCGGGCGCCTGTAGTCCCAGCTACTCGGAGAGGCTGAGGCAGGAGAATGGCGTGAACCTGGGAGGCGGAGCTTGCAGTGAGCCGAGATTGGGCCACTGCACTCCAGCCTGGGTGACAGAGCGAGACTCCGTCTCAAAAAAAAAAAAAAAAACAACAACAAAAAAACAAGAACTTATAGGATTGAGGTGCGATGTTAGTGACTTCTAGGTTTTGAGCTCCATTTCCATTTCCCCAGTTTGAGGAAAATGATGCATTTTTCTGGCAAATCTACCTACTCCCATTAATAAACATTGATCCCGGTCATTTTAGTTTGTCATTTGTTGGGATCTTTTCAATAATGACAACTTTTTCTTTTTAGCTATAAACTCTTTACAATTTTTTTTAGACTTTGTGACAATTAACCTTTAACTTATGTCCCAAACCACTCTATACCATCAACTCTTTCTTAACCTTCACATTTATAGCTTGGATTAAAAAAAAAATCTTTAACATTTGTCTTCTAAAACTCCATTCATTCTTCATTTATCAACAGTCCACTAGGTGCCAGCCAGTATGCCAGAATCTGTGCCAAGATGTTACCCCATGTAGCCCCTTAGCTGGGAGGGTGAAACCCAGCGTTAGTATCCCTGTCACAAGAAACCTGTTAGCCCTAATGCGTCATACAAATATTTTCTCTGCATTCCATGATATGAAATGTTTAGGAAAATCTAACCTAGGGAATAAACAGGTGGGAAGAAATTAAATCGGAGGAGGGGCTCTAGAATACTCCACCTTTTCAATGGCAAGGTGATAATAAGAAGGAACCAGCAATAGAACTGAAGGTGGAAAATGAAGTGTGTTGTCCTGGAGGCCTTGAAGTGCTTCAAGAAGGAGGGAGTGAAAAAGCGTTAATTAAGATGAACCTTGTGAATGAATCCTTGGATTTAGCAGTTCAGAGGATCTTGACAAAATCTGTTCAATGGAGTGAGTGGTGGGATCCTGATTGGACTGGGTCCAAGAGAGAATAAGAGAAGAACCATTCTGAGATTGAGAACATGAACAAACCTTTCCAGAAATTTTGCTATAAAGCGAAGAAGACAATTGAGGCACTAGCTGCAAGGAGACGCGGATTTAGAGGTAGATTTGATGATATGGTGATGGGGGCTTAATTTTTTTGACTATACCTATTTTTGCAATGAAATAAGATGTAAAGTAACAACTGGGAGGATGAACAGGATGTGTAGGGGTGTTAGGAGAAAGGAGAAGGTGTGAAGTGTCTACGAAAACCTTGCTCTTCAAAGTGTGGCCTCTGCTTGAAACCTTATCATTGCCCTGGGGCTGGTGAGGAATGCAGAACCCGGGAGCTGGAATCAGATTTTGCATTTTACCAAGTTTCCCAGGTTTGCACCCAAGTTTGAAAATCACTGACTTAGTCAAATGGGAGATTGAATGGACTAGGGTGCCCAGTGTATTCTAAGTCTTTAGAAATCTAAATTTCTAACTAGGGCCTCAGAGATCCTACAGGGGCTACCTTTGGCCCTCACTCTGTGAAGATTCTCTGATCATCAGGTCTTCACCTGGCAAGAATCAAAACATGATGGCTGTATGTTCTGACCCTGCTGCTTGGGGAATTCATCTGTCTTTTTACCTGTGTTGCTCCTGATGTGATTAGAAGGTCTATGATTGTATAAGGTTTATTAGACAATTTAACATTGATATCTATAAAGTAGCTATAAGAAATGAAGTTTATAAAGAGAGTTTCACACCCTATTCAAAAAAATTCATTAAATTCCCTATATATTTACTTTAAAAATTGAGAATCAAAAAAGTTGAACTGAGCTAGACTGGGTATTCCTTAGATGGCGTAATTATGCATTATGTAGTTCTGCATATTTCATGTGCTTTGTGATTTGATGTTCTGCTTTCCTACAGCAAAGGATGGTGATTACTGGAGATTGCTTACACCTGGAAACTATAAACTTACAGCCTCAGCTCCAGGCTATCTGGCAATAACAAAGAAAGTGGCAGTTCCTTACAGCCCTGCTGTTGGGGTAAGTAATCATAACAATAGCCAAGCGCTATAATAATAATTAAGCATTTATCATTGTCAGGCATACTTAAGTGATTTATATTTAATCTTCATACTAGCCCTGTGAGGTAGGCAACATTGTTATCTCCACTTAACAGATGAGAAAACTGAGGCTTAGCAAAGTTAATATGAAGCTCTCTTACCATTTCTCAGTTTTTGAAGAGATTTACGAGAAAATGAAATAAAACTTTAAAAAATTAAATTTTTATTTGCTAACCTTGATTTCTATCTCAATGGGATTGTGTTTCATTTGTCTTTTTATCTTTAGCACCTAGCACAGTGCCTTTCTCAATAAGTATTTGAAAAAAAATGATGCATAAAAGAAAATTTTAGGTGGTAACCAAACACTTATTTAGCATATTTTATGTGCAAGGCTGTCTGTGCTAAGTACTATCAAAAACCATATCTTATTTAAGTAGATCTCATTTGTTTGTTAGCAAGGTGATGGTGATAAGACCAAAACTTCTCTTAGAGCAGAATTTTACTACTACCTTTGTATTATATGCCTGGGACCATGGGAATACCTGTAGGATTTCTTGAAAGTCTAAAAGCCTTACTTGAAAAGAATTTATTTTTTTTTGTTTATGTACCGAAAACTTGGAGTATAAATGCTGATTTATGCAAACAAAATATCTTGAGTTTTTAACTGGTACATGGTTTTGATTGTGTGCATGTCTACATTGGGCTGTATATGTATTAAAATCAAGAGGTATATTTGGGTAACTGAAACCTGGAAAAAATGGCCCTGGGAACAAGTTGTAAAGGTTCAGCTGTTTTGATCCTTTGTCTTTCTGGCATGCGTTAGTGCAAGGATGTATTCAATGTAATCACGATCCAAAATAATCAGGCGTTTAAGTGGCCAAATCGAGAAACTCTTAGTTCCATCTGGGATGGGGCCTGAGAGGATTGGGGTTGGGGGCTGCCTACTTTGAATAGCCTTTTATGTGGAGTGTGTGGCTTCTCCCTAGACCTGATGAAGACTCCCATTCACAAAGAGAGTGGCTTGGAAACATACTTGGCTTTTGTCAGTTTCTTTAACAAATTCAAGATTCTGGAAAGCAGAACCTTGTGGTTTGGGATACCAGCAAGCTGAACTGTATTCTTCCACATTCCCTCCCACGTTAGGAGAAGATTCAAGGCTGACAGGAGGTGCTCACTAAATAACCAAAGGCAGAAAATTAACTATAAGTTACATCCCTTTTTTTTTCTTTTCTTTTTTGAGACAGTCTTGCTCTGTCACCCAGGCTGGAGTGCAGTGGCACGATCTTGGCTCACTGCAACCTCTGCCTCCCGGGTTCAAGAGATTCTCCTGCCTCAGCCTCCTGAATAGCTGGGATTTCAGCGTGTGCCACCGTGCCTGGCTAATTTTTGTATTTTTAGCAGAGATGTGGTTTCACCATGTTAGTCAGGCTGGCCTTGAATTCCTGACCTTGTGATCCGCCCGCCTTGACCTCCCAAAGTGCTGGGATTACAGACATGAGCCACTGTGCCTGGCCAGTTACATCTTTTTATGAGGAGAAGAGACTGGGGCAGGAATTTTGTTGAATTATATCTGTCTTCAAAGCTATTAAATCAAAGGACATTTCAAATATAAGGCTTTTGAATTTTGCTTTTGAATTTTTTTCCCCTGAAAATATCTTTTGTTTATCACAAGAGATTTTTATTTCAGGTTTTACTTTAATTCAGGTGGCTGGATTGAGTGTATACTGAAACTGCTCTTATTTTTTTATTTCAATTTAAAAACACATGCTTTTTTTATTTCAATTTAAAAATATATTATCAAACATGCAGTTTGATAATAATATGCTCTTGATTTTCTCTTTTAGGTTGATTTTGAACTGGAGTCATTTTCTGAAAGGAAAGAAGAGGAGAAGGAAGAATTGATGGAATGGTGGAAAATGATGTCAGAAACTTTAAATTTTTAAAAAGGCTTCTAGTTAGCTGCTTTAAATCTATCTATATAATGTAGTATGATGTAATGTGGTCTTTTTTTTAGATTTTGTGCAGTTAATACTTAACATTGATTTATTTTTTAATCATTTAAATATTAATCAACATTACTTAAAATAAATAGCCTCTTGGGTAAAAATATAAGAACCTGATATATTTCATTCTCTTACATAGCATTCATTTTCCTACCTATATTACACAAAAAAGTATAGAAAAGATTTAAGTAATTTTGCCATCCTAGGTTTAAATGCAATATTCCTGGTATTATTTACAATGAGGAACTTTTTGAGTAATTCTAGCTTTCAAAAATTAGTGAAGTTCTTTTACTGTAATTGGTGGCAATGTCACATAATGAATGCTATCGAAAAGGTTAACAGATACAGCTCGGAGTTGTGAGCACTCTACTGCAAGACTTAAATAGTTCAGTATAAATTGTCGTTTTTTTCTTGTGCTGACTAACTATAAGCATGATCTTGTTAATGCATTTTTGATGGGAAGAAAAGGTACATGTTTACAAAGAGGTTTTATGGAAAGAATAAAAATTGACTTCTTGCTTGTACATATAGGAGCAATACTATTATATTATTTAGTCCGTTAACACTGCTTAAAAGTTTAGGGTTTTCTCTTGGTTGTAGAGTGGCCCAGAATTGCATTCTGAATGAATAAAGATTAAAAAAAAATCCCTTGAATGTGTATTTTAATTCTCTAAGATTTTTGGTCTGGCGTTGTGGTCTTGTGATGAAAACATGTATCCTCTTAATAGTGGCTTCTCATGTATTCATCCTGTACATTTTAAAATGTTAAGCGACTGCTGTGTACTAAGCACTGCATAGCCTCTATGTATGTTATTGTGGCAGGCAAAAGGTTCTGATTTTGGATACAACCTTTAAATAAATAACACACAAATTAATGTTTGGACACAAAGTCTAAATCAGTAACACACTGGTTAATATGTAATTATGCATTGTGATAAGTAAAATGACAAGAAAGAGTAGGATACAGAGAGAAAGAATGACAGAGCAACTTAAATTAGACTGGGTGAGAGGAGTCAGGGATGCATCTTAATGCACAGACCTAGAATATTGAGTGGGCGTGAGCAGTGCAGAGTGCCTGAGTGTAGGGGTGTGTGTGTGTGTGTGTGTGTGTATGTGCATGGTGGTGGTGGTATGGTTGATTAATGCTGCAAGTGTAAGTTTTGGTTAAAATCGTGCTGTTATAATAGTAGGCCCCCACATATATCCTGGGTTAAACACAATGGAAGTGTATTTTTTGCTCAGGTACTTATACTGGAAAGAAAACAGAAAAATGGGGTGACTTTTCTTCACACAGTGTGGGACCACGTTCTGGGATCCATTCTGACAGAAGATCTGCCATCTTCTGCACACATCCAACAGTGCTGCATTGGTAGTCATCTCCATTGCAGCCAACAGAAAGGGGAAAGATCAAGGGGGAGAATGTAGAGGGTGTTCTTGTGGGCAGGCCTGGGAGTGGTATACATTACTTCTGTTCACATCAGACTGCCTGGAATTGTACACTCTTTGGCCACAGTAACTGCAAGGGAGTCTGGGAAAGGGAGTCTAGAAGTGCACCCAGGTAGGTAAGGAGAAGTGGACTTTGGGACAGAATAGCAGATGCAAAGGCATTGGGGTAGGAAACACATGGCTTGATGGAGACTGAAGGACAGATGTACAATTGCCTAAGAGAAGCCTGCAGAGTGAGAAGAAAAATGAGATTGAAACTGAGCTCTGAAGAGCTTCAAAATTTTGCTTCTCGAGGTTTAGATAAGATAGGATAGACCGGAGTATGCTGCCATAAGAAGCAACTCCAGATCTTAGTGTTCTAACTTAATAGTAATTTATTTTTCATGCAAAGTCTGTAGGTCTACGTAACTCTCCAGGAACTTTGCACTGCGTGCTGTGACACAATTATGTAGAATGTTTCCACCTGCGGTTCCGCCATCTCAGCACAAGGTTTCCTCAGTCTCCTGTGTTGGTCACAGAAGAAGATAACTGGGGCCACTTCTGCCCACAGCTCACAGGTCAGAGCTAGTTACATGGCCTTGCCTAACTATAATGTTTGGTAAGCATTGTCACTGCCGTAGTCCTCTCACTGCTGCCAACACAACTTTGCTCTCCTATTTCCAAATACAGGACTCACTCTGCAAGGGAGACGACTTAAAGTCACATCAAATCATGGCTTTGAGCTTCAATTTCAGGATCTCTGAGTGACCTCACAATAGTATCTATGTCAGGTCTGTACATGGCCAGTCCTGTTTCAGGGACAAGTAAACTAAGAAGACGGGTAAAATGCATCCCTCGCCCACAGTGTGCTGTGGTAGAACAGGATCAAGACAATGTGAGGAAACACTTCCACAGTGGTGAGGAATGAGGGGGGCCCAGCATTCAGGCCTGCAGCAACTCAGAAATCTTGCCGAGCAAATACTTTATGGGCCTTCTATTTTGGGGGTGGAAAATGTTTCTGGTTTCAGAATTCATTCTACATTTTGGCAAGAGCTTTCTTTCTTTTGTTTTTTTGAGACGGAGTCTCACTCTGTCGCCCAGGCTGGAGTGCAGTGGCGCGATCTTGGCTCGCTGCAAGCTCTGCCTCCCTGGTTCATGCCATTCTCCTGCCTCAGCCTCCCGAGTAGCTGGGATTACAGGTGCCTGCCACCACGCCCAGCTAATTTTTTTGTATTTTTAGTAGAGACGGGTTTTCACCATGTTAGCCAGGATGGTCTCGATCTCCTGACCTCGTGATCTGCCCGCCTCGGCCTCCCAAAGTGCTGGGATTACAGGTGTGAGCCACCACACCCAGCCAAGAGCTTTCTTTTCTTATTCTTCTCCATGGCCTTGACTTTGCTCTCTTAAGCTTCTCTCTGTTCACTCGGGACCTAGGTTGGTGGAGGTCCTTACCTGCATAGCTGTACCATCTGGAATGTGGGACCTCCCCACTTAATGCAGAGGGAAGGGAGGAGAGACTGGAACTAAGGAGTGGACCTTCTCATTGGCTTAGCCTGGAGGTGACACATGTCACTTCTGCTCACATTTTATTGTCCAGGACTAGTCAGGTGGCTTTGCCTAACTGAACAGAACGCAGGAAATGTAGGGGAGGACGCAGGTTATATGTCTCCACTACAGGGCCATATAGGCCAAATGGACTACCTATTCGACTGTTGGAAGGAAGGTGTTAGGTCCACGTAGTCTTGTCTTTGCACCCATTTTTCTTGATAGAGGGCTTCAAAGCTCCCTGTCCTGGTTATGCTGTTAACATGCTCCAATTTTATCTAATGGCATAGGGGACATAGAATTGGTCACTATTGGCCGGGCGTGGTGGCTCACGCCTGTAATCCTAGCACTTTGGGAGGCTGAGGTGAGCGGATCACAAGGTCAGGAGATCGAGACCATCCTGACTAACGTGGTGAAACCCCATCTCTACTAAAAATACAAAAAATTAGCCAGGCGTGGACTACTTGGAGGCTGAGGCAGGAGAAGGCTGAACGGAGAAGGTTGCGTGGCCCAGATCCAACCGCCGCTGCCTAGTAAATACAACTCTTGCCCTATAGTCTCACCCCTCACACACTCCTTCCAGCAGAGAAATCAATTATCTAATTGCTAGGTGGTGATGGGGTGCTAGCTAACTGGGTAGAACAACTCTATCAAAGGACTGTAAACTTCCCATTTTCCTCCCTAGAGACAGCTCCAAACTTTCCTTTGGGTGCAGAGGGAGGCTTTGGATGTGTATTTAGATAGAGGAGAGAGTTGGCAGTCACAGAGTATTAATAGGCTCTTTGGTTCACAACTCTAATGTCATTTTCTCCAATTAGTTTATCAGTAATAAAGCTGACAGTTTAACCTCTTGTCTGTCTATTGATCTGTGTTTTATTTTTCAACTGCTTCTGAACTCAGGAGTAGAAGAAATAGGCAACTTATACTGAATGCCTAAAATTTTTAAGAGGCATAAATATGTAGTATTTTAGATTTGTGGCTTTTTTTTTTTTTTGGTAAAAGTGAAGTGGGGCCAGACGTGGTGGCTCATTCCTTTAATCCCAGCACTTTGGGAGGCCAAGGAGGTTGGATTGCCTGAGCTTAGGAGTTTGAGATCACCCTGGGCAACATGGTGAAACTCCGTCTCTACTAAAAAAATACAAAAATTAGCCGGGTGTCGTGGCAGGCACCTGTAGTCCCAGCTACTTGAGAGGCTGAGGCCAGAGAATTGCTTGAACTCAGGAGGCGGAGGTTGCCATGAGCCAAAATTGCGCCCCTGCACTCCAGCCTGGGTGACAGATGAGACTCTGTCTCAGAAAAAAAAAAAAAAAAAAAAAAAGTGAAGTAGGCAGCACCTTCCTCTTTTGACTACTCTCCTTCTTTCCCTTCTTCCTCTCCTCCTCCTCCTCTTCATCTTTGTCTTCGTTGTCTTCTTCTTTTTCTTCTTTCTTAGGATTCCCTCTGTGGTCCAGGCTAAATTTCAGTGGCCCCATCATGGCTTACTGTAGCTGTAACCTCCCAGGCACAGGCGATCCTTTCACCTCAGCCTCTTGTAGCTGGGACTACAGGCACACACCACCGCACCCAGCTAATTTTTGTATATTTTGTAGAGGCAGGATTTCACCATGTTGCCCAGGCTGGTCTCAAATTCCTTGGCTCGAACAACCCATCTGCCTTGGCCTGCCAAAGTGCTGGGATTACAGGCATGAGCCACCACACTCGGCCTATACTTCTCTTAATTCAGTCTAAGATGATACTGACATTTATTTGAAGTTAAGTCACATTGTTGTTTCATATAAACTTAGCATAAATGAAAACTCTGAACTAAGATTTTTCGATCTAGTTTGGAAGTGAAGGTTAGAGCAGTCAAGGATATGGGAGATACATGAGCTGAGGGTTAAACAGATGTGGATTATGAACAAGAGGATCAAATTGCTTTAGGTAAGAAAAATAAGAAGAGAAGGGGACTGAGTAGTTGATTTTAATGAAACAATGAACATATTTTGAACTTCACTTTTTTTCTCTGCAATTGACAATGAAAATCAGACACATTACTATGGGAAAATAGCTAATCTTAACTCATTTTGATTTCCAATTTTTCACATAAACAAAGGTAAACATTACTTGCAGAAAGGGAAATATGAACTTTGATATTCATATTTTATTTATACAGACAACTTCTGAAATCTTTCCATGATTTGGTGTTGTGGGAGGCTGAAAATCATCATTTGTTCCAACATATTGCTCAACTTGTCCTTTCAAAATTCTCATGACGATTGTCTTCTGTGGTTAGGACTGGATGGCATTTGGAGTTTCTGCCTCAAAAATGTCAAGATAGAATATACCTAAGCTTTTACGCCTCACCTTGTACATAACACTACATCCTGGTTTTGCTGTTCTTAAGTAAACATCTTTCTAGGCACTTACAAATGGTCTGATTCTTTATTCTTTCATTTTTTTCTCCTAGACAATCAGCCTGTGAATCAACTCAATCATGACTTGAATTTCTAGGGTAATACATAATTCTAGTTTTAATTTAAATCATTGCAAAATTCCCTGAGGATCAGTGTTTTTAAAAACAAGTCAAAGATTTGGCTTAGCTGGGTTAAGGGTCATCAGTGTGACCCAAGCTGATATTGACTATGGTCTGTAATGATGACTCAGAAGAGAAAAATCCCCCTGATGAAGCTTACTGAAAATTTCCATGATGTCAGGGGCCACAAGGCTGTAAGCTTTTGGAGGGTGTCATAGTTTCTTAGACCTCTTACACATTATCCTGTCTTAGCTCTTTTAGTATTCTACCTCCTTCCTTTTCCTTTCTCCATTCTTTCCTTTTGAAGATTCATTCAGCAATTACTAAGTGCTCACCCTGTGTTATCTGCCAGAGATTCCAGTAGCACTTTGCTATGGTCTATGGTCACCCCCACCATCACTGTAATCATCATCACCATCACTAACATCCTCGCCCTGAGTGAGTGTGTGTCATATGCTGCACTCAGCGCTAGACACTTGAAATGCAGTGTTTTGAAACCCAACTACAATATTTTAAGGTGAGAAGTGATGCAGCTTTCCTACGTAACAGATGAAGAAAGAGATTCAGAATTTAAGTTAAATTTCCCACTTAATACAGCTGAAATGTGGCGGAGCAAGATTACAGCCTACGTCTGCCTTACTTCTAGTCCATCCTGTTTCCACCTTACCTCACTTCTTTAGCACAGCCTGGAAAGAATTGTGTACTTCTTCATTAAATGTGTCTTTGTTTTATATTCTTTTGACTATTCACATATGCTGATTGCTATACTTTGGGCTTCAGGGGAGTATTTATTACCTATTTTGAAAGAAGGCCCTTTAAAGATGATTTTAACACATTTTTTCAAGGAAATGCAATAGCTCTTTTTTATTGCTTCTTGCCATGTGGAATTACTGTAAATCCAATTAGTTTGATCAAGTTCCCTGTAGACGTGGTGTTGTTTGGCACAGATGTTATGTTTGATCCTGACATTATGCAGTAGAGAGACATGTTTCAGGATTTGCCAGGGTGGTCAGGAGAACAGGGCAGCTGAGGACAGGGACGCCTGGCATCACAACTGCCTCCTGGTCTCCCACCTCCCCTAAGAGGGAAAGGATTTCCTAGAAAGCCCACCCAGCTGCAGGGTTTGGTTGCTGACGTTCTGTCTGTTTTGAAGTTATAGTCAGGGCAGGCAGCAGCAGGGGTGGAGTTAGAGTGTACAAAATGGAATATCAAGAATCCTGAAGTCAGCCAAAAAATTAATGTAGACAACACTTGAAAATAAAGGAACATAGGCCCTTAACACGCATGGTGAGGCTTCCTCTCCTGGGCAAAGGTTCCATGTTAGTATATAATCTGGAAGGAAGGCTGCAAGGAGGGTCCCGTGGTGCACATATTAAATGAATTAATATATGTAAAGCACTTAGAAAACTGCCTGGCATGTAGCAAGTGCTCAACAAATGCAATCACTATTATTATTACTTAATAATGTGTTATTATTACTCAAAGATGGGTTACTACTGTTGCTCAAAATGTGTTTTATTTTTATTGTTACTGCTCTTATTACAAGGTAAGTTGTGAGACTTGTTACTCGGAAACTAGAATCATGGAAGAAACCCAGGTTAAAGACCCACCAGTAAGGCCACCTCACCACATGAGGTGAAAACCTAGTTATCAGAAGAGTGATAGTGTAGTACTGGGTTATAGATAAGAATCTTTTCTTTTGTTTTTTGAGATGAAGTCTCGCTCTGTCACCCAGGCTGGAGTGCAGTGGTGCAATCTCAGCTCACTGCAAGCTCCGCCTCCCGGGTTCATGTCATTCTCCTGCCTCAGCCTCCTGAGTGGCTGGGACTACAGGCGCCCGCCACCACGCCCGGCTAATTTTTAGTATTTTTAGTAGAGATGGGGTTTCACCGTGTTAGCCAGGATGGTCTTGATCTCCTGACCTCGTGATCCGTCCGCCTCGTCCTCCCAAAGTGCTGGGATTACAGGTGTGAGCCACCGCGCGGGCCATAGATAAGAATCTTAGAGCTGTTAAATATCCCTATGCTAGATCAAGATGGGTCTAGGGACCTAAATTTGGCCGGAGCCTGCTGGTGGGATTCAGTGTGGTGCAAACAGGTAAGGTAACTGGCTTCCCGTTATACAAACAGTTATTTTTTTTAGTTCTATTTTGTTTTGTTTTGAGACAGAGTCTCACTCTGTGGCCCAGTCTGGAGTACAGTGGCACTATCTCAGCTCACTGCAACCTTCGCCTCCCAGGTTCAAGCAGTTCTTCTGCCTCAGCCTCCCAAGTAGCTGAGATTAAAGGTGCCTGCCATCACTCCCGGCTAATTTTTTTGTACTTTTAGTAGAGACAGGGTTTCACCATGTTGGCCAGGCTGGTTTTGAACTCCTGACCTCAAGTGATCTGCCCACCTCGGCCTCCCAAAGTGCTAGGATTACAGGCATGGGCCACTGCACCCAGCCAAAGCTATTGTTTAGTAATAGTTTTAATATCAACTATAGCTGTATTTGAATAAGTTAAAATCATTTAAATAATTATTTATATTTTATCTCCTCATCACTATTTAATTGGCAACTATTTAATATTGAGGCCAGAATGATAAGATGAGAAAAGAGAGATAAAACCACAATGCATTTATATTTCAAGAATTTTGAGCTTAGTGTCCACCTTGCATTGTTAGAAGCTTCTTGGAACAGTTGGTGTCTCTGAAATGTTATCACCTAAGGGTCCACGTGGAGATGACAGTGATAGAAGATGAAGAAACTTTGTCCAGATGTTCTGGGTAACTGGAATGTGAATATCCACGGGTATTTGTTGAAAGAATAAATGCATGCCAAGAGAAGGGGAGGCACAGTGGAAGGTGAGCGGCACATACTTGAACAAAGATGGCCCAACATTCACCAGTAAATAAAATCAGAGCCTCATCAGTAGCATGCAATCGGACACTTACTCGGCAAAAAACACTTGCTGAGGAAATAGCCATAACGTTTTACTTTATACTTAAAATATCCGTGTTGCAATTGCTACAAAACTAGGAGAAATGTGGTTTTTTCCCCATATTTCTTTTTTATATAATTTTTCAGAATTAAACAATGACTAGCACTTTGTCTTGAAACTGATGTGGCTGAAATCCTTTTCATGAACTTAGGAACTAACTGACTAAGGAATAGGATATGTAATGAATGATTGAGAAATCACTAGTTGATTATCATAAACCAAAACTCAATACATGTACAAAGTATGTAAACCGGAAAATGATCCAATGCCTTTTTTTTTTTTTTGGATAGCTGAATCAGTGGTTGAGTTTGTCAAGTTGCATGAGTTTGACTGTCATCACAATGCAGCGTTTGCATAGTCCTGATTACATGACTTACAATTTTCCAGTGAACCCTCTGGCTAAAACTGCTCTTTCTTCTTACCCACATTTACACTAATATTTATTCTAGAAATTCCTGAAAAATCAGTCCTGACACTACCAGGCTGAGTTCTGTTCTCTGCCTTGTCATGGAGCTATCTAAAAGCAGCTGGCCATAGTCATTCACCTATAGTTACCCTTTGCTCCAGAAACTTCGCTGCAGCTTCCCCTGTGTTTATTTTAAACCTTAAATTTGAAGAGCAAGATGATGAGAAAAATAGCACTGAGTCTAACCAGGGCTTCATAAATGTGTTGCCATGGCTTATCTTGCTACATGAACCACTGCTGTGGGATTTGGGGTCTGGTTAGGGAAGATTAAAGCGGTGGGTGGTGCAGCATTCTTTGCTTAAAACCTAAAATACACCTCCTTCTGCATTAAATACACAGAGGTATTTCAAAGCCAAGTATGTGTGTAATTAAAGTAAAGTTGCCAGCTTTCTGTGTGCACCTCAAGCTTCAGACTGCCACATGTGCTCTTTGTCAAGCCTTGGGAGGGTCAACAAATACACTGAGCTGCCAGGCAGATGTGAAAAGAAGCATTAGATGCTGGAGTTCCAGTTGAATCCTTTGGCAGTGAACAGCCCTGCAGGCTCATGCCCGCACAAACTTGGTTATGCATCTCCTTCCTTTTATTCACAGACACAGAGTGAAGATACAGCTCCTGGTAATTTCAGCACAAGGCTCTCAATTCTTGACTGGGGCAGCAGGGAGCCGGCATCCGCATAAGCTGGATATGGCTTACTTGAGTGAATGGATCGCGTGCCCAGTATTGACATCCCAGATTCTTGAGGGTTGTACCTAAATAAAAAGATGGAAAAGGAGAAAGTCATTTTTTTTCCATCCAGGAATCACTTTCAAACCCAGTATCATTATTCATGAGTTTTTGCAACTTAAGCATGGTGCCTCTTTCACTTGCATTTCTACTTTCTGTTTTCCTAATCACCTGTCTCTTGGGTACATTTTATCTGTCCCAAGTATCCTTACCTTCCCTTTGCCTGTCTTCTTTCCTTCTCTTCTGTCTCCCCTGTCTGTACTTCTTTGCATGCTCTCTCTCTGCCTCTCTGGACCTCTCTGGGTCACGAAGGCATTTAGCAAGGAAAGCATCTGAGGCCAAACAGCATAGATTTTCTCTTCCTCCTCCTCCCCACAGGTTCTTCCTCTGGAAGAGGGCTTCAGAGGAGAAGATCTTCTTTAGCTCCATCCTCTTGCTAAGCAGCTTGCTCTCCAGACAACTCCCTTGACCTGTTCCACAGCCCTAGCCTTCGTAACTCCCCAACCCCAGCCCTGACCCCAAGATTCCAGGTCCTAACTCTGGCCTCTGCCCTGGCCTGTCTGAAATCAGGTTAATGAATGAAATAGAAATAGAAAGTCAGTCAAGAGTTAGGTTGCTTCCCTCACCACTGACAGATATGTGACACTTCAACCAACTAATTGAAACTCAGAAGATCAGGCAGTATGGTAGGATTGAAAGAGCCTGGGACTGGGATCGGAAGATCTGAGCAGTGGCTGCTAGTGTCTAATAAAGGAGCTTGGCACCTGTTGGAATCTGAGTCTCCTCATATTTAACTAGAAGACAGTCGAGCTGCTATTCAAATATTGATTAAAGTTGTTTTCCTGATAACCTTGTAAGTCTACAAAGGAAATTTCCTATGGAACGTAAGAGAGAGTCAAAAGGGGAGGCAAACTAAAATCTTTATGTTGTGATATTGAGTATGTTTTGTTTAAAATGTGTCATGACTCAGAAATAGCTTTGTACTGCTCAGCAAAACCTGGCCATAAAAGAGCTGTGACTCCTAAATATTAGTGATGTTGACTCCTTGAGCAAGACAAGCAATCAAGTCCTTGGACGTGTCCGCGCCACCGCCACACTCCTGCAGAGTGAATCTTAGAAATGTCAAGAAGTCGCTGGGTTTGACGCAACCGCTATGGGCAGAGGAATCAGTGAAAACTGGCACTGATATTGGAGGGTGGGAGCAAGGTAGTGGGGGCAGGGAGGTGACAGGCTGCCCTTGGTGTCAAATCCAAACTGTGGGGTGATGCTCTGAGTTCTTCAGATATAGGAGGTTTATCTATATCTATATCTGTCTATATCTATCTATGTCTATGTCTGCATCTGTGTCTGTGTCTAGCCCTAAATTGAAATCTATATCTATCTATCTATCTATCTATCTATCTATCTATCTATCTATCTATCTATCATCTATCTATCTAATCTATCCATGCAGCTATACCCAGGACCTGTTAGCACCTTATTCATTAGCAACCACATCAACCGGAGGCTGGGGGATACCAGAACTCTGAGGGGACCCTGTTCTGGAATCGGAGGTGTGAGGGAAGAGGATAGGTAGGCAGAAGGTGCTGCTCTGCTTTTAAAATTATCTATGTTGAACAGACTTGCTTTTCATTTTTAATAACCTCATGTTAAGAGTGTCTGGTTCTTAGAGTGAGCTGGAATAAGCTATCTTCAAAACTTCTCCCCACCATTTAGGAGGCATTTTGAAATAGTTTTTCTGCTTACTGATCAGAATAGTGTCAAAGAACAAATGAGAGTATGTGAAAATGCTACTGCACCATTGACATCTATGAGAGTACGATGGTGCATATTTCTGTATATTTATGTGTGCCAAGTAATAGCAAAACACTTAAGAGGCTATTGGGGGAAACTCATGCATAATTTCTTGGGAAAAAAGTTTTCCTGAATTTTAAAAGGGTAATTTTATTTTCTTGCAGTGGGTTGTTTTGCCCAATACCAAAAACAAGTATGTAATAGTGTCCCAGCAGGGAAAAGCCACTCTGCCTCAGGCTGTTTTGTCCTAACATGTAGCCACAAATATTTCTCATATTGTAAATACCCTTTGTAGAATTCAGATCATGTAACCTTTTAGTTTTGAAATATTGCCATTTATGTGAATTTCTGATAATCTTTGAATGTCAGATTTCGTCCTGGCCTTGCAAATTTTTCTCCCCCTTTTTTAACAAGACCGTCATTTAGGAGACAAGAACGCAGCCTAAGGATGCTGGTTAGCCAGTGACTAAATACTCCAGGATGCCAACATAAACCTCAACCAACAGCGGGCCTCTGCTGATGTTAGGCAGCATTTGGCTCTTCACATTTACTGAAAGTCAGACTCCAAACGGAATTTATTTCACTCTTCTTTTTCTTTCCTTGTGTATATATACTGATGGACAGAAAGAACTTAGCACAGGGCCTGGGTCATAGTAAATGCTTAACAAAAGCTACCTGTTAAGTCTGTCTCTTGTTTATTACAGGCACTGGCATCCTTTTAAAAGTGAAATACTGTATCTGTGAAAGTATTACAGAATGGTAGGAAAATAAACTTCGGCTGTCTATCCAAGGCTAAGACGGGACAGAAGGAACTCAGGTTGCTGCCATCTGAGAACAGAAGGGAAAGAAGAGGAATATTCCCCTACTCTTCCCCATCCTGCTTGGGTTTGGTTTGTCTTGGTTTCCTTTGCAATCTCCATTTGCCCCAGCAGGCATTTAAGCCCTCTGAGTCCTAAGACACACAGTAATGGGATTAAAGCACATGACATGAATTTTAGATTTGATACCAGGGCAAGGATTGGGGCATTTCAGAATTTCTTTTTAAAGCTGTTAGAGATAGAGATTTTGTGCGAGAGAAGCAACTGCTCTTCGTTGGATTTTAGCTACAGAAGTGCTAGGCAGAATCACTCCCGCAAGAACAGCACAATGCAAGGGTAATGCTCACTACAATTATCTTTCAGAGAGCACTAAAGCAGTTTCTTGATGCCCCCCTCCACACTGAGAGTGAGGTGCCAGAGGGCAGATTGCTGGCTGGTGGCACAAGGAGTCATGGGAAGGTCATGGGTTTTGGGGTGGGACATACCTGGCTTCAAATCCACTTATAAACTGTGTGATGTTTTACAAGTTAATGTCTCAGAAACTCAGTTTTATAGCCCCAAGCCAAAAATAAAAACACCTTTCTTGCCTGGTTGTTATGAGAATTCTTTGAGATAAGGTACACAAAACCTCTGCAGATAGGCACCAACTAGTGCTGTTTTCCTGGACAAATTCATGATTTAGCGAAAGCAATCTTTTGCCTTTTAAAAAGACCTACAATAAGCTAAACAGACTTAAATATGTTTACAGAGCCATGTAACCAGCTTAATTTACATAAAATAGAAACATTTCTCAGATACATAGCTGGATACTGAAAACTTCAGAATTGTCCTGGCCAAACCCAGAGGAAACCAAATATAGGGTAGGGTTATTTTTTTTTTTTTTCTTTTTCATCACGAAATTAGGAAATGGAGAACAGAAGCCTGTCCATCCTGGTAATAATGTTTGGTAATTCAAGGAAAATAAGACTTCCATTTTGCATTTAGTTCCAGTTTGATACATTTTTGTAGCAGTAGATTTTGGGAAGGTTTTGGAATTGTTGTCCAAGACCAGCAATTCATTTTTCCAGAGGTTTCATGGAATCAGGTAATGTCAAAACAGAAAACTCAGAAATAAGATGAGAAGGTTATTTCGAGGCAAACTAGTGGTGGGATGAATCCTGCCCCCCACCTGGACCCACCCCCAAGACTCAGCTGGTAGTAATCATAGTAATAATTGTGATGATAATAGTGAGGATAACAACCGTTAACATTACTGGAGAAGTTACTGTGCAAGAAGGAATGCGTTAAGTGCATTTCCTATATTTTCTTTTATCTTCCTTTTTTTTGCCACAACTACACTTTATTTTATTATACTTTAAGTTCTGGGGTACATGTGCAGAACTTGCAGTTTTGTTACATAGGTATACTTGAGACAAGAGTCTTGCTCTGTTGCCCAGGCTGGAGCATAGTGGCGCCATCTCGGCTCACTGCATCCTCTGCCACCAGGGTTCAAGTGATTCTCCTGCCTTAGCCTCCCGAGTATCTGGGACTACAGGCATCCACCCACATCTGGCTAATTTTTGTATTTTTAGTAGAGACAGGGATCTTGCCATGTTGGCCAGGCTGGTCTTGAACTCCTGACCTCAAATGATCTGCCCGCCTCAGCCTCCCAAAGTGCTGGAATTACAGGTGTGAGCCACCGCACCTGGCCCATTTCCTATATTTTTTCATTTACTCTCCCTAACAAATCTACTTACTATTTTTAATCCCTGTTCCAAAGTTGGGGAAACCAAAGCATGCTTAAAAACATTGTTAATTGACTAGTGAGAGGCAGACCATGAGGCCTAAGTTTGCAGTCCCTTGTGAGAAGCAGGCACCTAACGTCTCTGAGATGCGCCCGTGTAAGCCTTCTACGAATAACCTTTTTTAGAATTAATATGAATTTGCTAATTATTTCCACCATTGCAAATTATTTTCCCAACCCACATTGCTGGAGTATTCTTTTAGATTAGGGTTTTTCAACCTTGACCCAATTGACATTTTGGGATTGATCAATTTTTGTTGTATGGGTTGTATTGTATTGCCTGGGTTCAGGCTCTGCTGTTACCAGCCTCAGCACCACACTTTCCCGGTTGGTGTCCCCCAGGCCTATCCATCCCTTTGTGGCCCTCTCCTCTTTAGCCGGATGGAAGGTGCCCTCTGCTCTCTGCCAGGCTCTGACTGATTACAATACTAAACACAGCAGTAGTTTGTTTAGAAATAATGTCTGTGCCTGCCTCTTTAAATTACAGACCCAAGCTCTGTTCCAAAGCCACGTTTTTCCTACCTCTTAAATGAGCAGATGAAGTTTCCGACAGGTTGGCTCTGGGCCACATCGGATGAAGACAGGCAGCCTCCTGTTTAGTCTTCTGGATTGATCGTGGTAAAGCAGCACCGGCCTTTGGGAAGAACAGCCTTCCTGTTCAGGAAAAATCCACGTTTGCATCTGTCCGCTCTTTTTTGCTTATGAAATCTCATTTGCCTTCCTCTACTGTGGAGCACAGGTGAGGAAAATTGACCTATTGGTAATTTGGAGCCAAACCATTCAGAACGTATAAATCATTCATTCAAATGGAAATAATTTACATTTGTTGATTGGCCCATAGCAGTTTGAAGCAAATTAGGTTGCCATTAAGCAGCTGTCTTGGAGGTTTGTGCCAGGGCTCTGAGGCTCCCTCTGTCCCTCTGAGAATGTAAAGGACTCTTTGAGTACCAGGGCCAGGCTACATCCGGCCTCACTCACTGGAGCGTCTCAGAGAGAAGTACTGGGGAGCATGAAAAAAGGCCAACCCTATTGATGGTTAAGGCAGCACATAATAAATATTCATTTTTGTCTTCCTTCCTTCGCTCTCTATCTTGCCTAATTTGAAAGGTAAAGAACAGGGCTAGGGGAAAGGAACTCTCAAAGGAAGAGAGAAACATTATAGATCTGGGAGACTGGAGGTGAAGTGGTGGGGTTTGTGGAGTCTCTGTAGCTCCTTTGGCTTTTGGAACTTTGGCTGTAGACTTTTTGGCAGTGTTTGGGTTCTGGGTGCCTTTGAGTGCACCCTTCCCCTATCTCCCCCTTCTCATGTCTGTTTGGCTGTGAGGAGGTAGTGAGGTGGTGGTTAGTGCCTGGTGGAAAAGAAGCAGAAGCTGCTGTGAAGCTCAAGGGAAATCATTTCTTCCTTTCTGCTAAGACAGATCATGACTGCAGGGAGGGAAGCTGCACCCAAGGGTGCTGCCCACTGGCTGGAGCTGGGCTGTTCCTCTCAGGGGGTGAGGAAAGACAGAGGAGGCCCACATCAGGCTTCATAAACAAGGAGCATCTGTGTTCCTGAGAGTACGAAAGGCACATGGGAGGCTGGAACCTCAAACTTAGCAAGGTATTGCATATTCTAAAAAAATCCTTGATATCCCCACCTCCCAACTGGGTGTATTGATGACTGAATAAATGCTAAAGAAAGACTATGGGATTAAAATATCTTAAGTGCTACTTAACCAAAAAATGGAAAACACTTTAAAGTATGTGGGGAGATGAAGGAGAGAATTTAATAATCCATTGCCTTAGTCCTTTTGGGCTGCTAAAACAAAATACCATGGACTGGGTGGCTTATAAACAACAGAAATTTATTTCTGACAATTCTAGGCACTGAGAAGTCCAAGATCAAAGCACCAGTAGACTCAGTGTCTGGTGAGTGCCTTTTTTCCTAAACACAGTGCCTCTTTACCATGTCCTCACTCAGTGGAAGGGCGAGGGTCTCTCTGGGGCCTCTTTTATGAGGTCACTAATCCCAACTATGAGGGCTCTGCCTTTATGATCTAATCACCACCCCAAAGGCCCCATGTCTTAATGGAATCACATTGGGGGTTAGGATTTCAAAGTCTGAATTTTAGGGGGACAAAAACATTCAGACCATAGGATTCATTTAGAAACTGTTTCATTTACTTAAATGTGACCTATAGGACACTTTCTATTGGCACATCAGCCACTTTCTTTAGCACTTTACAGAAGTCCACTCTCCTGGGGTACAGAAGTTTCAGCACCTGGCTGGGTGCTGTGGCTCATGCCTGTAATCTCAGCACTTTGAGAGGCCGAGGCAGGCGGATCACTTGAGGTCGGGAGTTCAAGACCAGCCTGGCCAACATGGTGAAACCCCTTCTCTACAAAAAAAAGACAAAAAACAAAAAACAAAACAAAACAACAACAACAACAAAAATTAGCCGGGTGTGGTAGCACACACCTATAATCCCAGCTACTCAGGAGGCTGAGGCACGAGAATAGCTTGAACCCAGGAGGCAGAGGTTGCAGTGAGCCAAGATGGCGCCACTGTACTCCAGCCTGCATGACAGAGAGGGACTCTGTCTCCAAAAAAAAAAAAAAAAAAAAAAGAAGTTAAGAAGTTACAGCATTGGGAGCTTAACCATTTCATTATCTTCAATAATGTTTGATTAATGAGAATTTTCATATACATATAAATATATACGTTCATTTTGATTTTAAGATTCAGTAAAATTCATTTGAATTTACAACAACCTTATGATAACGTATATGGCAAGTATGTTATCTCCATGAGGAAATTGGTGCTTCAAGAAGTTAATGTCTTGCTCTGAATCATACAGCTAATAAGTGCTAGAAGCCGGCTCCTCTGCCAGTGTTTGGTCCTGTGCACTTCCCCCCATTGTGTACTATTTCCCCTGAAAATGGGAGAATGCGTCTGTTTCTAAGGACATTGTGCAATCAGAATTATCTTTGAAAAGTGGGGTTTGGAGGCAGGAGCCATTGGACAATATTTGAGTCTGACACAGAAACTACAGAAACTACCCTATTTTAGCAGAAATCTCAAAGTTTCTCTTATTAGCTGAAATTTTCTGAATCCAGAGAATGGTTGCATCTCTTTTTGAGCTTGAGAGTCATAGGGCATGTATGATTATCCTTATTTTATCAATGAAAAACCTGAGGCTCAGAGAAATTAAGTAATGTGTAGTGATAAATTTGGCATTGTCCAAAGAGGGGGCTGGACTTGGCCCTCAGCCTCTGGAAGGTAATCTACCTAATAGGAAGGAGAGTATCTGGGGAGGGGTCTGCCCATGCCTGACAGTCTGAGGCTGGTCATACCAGAAGGACCAACCATGTGATTTTAGGGTTGAGCCTTCGGAGCAGTTAACCTGGAGGCTGAGTGTCAACTATGCAGGCAGTCAATCCATGAGGCAATCAGTCACGCCTACCTAATGAAGCCCTAGTAAAAACTCTGCCCATGGAGACTTGGGTCAGTTTCTCTGGTTGGCAGTACTCCATGTATGTTGTCATACACCAATGCTGAGAAGGTAACATATTCTGGGGACAGTAGAAGCTTCACAGGTACAGCCCTTTGTATGCTTTCCTTATAATAAACAATAACCCCATGAGTATAACAAACAGCATTCAGTGAGCAGCCTTTTAGTGAATTATCAAATGTGAGGGTGATTTGGGGAACCTCTTGACCTTGTGGTTGGTGTCAGAAGTGCAGGAGATTTTGTGTTGACTTTCCTTTTTAGCTTTGTAGTTGGGCTGTAACTCCTTGCAGCTGGTGTCAGAAAGTCTTGAGTGGACTTGGCAGTCTGAAGGACCATGTCCTCCAACTTTGCAGTTTGGCTAACTGTAAGCAAGTCACCTGTTCACAGTCACCAGAGCCTGAGCCAAGAATAGAACTCATCTGATTGTAACACAAATACATGCAAGTACATTTGTAACACAAAATGCTCTCACCAGCCATGTCCCAACCAGTGCTCCAACCTGCTGGAGCATCTCTCGGTGGAAACAATGGCAAACAGAGCATCTGGAAAGTGGGATGCCCGCGGTGGGAGGAAATACGGAAGAGGCCACCAGTGGGATGAAGCAGCAGGACCAGGTGGGAGTAATTGGGAGGTCTTGGGATTGGATTAGTTGGCACGTGGCGGGAGGGAGATCTGTAACCTTTATACATCTGCAGGGAAGCTCTCAGCTCTACTGAGGTAGTGCTTCCATCCATCAAAAGCACAGGTGACGAGGCTCTCTCTAGCATTTCATCCAAGAGCTCTTGGGCTAACGTATGGCAGTCCAAGACTTTAGCTTGGATTCAGTCCCATTTCCGTAGGTTTCTGGGCTATGCCAACTGAGTAGGATGAGCTAAGAGATTACAGGATCACACCTACCTTTGCTCCACAGATCTGAAATTGTTGTTTTCCTCTTGAAATTTCAAAATTCCAGGAAAAGGAGTACAGCTGTAAAAATAATAGAGTGCTCACCTTGAAGCTGATGGCAGATGTATTATAACACAGTGAAGCAATCACCCAACACGTTTCATATTGCAAAGTGCCCAGGAACACAGTGGAGATTTGTGTTCAGTCACGCCATCCATTCTCTTCAAAGAGAAAAACAGAAGCAATCTTAATCCTCCGTAAAATCTGCTATAATGTTCTGTTTGACTTTAAGGCTTTTTCATAACCGTCAGGTTAACTGTTTCAACTAACTTGAAGAGTCAATTTAGTCCAGCAGACTGGCTCTATGAAAAGCAATTGAAATTAGTTTTTTGGGTACATTATCAGGTCAAGGGCATCTTGAAACTATCAAGTTGGCTGTGTATATAGTTAGGGGGCTTGGGGAAAGCATGGAGGAAAGTGGATAATTAGGCACCCACTATATACCAGGTACTTTTTCTACTTCATTTAATCTGCACAACATACTGTATAATCCCCATTTTATAGATGACAAAACTGAGGCTCAGGGAGATAAAGTAATTCTCTCAAGGTTATAAAAGTGGCAGAGACAGCAGTAAAACCCAGACCTTTCTGCTACCACGTCTCTCTCTCTCTCTCTTTTTTTGCAGGGCAATAATTTATTAAAGCAAGAAGTTGAAACCTTTGCATTCTTCAGTGAAGATCAGGGTATCACTGAAAGACAGTGGAAACCAGGATAAAAGAGTTTTTACACCTTAGAGATTAAATTTCACCAATATTTCCCCAATATTTTAAAATTAAGAGTCTGTTTCCAAGGGACATCTTGTCTGTGCATTTCTTCACTGCCATCTTGGCGGCAATAGCTTCCAGAGGTGCGTTAAGATTGGCAAGTTGTAACTTGAACAGAGGATCCTGAGTGAATAAGAAGCCTGTGATTTTAGTAGCAAGGGCTGGACAGAGCACTGCATTGGCCTCCTAGCAGCAAAAGGCCAGAGTGAGTAGTAGGAGGCACACTGACAGCCTCGTGGCATCTTATTTTGCTTTGTCTGCTACCAAGCCTTGATCTTCTCAGTAATCCACATTATCTACCTGTTAGAAATATAATTCAGAGGCCAGATGCGGTGGCTTATGCCTGTAATCCCAGCACTTTGGGAAGCCGAGACGGGTGGATCACCTGAGGTCAGGAGTTCAAGACCAGCTTGGCCAACCTGGTGAAACCCTATCTCTACTAAAAATGCAAAAATTAGCTGGGCATGGAGGCGGACACCTGTAATCCTAGCTACTTGGGAGGCTGAGGTAGGAGAATTGGTTGAACCCAGGAGACAGAGATTGCAGTGAGCTGAGATAGCACCACTGCTCTCCAGCCTGGGTGGCAGAGAGAGAGTAGTCTGTCTCAAAAAAAAAAAAAAAAAAAAAAAGAAAAGAAAAAAGAAATATAATTCAGAAATCTATTACACCATCACATTATCCTAGGAGAATGTTAACTTAAGAATTTAAGTATGAAATTCTGAGGTATGACCTACACTTTAGCTCTGATTTATGGTGAGGAGCATGTGTATGTTTTTTCTAATGGATTGGTTAATTTTTCCCTGATCTTGTTGAAATGGCTAGGACTCAAATAAGTTTAACAAATGTTTATGAAACATAGTTTGTCTAACCATTGTCCTTTTCACGGGAAAAGATTGATTTGTGTGTGTGTGTGTGTGTTTGTGTGTGTGACAGGGTCTTACCCTGTTGCCCAGGATGGAGTACAATGGTCTGATCACAGCTCACTGCACCCTTGGGCTTAAGGGCTCCTTTCACCTCAGCCTCTCGAGTAGCTGGAACTACAGGCACACACCACCATGCCCAGCTAATTATTATTATTTTTTTGTGTGTGTGGAGATGGAGTCTCATTTTGGTGCCCATGCTGGTCTCAAACTCCTGGCTTCAAGCCATCCTCTCACCTTGGCCTCTCAAAGCACTGGTATTACAGGTATTAGCCACTGAAACTGGCCTGGAAAGACTGATTTTATAACCAGTTTTTGTAATCAATATATTTTTCTTTTTGTAGGAAAGATTCCAATTTATAAAATGCAATGAAAGTCATCAATTAGTTTACTAATATTTCCTTTATCTCTTATACAGTTACACCCAGAATTGTGTTGTACTATCTCTTAAATATATACACACATTATATTATAATATGCTCAATATTTTACTTTGAAATGGTCTCTGCTATATGATGTTTGGTTGTGTATTATTAATTGTCAACTAGAGTGGCATACTAGATTTGGCACCAATTAATTCTACTACTTAGACCTCAAGTTAGATTTTACCTTTTAATCTCTGTTTCTGAACCTCACCTAACCCTTTCTCTTGCCTAATTGGCACCTAATGCCTAATACCTTCATACTATTCTTTGCTCTTCCCTCAAGTGATTGAGACTTCATCCACCCAACTACTGCATGTCCCAGGAATGGCTCCAGGTGCTGAAGATACAGCAGTGAACAAACAATCCCAAATCCTGTCTTTGGAGAGTTTCTCTTCTAGCAAGAACCTTCCTTATCAAAATTTCAACCCTTGAGCATCTTAGCCAGGTATGAGGCAATTTGATTATCATGTTACAGTATGCCAGGGCATGGTGTAATTGATTTATAAGGAGTCTTTTTTTTTAAAAAACATTAATTTATATATCCTTCTGATTGAGATGTGAGATCTAAGGATCCATCTCACATCTCCTCTTGTGAGGTGTATTCATTTAACTTACAAATAATGAATTCTGGGAAAAGTTTTTACAGGAATATTGAAAGCTAAACGATTATATTGTACATTCTAAAATTGAAGATCATTTTCTAGAATGTTTTTCATTTTCCTTTTTAAAATTTGTATATGTTTCATGTGGATACCACTGGGATAAAGATAATTGCTCGAGTTCTCATAGCCAACAAGTGAGAGAATAGAAACTCAAATCCAATCTAATTTAGTTCTTAAACTAGTATTCAGTTCTGTAAACTCTCGCTGCCTCTCCACACCACTGTGCATAGTTTTAACACAGCAATTACTATCGATATACAAGCTTGAAATGTAGGGCTATCTTTCTTGAAACTTGACATGGCAAGAGAGGAGAATACAAAAGACACATTTCAATATCACTGTCAGCCTAAAATAGAGACAACCTGATGGGATTTACATACATTTAAAATATATCCCTGTGGTTTACATTAAGACCTTCAATACTCATTGCCAGTTAGGTATCAACAGTTCTCACGTCAAAGAGCAAGTCAGACAGGCCTGACGCTGTTGCTTAGAACAGAGGGAGGGTTCCCTTTGAAAACAACTCTTTTCTGGTTATGTCAGCATTTGGCATAAAAACCATCTCTGCTACTTTAACTTTTTACTGAATTGGATAATCAGAGATAGCTTGGCATGCAGATCTTATGATTCCAGATACACATCTTTGCAGAGCTATAAGATTTCAAAGAAAACTTAAAGCCTTTGGGACAACAACAAATTTCTATCAATTTGTCTCTGTAAGTATCTGATCTCTAATCTTATTAAGAAGTGAAACAGACTCTGTAAAATTACTGTTGGCAAATTTTCACAATCAATGGAACATATTAAGTGAGCATAGGTATATTTCCTCATGTTGAAGCAGTATTAAACTCTCTCATTTTTCCTTTATTGAGTTCAGATGTTTTTAGCAGATCATGGTCAATCATATGATCTATTTCTAAATGTTTTAATTAGAGGATCACTCTGTCTCAACTTGCCTAAACAATTATAAATTGAAAAAAGAAGCGTGGCAACATATCCTATATTTCTTAGGCAGGAATTACTCATACAGGCGTTCACGTACAGAGAATTTGGCATGGTTATCAAATGGCCGTGGGTGAAACAAGCCAGAATTTCAACTGAAGCCTAGGATTTGCAACTTACATTACTGCTTTTCCACTGAGTAACATGTGGGTTGACAACATGCTTCTCTACTTTTTGTTAGCACCATAAACTAATGGTTTTATTGGAAAATAACATACACAACCACTGCTACGAAGTCTGAACGTAGTTGTTTCATTTACTGTGAACATCAAATGAAACCTATGATTAAAATATTATGTTTATGATTTATAATTAAGTTGTGTAATAATTATTACTAGTTACCAATTTTTAGAAATGATATAATATGTGATAACCTACTGAGACCAACTCCATTTCCACTCTTTTTACTAATTTTTTAAGATTCACTGTATTTACAATTACTGTCATAGTTTCTATTTGGTCTGTTGGGTAATATTTTGCATCATTATGATCCTTAATCATAATTTTCATCACCCTCAAAACACATAGCTGACATACATATGAGAAGAAAGACATTCTGAATTTTACACGTGGAAAGGAAGAAGAAATTGGATGATGTTATGCGATGGGGTCGGTAAGGACTCTCTGTGGTGCCTCTTAGTATTTCCATATCCCTTTGTAAAAGTGAATGGATCACTACAGCACCTAGAGCAGAATACTGAGGATTGCGATCCTCCAGACATGCTGGTTTGGTCACTCTGTCAGTTACCTCAAACTTCTAAGGTTCAATGTTTATATCACCCCCAAATTCATATGTTGATATTTGAACTTCTAAGGTAAGGATATTAGGAGGTGGGACCTTTAGGAGGTGATTAGATCATGAGAGTGGAACCCTTTTTAAAAATATTTTGAGATGGAGTCTTGCTCTTGTCACCCAGGCTGGAGTGCAATGGCATGATCTTGGCTCACTGCAATCTCTGCCTCCCAGGTTAAAGAGATTCTCCTGCCTCAGCCTCCCAAGTAGCTAGGATTACAGGTGCCCGCTACCATGCCCAGCTAATTTTTGTATTTTTAGTAGAGACAGGGTTTTGCCATGTTGGCCAGGCTGGTCTCAAACTCCTGACTCGTGATCTGCCTCCCTTGGCCTCCCAAAGTGCTGGGATTACAGGCGTGAGCCACTGCGCCTGGCTGGGGTGGAACCCTTATAAATGCGACTTGTGACTTTATAAAGAGGGCCCCACAGAGCTGCCTTGCTCCTTCCACCACCTAAGGACATAATAAGAAGGCAGCGCCATCTGTGAATGAGGAAACGGGTTGATATGGTTTGGATTTGTGTCCCCGTCCAAATGTCATATTGAATTGTGTATTAGGATTCTCTAGAGGGACAGAACTAATGGAATATATATATATATATATATATACACACACACACACACACATATACATATATACACACATATATATACATATATACATATATACATACATACATATATATACATGTATATGTATATATATAAAGGGGACTTTATTAAGTATTAACTCACATGATCACAAGGTCCCACAATAGGCCGTCTGCAGGCTGAGGAGCAAGGAGAGCCAGTCCGAGTTCCAAAACTGAAGAACTTGGAGTCTGATGTTCAAGGGCAGGAAGCATCCAGCACCAGAGAAAGATGTAGGCTGGGAGGCTAGGCCAGTCTCTCTTTTTGCGTTTTTCTGCCTGGTTATATTCCAGCCATGCTGACAGCTGATTAGATGGTACCCACCCAGATTAAGGGTGGGTCTGCCTTTCCCAGCCCACTGACTCAAATGTTAATCTCCTTTGGCAACACCCTCACAGACACACCCAGGATCAGTATTTTGTATCCTTCAATCAAGTTGACACTCAGTATTAACCATTACAAATTGTAATCCCCAATGTTGGAGGTGGGGCCTGGTGATTGGATCATGGGGGCAGATTTCCCCCTTGGTTCTGTTCTCCTGATAGTGAGTGAGTTCTCCAGAGATCCGGCTGTTTGAAAGTGTGTAGCACCTCCCCCTTTTCTGTCTTCCTCCTGCTCTGGCCATGTGATGTTCCAGTTCCCCATTCACCTTCCACCATGATTGGAAGTTTCCTGAGACCTTCCCAGAAGCAGAAGTGGCTATGCTTCCTGTACAGTTACTGGAACCGTGAGCCAATTCAACTTCTTTTCTTTATAAATTACCCAGTCTCAGCATCTTAGGTATTTATTTATTTATTTTTTATTTTATTTTTTGAGACAGAGTCTCACTCTGCTGCCCAGGCTGGAGTGCAATGGTGTGGTCTTGGCTCACTGCAACATCCACCTCCCAGGTTCAAGCGATTCTCCTGTCTCAATCTCCTAAGCAGCTGGAATTACAGGCATGCACCACCGCGTCTGGCTAATTTTTTTGTATTTTTAGTAGAGATGGGGTTTCTCCGTGTTGGTCAGGCTGGTCTGGAACTCCTGACCTCAGGTGATGTGCCCACCTTGGCCCCCCAAAGTGTTGGGATTACAGGCGTGAGCCACCATGCCTGGCCAGTCTCAGGTATTTATAGTAGTTGGGGACATACTAATACACAGACCCCCTGCAGACACTGAATCTGCCAGCACCTTGATCTTGGGCTCCCCAGCCTCCAGAACTGTGGGAAATCCATTTCTGTTGGTTTTTAGACGGAGTCTCACTCTGTCGCCCAGGCTGGAGTGCAGTGGCGCAATCTCCGCTCACTGCAAGCTCCGCCTCCCGGGTTCACGCCATTCTCCTGCCTCAGTGTATTTTTAGTAGAGACGGGGTTTCACCGTGGTCTCAATCTCCTGACCTCGTGATCCGCCCGCCTCGGCCTCCCAAAGTGTTGGGATTACAAGCGTGAGCCACTGCGCCCGGCCCATTTCTGTTGTTTATAAGCTACTCTGACTATGATATTTTGTTATAGCTTCCCAAATGGATGAAGATACAAACCAACTGAGGTCCTGGTTAAGACAAAAAAAAATCATGAATGAGAAACGGAAGAAGGAAATTGTGACCATCAACCATAGGCCCCCTCCTTTAAGTTTGAATAATTTCAACTTTTCCCTTTGTTCCTAGGGAGAGTAACTGTTCCCTGTGGTTGCTTCTTCTATGATGTCCCTTTTTATTCTTTTTGTTATCTATTTAACAACTTTATATCTAGCTATCTATTTTTTATGTTAAATTATCTCTGCTCCAACTTGCAGAGATAGCTTCTGCCTGCCTTCTGACTGGCCCCTGGCTGATGGAGTGCTCTCATACAATACTTTCCAAACGTCACTCCGTGGGCCTCAATCTTGCAATTCTTTCCTGTTTCTTGAAACTTGAGGAGGCCTTGAGCATTGACTTCCCATCTTGCTAGTTATCTTGCTAGGTCTTATGGTATTATTTCACAGATCAGCCTGTCTTCATTTGTGCCTTCAATATCAGAATGTAGGACTTTGGGAGCTATCAAATATTCTTGCACAAGAGCTGGCATGAGAAAAGCAGTGTTTAAGAAAGACTTACAAAAGGACTTTCTTTTTTGAGACAGAGCCTCACTCTGTTGTCCAGGCTGGGTGATCCCCCTGCCTCAGCCTCCTGAGTAGCTGGAACTACAGGTATGTGCCATCAAGCCTGGCTAATTTTTGTATTTTTTTGTAGAGACAAAGTTTCTCCATATTGCCCAGGCTGGTTTTGAACTCCCAGGCTTAAGCCATCCACCTGCCTTGGCCTCCTAAAGTGCTAGGATTACAGGTGTGAACCACTGTGCCCAGTCAATAAAAGGTTTTATGGAAGCAAGAAGTAAGAAGAGGGAATATCACAAATAGGCAGACTTGTTAGGAGTCTGCAGAAAGTTATGTACAATGTGATTACCATTTGTACTGGGGTAGTAGCAGTGAGAATAAAAATCAAGAGCCATTGTGCACCCAGTGTGGCGGCTCATGTCTGTAATCCCAGCACTTTGGGAGGCCGAGGTGGGCAGATCAGTTGAGGTCAGGAGTCCCAGACCAGTCTGGCCAACATGGGGAAACCGCATCTCTACTAAAAATACAAAAAATAAAAAATAAAAAAATGAAAAAATTAGAAGGACGTGGTGGCAGGCACCTGTAATCCCAGCTATTTGGGAGGCTGAGGCAGGAGAATTGCTTGAACACAGGAGGGGTAGGTTGCAGCGCACCGAGATCATCATGCCACTGCACTCCAGCCTGGGCAACAGAGTAAGACACTGTCTTAAAAAAAAATTAAAAAGAACCATTGTGAAGAGAGAATCTCTGTGACAGGGGACATTAGGACAGGGCCCCTGCCAAGCTGCTACAGCAGGGTAAATGAGAGTCAGGTCTAGTCCCCGCTCAAACACATGCCTACTACTGTCCACACACAGGAATATCTCCTGAATAGAGTGCAACATTCAGTAAAGTCAGAACTAGAGTCAAATTTCTAGGTTCTCATGGGAAATCAATTCATGAGATTTCATAATGTAGGCTGTAGCATGGGTAGCCCACCAAAAGCACAAATAGACATTCAGTTGAGTTAATTTAGCTGGGAGGCTAAAGTCAAGGCCCAAGGAGGCAGGAGGGGTAAGAAAAGTATCAGGGTCAAGGTGCATATATCAGAACACTCAGGGCTGCAAAGACATCTCACTTATTTGGCGTCAAATACTTGGGAGTATTCATTAATGCTTAAAGTACTTAAGAGTATTTTCTGCCCCTTTCTCTACCTAAGTAGGTTATAGGTTAAGGGAGTTAAAGTTAAGGCCCTTCAGAGTATGTTTAAATGACAGCTTGCATTCCTCCCTCAAGAGTATGAGTTTGTGGTAATAAACGCCCTCTGTAGATGTGTATCTGCCTCCAATCATTAGCCTCCTTCTTGTCTTTGCCCTGTAGGCTCCATTATCACTTTACTGATAAATACAGGAAAAAGAGAGATAAAGATGACCTTTATTACATCATTTGTGCTCAATATTGGAAGCAGAGTCCTCTGGTTATGTAACTTCTGGTCAGGGGTGTGTTGGGGTTGGAGGTCTTGACATCATGCTCAGGGAGCTGAGTGGGTCTGTAAAGTCTCCACCACCCATGACTTAATAAGTTGGGCATTTTATTCACTCAGATTTGGAGGCTTCTCAGCATATTCCTGTTGTCAGAACTTAGCAGCATCGCATGATATTTCACACTGGAGGAAAGAGCCCAGAGCTCTGCAAAGCAGCCGTTCTTTTTAGGAGCTCTCACATTCATCAGGAATACAGAAGTGCTGTGAAGAATGTAAAGCTCTAAAAGTGTCAGTAGTTACCCCAGAGACATGCGCAGAAGCTAGGGAGTCAGGAGGATCTGTCCTCAAGTTGCTGCTTAATAACTTGCTTTGCTCTACAAGGCACTGGTGATCCTCTGCAGGGCCAGGCCTCCTAGTCAGTCATTCTTCTCCTGGCTTACTGCATTGAAGCCATTCTTTCTCCTGTTCATTGGAGGACATTTGGGATTCATTCCTTTGAGTGGAAACTAGGCTGCCCCTTTCCCCATTGGCCACTTCTGTCTTCACATGGTGGTTTTTCCTTGTCCTCTAGCTTTCAGTTTTATGTTACTTTCTCAGAGATGCCATGCCTGGCACAAAAAGTAGGCATTTGATAAATATTTACAGGATGAATAAGTGATTTGTGATGGTTGAAAGAGGTGAGTATATGAAGAATGTGGCAGAATGTCGGGTAAACAATAGGGGCTCCTGAGTTATTAGTTTTCTTACTCTAATGTTCAGTGATTCTGAAATGGTCTTTAACCACACGTGAAAAGTCAGCTTTGTTGTAATCCCAATGATATGCACAGCCATTTAAAAGGCTTTGAATATGTTTAAAAATATTATTATGCTTTAATGCAAACCACACACACACACACACACAGACACACACAGAGAGACAGACAGACAGAGAGAGAGAGAGAGAGAAAGTCTTTTCTATATTTTTTAATGGAGTTTTTTTGTATTATCCTGCATGGAGTTCTCTGAGCTTCCTCTGCGGCCTGTTTGTTTTTATTAATATTGAAAAATTATTAGCCATTATCTTTTCAAATAATTCTTCTACCTTGATTTTCTCTCTTCCTCTTCAGGGGCTCCAATTACCAGTTTTTTTTTCAAAATATTTAATATTGTTTCACAGACCTTAGATACTCTTTTCATTTTAATTTTTTCCCTCCTCTTTGTGTTTTAGTATATGCAATTTTTATGACCTATCTTCAAGTTCGTTTCTTTTTTTCTCTGCTATGTCTGGCCCAAAAAAGGAATTGTTCATCTTTGGTATGGTGTTTTTCACTTGTTGCATTTTCCTTTGGTTCTTTGTTAAAGAGTTTTAATCTCTTTACCGAAATTCTTCATCTGCTTACACATATTGTACCACTTTTCTACTAGATCATTTAACATATTAATCACAATTATTTTAAAGTCTCAATCTGATAATGCCAACAACTTAGGCCATTTTTGGGTGTGATTCTGTTGGCTCTTTTATCTTTTGACTATCTATCATTATTTTATATCTTAACAATGGGTCCATTTTATATCTTAACAATGGGTCCATTTTTTTTCTCACTCTTTTGGAGGTTGTATGATTTTTGATTAAGTGCTGGACATGTGTGTAACAGAACAGCAGAGATGGAGGTAAATAATTTTAATGTCCAGAAATGAGTATGCCTTTTCTCCTATAAAGCCGTGTGTGTGTGCATGTGTGTGTGTGTGTGTCTTGTGGGGGGGAGAGGAAGAGAGTGATTCAGTCTAGACTGCAGTTGAGCTGGGTTTGGGCTTTGTTGTTGCTTTAGTGCGATGAACTCTTTAAATTCCTTTAGTAGGGTACTGCTACTGCCCTGTGCTTAGTATGAGACATGGAGCAACAGAATTTCTCTCAGTATTTTTGTCTGACCTCAGATTTCAGTAGCACCTGCATGACTCTGCTATGGAGAGGGTCTCTCTTCATGCCCCTCTGTTAATAGCAGATGTCTGTTCTTTGGTATTTGGGGTAAGACTTAACAGTGAGGAGAAAAAAGTTTCTTGGTTTTCCTGTCCCGGTTTCAGCCTTAGGGAGGCCCTGTGTACCTAAATCTTAGGCATAGGACTTTGTTCAAAATTCTTGATTCTCTCCAATAGCAAACATCCTCTGCTTCCTTCTTGGTATAGGGTCTGGAATACAACTGGGTTTCCCGTCTCTTCTCAGGGGCAGAGAAACACTGTCTTGTATCAGTGCAGAGTCTTGGATAAGTGGATTTCTTGCCTATATTCCTCTCGTAACAGCAGTAGATGGCTTCTGCCAGCTATCAGTGAAGTACGTAGGACAGGTGGGTTTTGTGCCCTTCCTTCATTGGCAGATGGATTTTACTTGTGATAATAAGGGTAATTTGTAGTGACAAATTGTTGTGTTTTCATAAATTTGTGCGTACTCTCCCAAAAGTTCCTCAAAGTAAATACTAAGATTTGTGGGCGGACTTCAAACTTTTGGAAAAGCAAACAATTCATCCAGATCCTCCCCACAGCTCTTAACAACTAGATTGTCTTTGTAGAATAGTTATAGTTTATTTCATCTCTAGTTCTCATGGCTCTGGTTTATCTTAATCTTGCCCTATGCTGCTGGGTGCAAAGAGTCTTAAGCAACTTTTCACTTAAAAGGGGTGAAAATTACTCAAAGACATATGAATGGATGGCATTATTCTTCATTTATAGACATCTGAAAGTTGGATTATATATTGGGTACATTTAAGTTAATACAAAAAATAATCGATTTAATGTTTTTGTAGTTTTAAAATTAGATTTGTGGACTAGGAAGAAGTAGGGAACATGGGAGATTTTTCGAAGTGTAGTGCTTGGTTGTTCTGGGGAAGTTAGGTAGATGAGGATAAAACATTCTTCCATGCTTCTTAGCAGGGCAAGGCAGTTCTGTCATGAAGGAAGACAAATGAAAAATTGCTTTACCACAGGCTTAACTCCATGTAATGCAGACAAATTCACATTTGCATATTTCTGGGGCAACCAAGGTTAAGATTTTTAAGATTAAGATTTTAACTGACTTCTTTTTTTATTTTTACTTTTTTAAACTTTTATTTTAGGTTCAGGACTACATGTGCAGGCTTGTTATGTAGGTAAATTGCATGTCACAGGGGTTTGGTGTACAGATTATTTCATCACACAGGTAGTAAGCATAGTACCCAATAGGTAGTTTTTTGATATTCACCCTCCTCCCACTATCCACCCTCAGGCAGGCCTTGGTGTCTGTCGTTCCCTTCTTTGTGTCCATATGTAGTCAGTGTTTTGCTCCTACTTATAAGTGAGAACATGTGATACTTGGTTTTCTGTTCCTATGTGAGTTTGCTTAGGATAATGGCCTCTAACTCCATCCATGTTGCTGCAAAGGACACAGTCTTGTTCCTTTTTATGGCTGCATAGTACTCCATGGTGTATGTGTACCAAATTTTCTTTATCCAGTCTACTGTTTTTAACTGATTTCTTGGAAGATTGACTTCTGGTCTGTGCTTTATCTCCTGTGGGATATTACTTTTTTTTCTGCTAATGATCTTCAGATGTAGTTCCTACCCTTCCTTTGAGGTGCCTACTTCTGTGACTGGGATCATACTTCTAGGTCCCAGGTTTGTGGCCATGAAAGGCTGATGCACAATCCCAGATTTAATGAAATGGTGTCATGTGTCTCTTCAATAACATCCCTGTGTGTACAAGTTTTTTAATAAAAAACATAGCACTGTTCTTTTTGTGAGAAATAAGGATTTATCAATTTGAAGAAATAATAAATGATGAGTTCCTTACCAGTTAAACCTGTTTCTAAAATAGAGATCTTTTCATAACTCATGATCTGGCTTCTATAAGTTCCATGCTGCTATAAACTGAATGTTTGTGTCCTCCCTACCCACCAAATTCATATGTTGAATTCCTAACCGCCAATGTGATGGCCCTTGGAGATGAAGTTACGGGTAGGTGGTTAGGTCATGGGGGCAGAGCCCCCATGCGTGTGACTAGTGTCTTGAAACGAGACTACAGAGAGCTCATTTTCCTTTTCTGCCATGTAAGAATACAGCGAAAAGATGGCCATATATGAACCAGGAAGTGGGCCCTCTCCAGATACTGAATCTTTTGGCACCTTGATCTTGAACTTCCCCTCCTTCAGAACTCTGAGAAGTAAATTTCTGTTGGTTATAAGCCACCTAGTCTATGGTATTGCATCCTGAGCAAACTGAGACACAAGTCTACGTTTTTGGAAATGCACTGTCCTGCACACAGTGTAAATCCATGGTAAAAATTTTTAAAATGATTATCATATTTAAAAATGCTTTCATTTACCTTTTTCATACTTGACTTAATAAAACGTGACCTAGAAATGATAAAAATGAAAGGCAGCATGCTTTTTTAGTAAAAAAGTAAGATGAATATGCTCTGAAAACTTTCAAAGTTAATATAAATGCAGTGATGGTCATTAGATTTCCACTGCCTTGAGCTTCACTGTGGAATTCCCCTAGCTTTCAGACGAACTGCTGTCTAACTTGGCCTCTCAGTTGGTGTCAAGAGGTTTTGATTTCCTTCTGAAAGGCAAACTGGGTCCGACGGTGCACTTGCATTCTGTTATTCTTTTTTTTTTTTTTTTTTGAGACGGAGTCTCGCTCTGTCGCCCAGGCTGGAGTGCAGTGGCGCAATCTCGGCTCACTGCAAGCTCCGCCTCCCGGGTTCACGCCATTCTCCTGCCTCAGCCTCTCCGAGTAGCTGGGACTACAGGCGCCCGCCACCACGCCCGGCTAATTTTTTGTATTTTTTTTTTTTAGTAGAGACGGGGTTTCACCGTGGTCTCGATCTCCTGACCTCGTGATCCGCCTGCCTCGGCCTCCCAAAGTGCTAGGATTACAAGCGTGAGACACCGCGCCCGGCCGCATTCTGTTATTCTTTCTCGCTGTCCATCATTTGTCTTTATAAGGATGTGTATTTTCCAAGGGTAGGCACACACATCAATAGCCAACAGCCAGGCCATTCCTCCAAGCCATCCCTGCTCTCCTCCTCCTCTTTACTTCCTGAATTACTCGAAATGTTTGTATTCTCACAATCTTGTAAATGTCTCTTTGAACATATCACACTTCATTACATTTTTCTTTATATTTTTATATCTCCAGTCTAAGATCGATGGCAGAGACCATACCCTATTCTTTTTTACTGACAAAGCCTAGCATAGCAGTTTCTCAAGAAATGTTTGATTTACTTAAGCACATATAGAGGGCATTATCTATTGGAGGGAGTAGTATAGGGATTAAGAAATCACAGATTTCTTGGGCACTCTACTATCAGTTCCGGATCTTTCATTCACTGTGTTTACTTTTCTAAACCTGATATGTAAAATACTAATTTGTTACCTGCAGAGCAAAGAGTTAGAGCAGTTGGTATATAACCCATTTCTACTCCTGATATGAGAGAAACACACCCAGAGAAACAAGAGAAGGTGGGCCACCCAGTCCCATCTCCTCAGAAACAGGGTATTTGAGGCCTGGCATGGCAGTTCACTCCTGTAATCCCTGCACTTTGGGAGGCTGAGGCGGGCGGATCACCTGAGGTCAGGAGTTCAAGACCAGCCTGGCCAACACAGTGAAACCCTGTCTCTACTAAAAATACAAAAATTAGCTAGGCATGGTGGTGGGCACCTGTAATCCCAGCTACCAGGGAGGCTGAGGCAGGAGAATTGGTTGAACCCAGGAGGCGGAGGTTGCAGTGAGCCAATATCGCGCCACTGTATTCCAGCCTGGGTGACCGAGCAAGACTTTGTCTCAAAAGAACAAAAAAGAAAATAAAAGAAATAAGGTATTTGGATGTTTCCGTCAGTTTGGGCTGCTGTCATAGATTACCACAGACTGGGTGGCTTAAACAACAAACTTTATCTTTCAGTTTTGGGAGCTAGGAAGTCCAAAATCTAGGCATAGGAAGATTCAGTGTTTGTGAGGGCCCACTTTCTGTCTCATAGATGGCTATCTTTTTGTTGTGTCTTTACATGGCAGAAAGAGGGCTAGAGAGCTCTCTGACATGTCTTTTACTAGAGCACTAATCCTATTCATATGGGTTCCACCTTAAGGACTTAATTACTTCTCAATTAATAGCAGCCCAGACTGACTGAAACATCTAGACACCTTGTCCCAAAGACTCCACTTCCTAATACTATCAAATTGAAGTTTAGATTTTCAATGTATACATCTGGGGAACACACAAACATTTATTCCATGTCTCCAGACCACCAGGCAAATAGACTAGTGATACTTGCTAAGAGGGAGATCTTTTGTCTATGAAACACATTGAGCAGAATGTCTCTGGTTTAAGGTTGCGTAGGGTAAACAATCTTATATATGATCTATACATTTATGAGGCATAGCTATCTGAATAATGTTGCACAAGTTGCAAAAACACTTTGGGTTAAAATGAAGATGTTTCATGGCTTAAATTCTCCCCACTGTGTGAGGTGACCTGCAAACTTCATTAGAGAACTCACTTATTACTCTGGGCCTGAAAGTGTAGACGACTATGAAAAAGAAAGAGCCGGGACATGTGGGATGTCTCATACCCGTCATTGCTTTGCTTGTGCCCCTTGATTGCTTGTATCCTTGAAATTATTAATTAAGTTTGACATTGGGTAAGTTGAGTCACATGATTCTGATTCAATAGTAGGACCTTTTGTGTCAGCTCACTATCTAGTGGAATTCTTGTGAGGATTGACTGATTTAATGCAGATCAAGTACTCAGTACAATACCTGGCACATATTAAGTGCTTAAAGGTTTGCTGTTATTATGGGCACTCATTAGTAAGAGTAGCAGTAATAGTATAGGTAGTAGTAGTTGCAGCAGTAGTAGCAATGGTAATAGGCGTGGGCTGAAATGACTGCTGGTTCTTTATACTGTACACACATATACATCTATTCTATATCAGCAACAGTAGCTGCTAGCTGTAAATCAATGTTTACCAGCTCAAAGCTATACCTCAACATCATATAGTGGCTCAATTATTATTTATTACAAGCTTATGGTTTGTCAGACACTGTTCTAAGCTCTGAGGCCACATACTGGAGGAGGAAAAATGAAAATTTAAAAATGAACATATAATATACCTTTTCAGGTAGTGATAGGTGATATGAAGAAAATAATGCAGAGTAAAGATATAGAAGGAGATGAGGGGAGAGTTTGGAGCTAGGGAGGGGTGTGATCTAAGCTGTGGGTGGAAATGATGGCTCTGAATGTATCTAATATTCCATCCTTAATATATATTTTCAAGTGTCTGTCATACTATCCTGAATCCTTACCACATCTTACCATTTAGCAGCCAGTAAAGGACCCAACAGTAACCCAGTCTTCAGCTACAAGTTAAATCATGTTTCTATAAGCCTTATTTCTAAGGTCTTAATAATAACAGCATCTCAGGTGTCTTTATGGTATTATTTTTGATACACATAGAGAAGGAACTTCTGAAGAAATGAAACATTACATCCACACTTTCTGATGCATTCTATTTCTTTTCTTTTCTTTTTTTTTCTTTCCTTTTTTGAGATGGAGTCTTGCTCTGTCGCCCAGGCTGGAGTGCAGTGGTGCGATGTCTGCTCACTGCAACCTCCGCCTCCTGGGTTCAAGTGATTCTCCCGTCTCAGCCTCCTGAGTAGCTGGGATTACAAGAGTGCACCACCACACCTGGCTCATTTTTGTATTTTTAGTAGAGATGGGGTTTCACCATGTTGGCCAGGCTGGTCTTGAACTCCTGACCTCAGGTGATCTGCCTGCCTCGGCCTCCCAAAAGGCTGGGATTACAGGCATGAACCATCGCGCCTGGCCGGATGCATTTTATTTCGAAAACTCATTGATTTGAAGGCTCGGGTTCATTCTGTGGGGTCTTTCATCGGTTTCTTTTCCAGTTATACGATTCAGGCTTCCTGCATCACAATCTCACTGTCTCACTAGGCTGGCATTATCTCTGTTTTAACAGTACTCTTTCTTGGAGTGATCCTCTTTAGGTAAAAACTAAGTCACTTCAGGTGATTTTAATCTCTCTTTATTGTTTCAGATTTTAGATTCGGGGGTACATGTGCTTGTTTGTTACATGGGTATTACATGAGCCATGGTGGGGGTTTGGGATTCTAGTGTATCCATCTCCCAAATATTGAACATTGTACCCAGTAGGTAAGTTTTCAACCTTCACTCCCCTCCCACCCTCCTCCATATGGAGTTCCCAGAGTCTATTTTCCCCATCTTTTCATCCGTGTGTACCATTTATTTAGCTCCCATTTAGATATTTGATTTTCTGCTTCTGTGTAGTTTATACAAGAAACATTTATTAGCTATTCACCTGGTGCTAGGTACAGGGCTAGGCAACAGACTCTCTAGGAGATCATGGGGCACACGGGCCCCAAATTCTAGTCCCAAATAATACAAGATAGTAGTTTCTGTAACTGGTAGTTGTACAAAGTGCTATGGGAGCCCAGAGGAGTGGGTTGTTAACCAGGCTGGGGACTAGCAGAAGCCCTAAAGGAAGTAATTATGCGCAGGTTGCAGGACCATCACTGCTCTCTTGAAAGTGGAGACAGAGCTATTAAGTTCTTCACTGTCAGAGGTGAAGTGATTACGTTTCTATGGGTGGGGAAGCTAGTCATCTGCTTGCTTCTCATCTATCCTAGCTTTTGATACCCGTGAGAACTTTAACATTGCTGTAAAGATATGGTTAGGAAAAAGCTCTATACTATATTGTGCTCAGTGCAATAATGGGAATTAATCCTTGCTTGTATTTGGACCTGAAGAAACGAAGTGAAATGCTTAGTCTTTGAATGTATCTTTGCTTTTTACAATCCTCTCTTGTTTCTGTGGAAACAGTTGTAGAGCAGTGTTTTGGGAGATGCATATTGAAAACAGACATTTAACACTTTAAGACAATGTTTCCCAAACTTATTTGATCTTGTACCTTTTTTTTTGCCTAACTGATTAATATCCATGGCACCATTTGAGGAGTGCTGATCTGGAGTAATAAACTTTTTCCCTTTGGGATCAGGACACTTCCTTTTGTGTGTCTATGTCTGTGTGTATCCAGGTGCACATACTGAGTAGTGATGATTCAGTGTGTACTTCGTTGCTTTAGTGGATGTGTGCATGTGGGTCCAAGCATCTATCTTTTATCACTAGAGGCCACATACTTAGGTGTGCAAACATGTCAAGACAGACGTGCTCATTCACACTGGTGACTGTGTGTATGCACAGGTGCATGTGGCATGTACATGTGGCCATTTTTGCAATGACACAGCATGTTTACCAAAGATTCCAGGAACCAGTATGTGATAGGAGTTAAATATGCACTTTGATAAATGAGCCTTGAAGACTCCATTTTCCTACGAAATGGAAAACTTCTTTTCGAGAAACAGTTCAATTCAAGGTTCTTGGAAACAGCTAATAAGTTATTGGTAACTTTAGGGTTACAAAATTCATCTCTGAAGATTTACCAGTTCCTAAATTTATTTCTTTTAAGCGGTATTTATGCTGTTTTCCATATCGAGTATGATTCGTTTTTGTGTATTATGTATTTAATTCAGCAACAGATATTATTGGATACTATAGTAGTTATCTATTGTGGGATAATAAATTATACCTGAACTTAGTGGCTTAAAACAACACACATTTATTATCTCATAGTTTTTATGGATCAGGAATTTGGCCACAGCTTACCTGAGTCTTCTGCTTCAGGAGCTCTTACAAGGCTGCAGTCAAGGCGTCAGCAGGGCTGTGGTCTTATCTGAATACACAGTTGGAAGGATCTACTTCTGAGCTTGAGCAGGTAATTCTTGGCAGGATTTAGTTTCTCAGCTCAGGAGGTGGGTTGAGAGTCTCAGTTTCTCACAGGCTATTGGTGAGACCCCATCGCTCTTTCTGCATTCTGTTCATGAGAAGCAAGTTACTAGGTCCAATCCTAACACACACACACACACACACACACACACACGGGATTACATAAGGCATGATGACCAGGAGGTGGGAGTCATTGGAGGTCATTTTGGAATCTACCTAATACTACAGATGCTTACTATGTGCTGGCTTCTGTAAATGCCTCATATAACATAGTGTTCATCAAGAAAATGCACCTTTAAAAAACATCATTTCTGGCCTGGTGTGGTGGCTCATGCCTATAATCCCACCACTTTGGGAGGCCAAGGAGGATGGATCACGAGGTCAGAAGATCAAGACCATCCTGGCCAACATGGTGAAATCCCGTCTCTACTACAAATATAAAAATTAGCTAGGCGTAGTGGCACGTGCCTGTAATCCCAGCTACTCGGGAGTCTGAGGCAGAAGAATTGCTTGAACCAGGGAGGCGGAGGTTGCAGTGAGCTAAGATGGAGCCACTGGACTCTAGCCTGGCAACAGAGCAAGACTCTGTCTCAAAAAAAAAAAAAAAAAAAAAAAAAAAAATCAATTCTTAAAAAACATCTCCTATTTCTTCCATTTAACCACCAACACTCAGGCCTGGCCCTTTTGCCTTTTGTATCTGAACTTTGTCAGTGGCCCCCTACTTAGACCCCCTGACTTCAGGCTTGTCTTTCTCATTGCTGCCAAAGTAATTTTCCAAAGACCTGCCCTTTTCAACCTTAAGTGGCTGCCTCTTTCTGAGTATGCACTGTTTTTCAACTTAAAAAATCATGTACTCTTTGACAAATATAAAAATTGCATCTTTTCCTTTATTATAAATTGAAATTTCAAAATAAATATCATGAGAAAAAGAAATAAAAACAAAGATATTTTGCTCCAATTAAGCTGTTAAATTGAATTTCACTCACTTTGAGCATCAAGTCCGTGCTGTTTAGCCTGGTTTGCAAAGTCCACCACAATCTCCAACAGTCCTTCCTTCTTAATACAAGCCTTCCATTCTAGTCCACTGGGTTTTCATTATTTTGAGGATATATTTTTGGCATTTTGTGCTTTTGAACTTCTACTCCTTTATTGTAAAATATTTAAAGTTATACATAGAAATGGAAAAAAAAAACTCTCGTGTTAGTTCCATCTGATTAGGATGACTTTTCGGAGGAGGTAATCTATGGTTAAAGGACACACACGGATGGAGAAAAGATGCTCTGAAATGCACACAAAGGCTGTAGGTATTTCGAAATCTCCTTATTGCTTTATGCATAGAATGGGGTGAAACACAAAGGAAACCATTTTAAAACAATCTTTCCCTCAAGCACTGTAAAAAAAAGACATATTAGTATGTAATGACACGTGTAATGATCATCTCCTTAGCAAATATTTAAGATCAACTTTATTTTACAATTTTGCAACAAAGACAAAGTAAAATAAAATTAGTTAATTACTTATTACTTACTAAAGAATTACATAAGTAGAGAAGGTTCAGTCTCTGATTTTGGAATTTCTATGCCTACCTTGCCTACTGTTCCTTCTTAGAAATCTATACTGTGAACATGCGCTACTCATAATTCTAGTTATCCTACTCATGAGAAGCACTCATTTTATACCCTTGAATAAAAGAAGAAGAGAAGTTCTTGCTTCTTTGATGGGAGCAGATTTCTAGATGATAAGGCCCACACTGCCATTCTCTGTTTGCTCTTGTAAATGTGCATCCATTCTTCCGAAGAGGTTTCCTTTGGAAGTTGGAGAACTTCTTGTATTTCAGATCTGTCCATTTCAGATGTTAGCCAGACAAGGTGATCTTACAAGTGCACACCACTAATTCCTCTGTGTTTATATAAGAGGCAAGTAGGGGAATGTATTCCAATTTCTGTATCACATGGTGTTTTTCTTTCTATGTTATCCTTAGAAATACATGTGGAAATTATTGAGGAAAAGATAAAACCAACCAACCAGACAAGTCACTTTTTTTAAAACACAAATGAAGTGTGATGAGAAATGAACGCAAATAAGCTAGACGTTTGTCTAGCTTTATTTGGCAGAAAGGGTATATTTCATTTTAGATTTTATTGGCTTGTTGAGTGTGCTAGAGTATACTGTAATCCTGAAGACATTTTTTTCCATTTTCCACAAAAGGTAAATAGCCTTTTCCAGGGACTTAAGGGTCAGTTGAGTGTAATCATATATATTTATTAGAACATAAATAATTTTATAAAATGCCACCATTTTGTGATTATAATCAATGTCAGGAAATAAGCAGAAGTATTTTTGTTCACATACATCTAGATGGAAAGAAGTTGCTCTGTGCCTCCCTTTTACTACAGTGTTCTCACAGCTCCTCTGGATTGAAGTAAATGGGAAAGTTTTTGAGGTCCATCTGCCCTGAGAGATCCCCTGATTACTATGAAGTCAGAAGTAGTGGAGAGATTAACGGTTTATAACTCCCAATAAGGCATGTCCTTCATAAGTCTCATTAAAGTGATTTATCAGCAAAAACTTGCTTATAAAAGTTACGTGTTTGATAGACAAACATAAAAATTCAGTTTTTCATGCCAAGACATGTCAAGAACAAACATTCGTCTATTAGGGTGCCCCTCTTAACTGATGGAAAGGGACCTTGAGGGGCTAGATCAGCTACTTGGGGATTTTGCATTGGACAACCTGTGTTTGTCTTTCAGCTGTGCAGGTAAGTCATACATTTTGTGGTCACTAGATGGCAGTATAACACCAATGAAAAATCCAGGAAACCCAATCTTTCCCAACTTCAAAGCAAGTTTAATGTATTTTTATGCTAAGGCAGTTTTTAAAAGACTCTCCAGAGTATGCTAGGAGTAAAAATATATAAACCTATTTTTTAAAAGTATCACACCAAATTATTCTTTTTTTTTTTTCATCTCTTACAAATTTATTATTATACATAATTCTGCATTTACTTTTGCTATTATTCAAAGTAGCATTTTTCAAAGAGAAATTAATAATGTACTTGAGGAAAAATAAAGAGAATTAATTTTAACTTCACTCGTTAGAAAATACCACAATTTACTTAATTTTTTTTCTGGTCTAATACTACTTTTGCACCAAATATACTGTAGTAAATTGTTCATTTAGACTATTAAATTGTAAAATTTGGTCCATTACTATAAATAACATTTGTACCTCGCTTTAGCATAACAATCGTTCTACGTCATGAAATATGTCATTAGAACATTTTTTGGAGATTGCATTATCTACCACAGTAAAGATTTTCCAAAACAAATTTGGCTTTGAGTTTAGCTTTAACTACAATTCGTAGTTTCTATTCTTTTCATTATATTCTACAAATTTTCTAAATGGTGCTTTTGGACTTCCTTTTTGATATATGAGTTATTAAAGAGATTACCTCTTTTCATATTTCTAATATTTCACAAAAAATCAATTTTTTTTTTTTTTTGATCCTCAGCTATCTTTTTTTTTTTTTTTTTTTTATTATACTTTAGGGTTTTAGGGTACATGTGCAGAATGTGCAGGTTTGTTACATATGTATCCATGTGCCATGTTGATTTCCTGCACCCATTAACTCGTCATTTAGCATTAGGTGTATCTCCTAATGCTGTCCCTCCCCCCTCCCCCCACCCCACAACAGTCCCCGGAGTGTGATGTTCCCCTTCCTGTGTCCATGAGTTCTCATTGTTCAATTCCCACCTATGAGTGAGAACATGCGGTGTTTGGTTTTTTGTCCTTGCGATAGTTTACTGAGAATGATGTTTTCCAGTTTCATCCATGTCCCTACAAAGGACACGAACTCATCATTTTTTATGGCTGCATAGTATTCCATGGTGTATATGTGCCACATTTTCTTAATCCAGTCTATCGTTGTTGGACATTTGGGTTGGTTCCAACTCTTTGCTATTGTGAATAGTGC